>NC_089234.1:82392809-82696083 GCF_963924675.1 Phocoena phocoena
TAAACAGTGCTGGGAAAACTGGACAGCTACATGTAAAAGAATGAAATTAGAACATTCTTTAACAACATACACAAAAATAAACTCAAAATGGATTAAAGACCTAAATGTAAGACCAGATACTATTAAACTCTTAGAGGAAAACACAGGCAGAACACACAGCAATATCTTTTTTGAGCTGTCGCCCACAGTAATGGAAATAAAAACAAAAATAGACAAATGGGACCTAATTAAACTCAGAAGCTTTTGCACAGCAAAGGAAACCATAAACAAAATGAAAAGATAACCCACAGAAAGGGAGAAAATATTTGCAAATTATGTGACCCAACAAGAGATTAGTCTCCAAAATTTACAAACAGCTCATGTGGCTCTATATCAAAAAGACAAAAAACCCAGTCAAAAAATGGGCAGAAGACCTAAATAGACATTTCTCCAAAGAAGACATACAGATGGCCAAGGGCACATGAAAAGATGCTCAACATCACTAATTATTAGAGAAATGCAAATCAAAACTACAGTGAGATATTACCTCATACCAGTCAAAATAGCCATCATCAAAACGTTTACAAACAGTGAACCCTGGACAGGGTGTGGAGAAAAGGAAACCCTCCTATACTGTTGGTGGGAATGTAAATTGGTACAGCCACTATGGAGAACAGTATGGAGGTTCCTTAAAAAACTAAAAATAGAGCTACCATATGATCCAGCAATCCCACTCCTGGGCATATATCTGGAGAAAAACATGGTTTGAAAGGATACATGCACCCCAATGTTCATTGCAGCGCTGCTTAAAATAGCCAAGACATGGAAGCAGGCTAAATGTCCATTGACAGATGAATGGATAAAGAAGATGTGGTACATATATACAATGGAATATTACTCAGCCATTATAAAGAAAGAAATAATGTCATTTACAGCGACATGGATGGACCTGGAGATTATCATACTAAGTGAAGTAAGTCAGTCAGAGAAAGACAAATATATGATATCGCTTATATGGGGAATCTAAAAAAAAAATGATACAAACGAACTTATTTAACAGAAACAGAAAAGACTCACAGACTTAGAGAACTAAACTTATGGTTACTGGGGGGAAGGGGAACAGGGATAGACTGGGAGTTTGGGATTGACGTGTACACACTGCTGTATTTAAAATGGATAACCAACAAGGACCTACTATACAGCACAGGGAACTCTGCTCAATATTCCGTAATAACCTAAATAGGAAAAGAATTTGAAAAAGAACAGATACATGTATATGTATAACTGCATCACTTTGCTGTACACCTGAAGCTAACAAAAGATTGTCAATCAATTATAGTCCAATATAAAATAAAATTTTTTTAAAAAGAGAGAGAAACAGCAAGGACGCCAGTGCAGCTGCAAGAGAATGAGAATGAGGAGGAGATGGGACCAAGGAGTAATAGAGGACGAGACTATACGGGACCTTCTAGGACATCATATGGACAATGGCTATCACTCTGAGTTCATTTGAGGTAGACAAGACTGAGATGGATTATTGAGAGAAAAAAAACCTTCTGTTGGAGTCAAAGACAAAAGAGAAATTAGAGAGAGAGATAAAGGGATTAGGGATTTCAGAAAGAAGATGTGTCTACATCATCTGAGTAGAAAGGGTCACAGAGATCTGGCACTAATTTTGTATGGTTCTCTGTATGTAAAAGACCTTCTATTAGCACCTTGAATTTTTAATATGTAAAAAAAAAAAGAATCAAACTGGACTAGTTTCTCACATCATACGCAAAAATAAACCCAAAATGGATTAAAGACTTAAATATAAGATCTGAAACCATAAAACTCATAGCAGAAAACCTAGGCAGTAAGCTCTTTGACGTCAGTCTTAGCGATTTTTTTTTTGGATCTGTCTCCTCAGGCAAGGGAAATAAAAGCAAAAATAAACAAACGGGACTACATCAAACTAAAAAGATTTTGAACAGCGAAGGAAACTATCCACAAAATGAAAAGGCTGCCTACTAAGTGGGAGAAGATACTTGCAAACGATATATCTGATAAGGGGTTAATATCCAAAATAGAAAAAGAATTTATATAACTCAACATCAAAAAAAAACACCTGATTAAAAACTGGGCAGAGGACCCGAATAGACATTTTTCCAAAGAAGACATACAGACGGCCAACAGACACATGAAAAGATGTTCAACATCACTAATCATTAGGGAAATGCAAATCTCACACCCGTTCAAATTGCTGTTATCAAAAAGACAACAAATAACAAGCATTGGGGAGAATGTAGAGAGAAAGGAACCCCCCTGCACTGTTGTGGGAATGTAAACTGGTGCAACCATTGTGGAAAACTGAATAGAGATTCCTCAAAAAATTACAACTAGAACTACCATATGATCCAGCAATTTCACTCCTGGGTATTTTTCCAAAGAAAACAAAAACACTAAGTCAAAAAGATACATGCAGCCCTATGGTTGTTGCAGCATTATTTACAACAGGCAAGATATGGAAGCAAACTAAGTGTCCATTGATGGATGAATAGATGAATAAGACATGAATATATATATATATGTATATGTGTATACGTTTGTGTGTATATATGTGTGTGTGTGTGTGTGTATACATATATATACACATACACATTAGGATATTACTCAGCCATTAAAAAAAAACTGAAATCTTGCCATTTGCAATGATTGGACCTAGAGGGCATTATACTTAGTGAAATAAATCAGACAGAGAAAGAAAAATACCATACGACTTCACTCATGTGTGGAATTTCTAAAACCAAACAAACATGCGGAAACAGACGCATAGGATATACAGAACAAACAAGTGATTCCTGGAGGGGGGTGGTGGGAGGATGAGTGAAATAGGTGAGGGATATTAAGAGGTACAAACTTCCAGTTACAAAATAAATGAGTCAGGGGGGTGAAATGTACAGCATGAGGCATGTAGTAGATAACATCGTAACATCTTTGTATGATGATAGATGGCAGCTAGACTTATGGTGGTGATCATTTTGTAATGTATAAAAATTTCAAACTGCTGTGTTGTACACATAGAACTGATACATTTTGTAGGTCAATTTTACTTCAATTTAAAAAAAGAAATGTAATTCTTCATGATGTTCTTCAGGAAGAAGGAAACACGATAAAACTTGTATCTACACACAAAAATTCCAGAAATGGTAATATGTAGGTAAATATAACACATTTTTCTCATTTTAAATTTCCTTAAAAGATAATTGACTATAGGGCTTTCCTGGTGGTGCAGTGGTTAAGAATCCACCTGCCAATGCAGGGGACACAGGTTCAAGCCCTGGTCCGGGAAGATCCCACAGGCCGTGAAGCAACTAAGCCCATGCGCCACAACTATTGAGCCTGTGCTCTAGAGCCTGCGAGCCACAACTACTGAGCCTGCATGCCTACAGCCTGTGCTCCGCAACAAGAGAAGCCACCACAATGAGAAGCCTGCGCACCACAACGAAGAGTAGCCCCCGCTTGCCGCAACTAGAGAAAGCCCACGTGTAGCAATGAAGACTGAACACAGCCAAAAATAAATAAATACATTTTTTTAAAAAAAAGATAATTGACTATAAAGGAAAATAGTAACAATGAATTATGTGTGACGACATATAAAAGTAAAATCTATTAAAACGATAGCATAAAGGTTAAGAAAGGGTAAGTGAAAGTACACTGTTTGTAGTTTCTTATACTATTACTTGAGGTAGTATAATATTATACGAAAGTAAAATGTGATTAGTTAAAAATGCATATTTTAAGCCTTAGAGCAACAATTAAAAAGTAAAGAAAACGGTGCTTGCTTAGACAGCACATAGAGTAAAAAGAAAAGGAAACAAGATTAGCTAATAAGCCAATAGTAGAGATAAAATGGAATCCTAAAGCTATAACCAGTTAATCCGAAGAAAGCAGGAAAAGTAGAAAAGGAACAATATGGATAGAAAGGAAACAGATAACAACATGGTAGACTTAATTCCAGTCATACCCATAACTGTATTACAGAATCTAAACATACTATCAAAAGGCATATAGCCAGTTTAAATTTAAAAATCAAAACTGAATTATATACAGTCTATAAGATATTCACATTAAATATAAAGGCACGAGTTGGTTAGAAGTCAAAGAATGAAAAAGATAAATCATTAAAACACTATCCCCCCAAAAGCCAGAATAGTTATGTTAATATCAGAAAAGTAGCTCTCAGAACAAGAAATACCACCAAGAATAAAGAGGGACATTTTATATTGATACGGGGGGGGATTCATCAGGAAGACACAACAATTCTAAATATATAAGCACCTAAAAATAAAGCTTCAAACACATGAAGCAAACCTGATAGAACTGAAAGGAAAAATCCACAATAATAGCTGGAGAGTCTTTCATTCTTGTCTCAGCAATGATACAAGTAGACAGAAAGTCAGCGGAAATATATGAGACTTGAAGAATACATGAACTTGGATGTTCAGTAAGACCACTGTCCTGGAATTGGCACTAAGGCCTATAGCTGAAAACCATAGGCTCGAAGTATTCCATATTCTAAAGAAAGCTGCCAAAAATGGAAGCCAGCACCCCTTTATTAAGTGATGGACAAGTTAGCCCTACTACCCCGTACCAGCATTCCAACTACCATCCACCTGCCTCACCACAAGCCCATATGGGGCAACAGTTGTCAAGGGGAAGGATTAAAGTTGGAAGTCTTTGGCTTAGGGAAGAGTCCAATATTCATATTAAAGAGGCTCCCCAGCCCAGTTTTGGGAGGGGGACCAAAGAAAATCCATTGTAGCGTCTGAGATGACTTGTCTGAAGGAGAGGCGTCTCTCCACTGGCTGCATCCCTGGTGAGCTGTAAGCCAGCAGGCCCATAATAATGCAGCCACCGGCATGGAGAGAAATAAGAGAATTATGGGGAGAGCTTGATCTGTAGCCCTGGGAGCTGTGCAGCACTTGTGAGTTTGACAACGGCATTTTCTTCTCCCCTGGAAGTTTCTGGAGGCAAGCAGCCTATAGGAACAGCTGAAGGCAGAGAGAAAAGAAAGTGCTGTGATTCTCAAGAGGAAGATTCTCAGCATCCTCTCCTAGCTCACAGAGTCAGAGGGGAAGTCCCTGCAGCCCCGAATGCAGAGAGCCCTGAGGCTGGAGGAGACAAAGAGACCAAAGCCAAGGTTATGGCCCAGCAGCCACCTGCCAAGCAGGGCACTCTAAGGTCAGGACCATAGGGTCCCTGCCCCTCCTCCTCTTGCAGTCCCCAACACCACAGAAATTAGACCTCGAAAATCAGTGGGAGTTGAGCGACTAGTAAGTCCAGAAGCAGACCCCCACCTACAGCTTCCTTCTAAAATGCTGCAGAGGAGACAGTGACAGAGCAGCTCACGCGCCCTTCCTCTTAAGTGAGACCGGTGGGCTCTGCGGGGGAAGGGAATGAGCTCAGCCCGAAGTCACACCCAGGCTTGGCATCTGAATAACTGAAAGCGACTGGAAACCGCTGTGGGACTGGCCGAAAATGCTGCCAAGGTAAAGGAGGGGGACTTGATGGAGTACAGTGATAGGGAAAACGTCAGACTGTTTCAGGTCTATATCCCACTGGGTTCCAAGAGCTTAACAAAACCAGATAGAGTGTTGCCGTGTATCTAAATAGTGCACGTATTCGTCAATCTCAATGACTTTTCGTCACATTTGTGTGTGCTGCATTATATCTAGATGCAATGATGTGTCACTGAACATTTGGGTTATTTCCATTTTCCCCTTAGAAACAAGGTTGCTGTAAACATCTTGGGATACATCGCTCTACATTTCTTCTTAGCTCTGTCCTTTGGTGTATGCCGGAAGACTCCCTTCCATCCAGTCCCTTAGCTCACATCTACCCCTGTCAATCTACAGTGACATCCTATCAGTATAGCACATGCATGGGTTGGTTTTCCTTCTGTGTAGGTGATGACGTGCAACCCAGGCTGGCTTGTACACAGAAGACAACTTATTGACTCACACAGCTGAAAGTCCAAGGGCAGAGCTGACTACAGGCTCCCCCATCCGGAGCCTCGGAAGGCACCAGCCGGCTGTGTTCTGATCTCTTTGCTCTACTTTCTCCAGGAGTGGACTTCACTCCAGGGAACTGCGATGGCGGCAGCAGCTTCCAAGCCTCACACCTTCACGAAATACAGGGAAAGAAAGTGTATCTTTCCCACAAGCCCCAGCAAACATCTGTATTCACCTCATTGGCTCCAAATGAGTTCTGTACCATCTCGGAACGAATTACTGTGGCCAGGGAGGTGAAATACAGTGGTAGAATTAAATTAGGGGCAACTGGGTGCGTGGTCAATCTATTCACATGGTAGAAATGAGGAGATGTTTATAAAGAAGATTTAGACTCTTGTTGCCAGAAAGAGGGAGCATGGATTCTGGGCACCAAACCACATGTGTCCACTACACCCATGAATGTATCTCTTTCTCCCTGTAGGATTATAAGCTCTGAGGACAGGGGTTATACTGACTTCACCACTGTGTTCACAGAACCCAGAACAGTGCCTGACAAAGGAAAGGGAAATGGTTAGTGACTATTTATTGAATGAAAAAATTCCCCAAAGTGGAATAACCAAGCCAGAGGAAATAAACATTTTTTAAAGATCTTATTACTTGTTGCCAGATTCTTCTCCAGAAAAAAAAAAAAGTATCAATGTATAATAGAATTGTGGTAAAGAATAGTATAATGGTAATGTATGTTAGGATAGCTATTTCCCCCCCAAATTGCCAACACTGAGTTTTATTGTTTTGGTTCACTTCTGATAATACAATATGTGTTAGCAGGTTTTTAAGATGCTTTATTTTACGTGCATTTAATCATTAACCAAGTTGATCGTTTGCAGAGCTAAAATATTAACTATAAAGTTGGTCTATACGTTTTTAAAAGCTATTCAGTAAGATTTTATAAATCTCCCTTTCCAAGTTACAGCTTCCAGTATATTTCCACAGTGAATTGTCTCTGAGGATTTTTTTTAAATTGTAGTAAAATACACATAATATAAAATTTACCATCTTAGCCTTTTTTCAGTGTACAGTTCAGTAGTGTTAAGTACATACACATTGTTGTGAAACCAATCTCTGGAACTCTTTTTACCTTGTAAAACTGAAATTTTATACCAATGAAACATCAACACCCCATTTACCCCTTCAGCCAGCATCTGACAACCACCATTCTGCTTTCTATCTCCATGAATTGGACTCCTCTACATATCTCCCATATATAGAATCACACGGTGTTTGTCCTTTCGTGACTGACTTATTTCACTTAGCATGATGTCCTCAAGGTTCATGATGTTGTAAACCTGTGTCAGAATTTCCTTCCTTTTTAAGGCTGAATAGTATTCCATTGCATGTGTATATCACATTGCTTTATCCATTCATCTATTGATGGACATGTGTTGTCTCCACTTTTTGGCTATTGTGACTAATGCTGCAATGGACATGGATGTACAGATATCTGTCCAAGACCCTGTTTTCCACAGTGGCTACAGCGTTTTACATTCCCAGCAACAGCACATAAGGGTTCCAATATCTCCACATCTTCACCAACATTTTTTATCTTCTGTTTTTTTTTTTATATATAGTAGCCATCCTAATGGGTATGATCTGAGGATTTTATGTCCCATAAAGATGATATGGAACACAAGATGGGTAGTGTCGTGTTAAAGGTGTTGAAAGGGAGTTTCTTCCAAGAAAACAGGCAATGACAATCTCTCATTGGCAGCTAGTGTGGTCCCTGTCCCACATCTACATGTATATTTTGAAAAAAAAGAAACATTCCATTTCTTGTTCTCAAGAACCAGAAAATTTTGGAGAAGCATGGGTTGTTTCCTATTGTAATTATCTTCCTGGTGTCATTGTCAGGAAGCCAGACATTTCCTGAGGATAAAAAAGAATGGCAACTCTTAACATACGTAAGAACAGCAAAAGAGAATAATTGGAAAAATATAAAACAAGAGGATAAATGATAGGAAATATTATGCATTTCAAGGAATACAGACTGCACTTAGGAGCAAGAGAGGAAAAGAAACCAAGTTTCCTGTGAATAAGAGGCTGCAAGTCCTCTGCAGGCCACCAGCTGTAAGGACAGCAGGAGTGAGGTAGGAGGTAGAAGGGCTCCTGGGCTGGGCAGCTGGTGCTTGTCAACTGGAGCGACACTGAAGCTCTGTTTTCCCTGGACGCTCCCAGGACCAAGTTACTGGCAGGAGCTGAGCAAAGAGATAAGATGATCACTCCTGAGGTCAAGGAGACCTCCCCTACTAAACATGCACAGGAAGGCTCCTTGCGGGTCAAAAAGGAAAGGTCGCCACCCCATAGTAGGTGTTGTCAAACCTCCCGTTAGCCTCTGCTCTGAAACCCATCTTGGCAAAAAGATGCGTACGCATATTGGGAAAGAGCCTAGGGCAGGTCAGATGTGGGAAAAGAAGTGAGATAATTGGCCAAAGGAGAACAAAGACGCGGAAGAACTGCACTATATAAATGATTTAACCGTCTCTTTACCGCACTTCTCCTCATTATGGAGGACACCCACACCCTTTCTCTCCAGGTGTGTATTTCTGCCTTGCTTCTGTCTTAAATAAACAAACTGTTTCTCTGTGTGCTCTCCCACATATTGTGCTGTGGCTCTAATAATAAACTTTGTACCTGTTTTTACAGTTTTTGCCTCTTTGAGAAATTCATTTTTCAAACAGGGCAAGAGCCAGGGGAGCTTTGCTTCTAGCCTCTAGCCCCTGGTGGACTGGTGGCTAGGATGCCTGGTTTTCATCCAGGCTACCCAGGTCCAATTCCTGGGCAGGGAACTAAGATCCAGCTTCAAGACCACTTGCTGCTGTCTCCTCGAGATGAGAAATACCAGCAGAAACATCTTGAGAGAAGTGAACAGAGGGTGATGGTGTCACTCATTTACTTATTGAGCTTGTCCTATGTGTCAGGCACTTTTGGAGACACTGGAGATTACACCATTGAACAAAATAGACAAGTTCCACCTTCACGGCGTTTCATTATAGAGAAGGGGGCTGATGATTAAATAAATACGTAGCATTTCAAATGGTGAGTCCTATGGAGAATGACACAGGGCAAGGGTAAAAGGAGTATGTTGGTGGGACTGCCATGTGTTCCCATGTTATATAGAAAGACCAGGAGAGGAGCCTCTATTACAGTGATATCTGAAGAGACACCTGGAGGAAGAGAGGGATCGAGAGGGAGTGAACCATGCAGATATCTGGGGGAGGGACATCCAGGCATGTGAAAAAGCACTGGAGCAGAAACAAGCCCAGTCATGTCGGAGGGGCAGTAAGGAAATCTGTGTGGTTTGAAGGGATGGATGACGGGAAAGTGATAGGACATGGTGTCAAGAGTAGAAGGGTAGAAATCTGGACCCCTTGGTATTTGGTGATCCTGGCAGCAAAGTGGTGTTCCCTTTAACTTGAGTTTGAACCATCTTTAAAAATATTGATTAATTATAGTTGCTATGAAATAATTTTATTCTGCATTATCATGCTTATAAAATTACATTGGTAATGAAGCAAAGGGGGTAAAATGTTAATAAGTAGCCAATTTGGGTAAAGGTGTATAGGAATTTTTTGTTCTGCTTTTGTGACTTTTCTGTAAGTTTGAAATTATGTTAAAATTTTAAAGTTATGTAAATTCCATTGACAACTAACTTTTTTTTTTTTTTTTGGCTGTGTTGGGTCTTTGTTGCTGTGTGAGCTTTCTCTAGTTGTGGCGAGCGGGGGCTACTCTTCGTTGTGGTGCATGGGCTTCTCATCGCAGTGGCTTCTCTTGTAGAGCACGGGCTCTAGGCACGGGGGCTTCAGTAGTTGTGGCTCGTGGGCTCAGTAGTTGTGGCACACAGGCTTAGCTGCTCCACGGCATGTGGGATCTTCCCGGACCAGGGCTCGAACCCGTGTCCCCTGCATTGGCAGGCATATCCTTAACCACTGCACCACCAGGGAAGTCCTAATCTCTGTTTTTAAAATATCATTCTGTCAGGGTATTTGGCAAGAAGAGGAAAATGTCTAGGGCTGGGTTAAAAGCAGAGAAACCAGTGAGAAGGCACTTGCCATAACCCATGACAGTTGGCAGTTGCTGGGATCAGGGTGGGAGTGATGGCTGTGGAAGGAAGTTGTCAAGGCTTAGATGTATGTTGAAGGTTGAGCTGTCAACACTTGGTGATGGTTTGGACGTGGGGTATGACAGAAAGAGAGGGTTAAATGATGTCTGGACTTCAGCCTGAGCTACTGGTAGGGCTGGATTGCCATTTGCAGGGAAGAAGCCCAGAGGAGGAGCAGATCTGGTGAGAGCCCAGGAGTTCAGGTTTGGACCGTTAGTCTGAGATGCTGCTTAGATGTGGAGCAGTTGAGGAGGTGTGGGTGTGACAGTCGGCAGCTCAGGGGAAAGTCAGGGCTAGAAAGGCAGCCAGAGACGTAGCCCAGCCATCTCCAACTGTGAATGTCACCGACAGCCTGTGTGAGAAAGATTAGAGGCTGGAACATAACTCACATCCCTCACTTTCATATGTTATGAGGTATGGTAATGAGCTGCATAGGTCTAAAACCTAATAGAATTAGCTAACAGGAATATATATATAACAATATATTTTCAAGTAATGTGCTCCAGTAAAGACTACAGCCCCGCTGTGACTTGCATCCATTCATCTTGTCTCCTTGTTAGAGCCCTGTATGTCCCCTTTCACCATGGGGCATTTGCACATGCTTTCCCTCCACCCAGAGCCTCACACCCCCCCCCCCCGCCATGACTACCCAGGAAACTCCTACTGCTCACCCTTCAGACCTCAGTTCCCACATCCCTTCCCTAGGAAGCCTCACCCACAGCTCAGACCCCTGGGCTCCAGCCATCCTACAAGTGCCAACCCTTCTTTCCAGTGGTAGTTTTATATTTATTCTAGTGATTATTTACTTAACATCCCTCTCACTCATTAGAATGTAAGCCTAGTATAGAATTTTATTCACGATAGTTTCTCTGGGACCTAGCCTATATCTGGCACAAATACCCAATCATTGTTGGATCAGTGAATAAACAGGAAGAAAATCAGACAATAAGATCTTCCCTTAATGGTTTGAGAAACCTGAAGAACAAATGTGGTCGCTAAGGTCCAAGTCCTCTACATTAATATTAATGATCCCTGAAAACTCTGATAAAGTGAAAGGAAATTTTTAAATGTGTTTACATGTTATAAGAGGATCCTATTTCCCAAAGAGCTAAAACATTGTGAAATTGCTCCTCACAGCAGGGCTTTTCATTTGATATCTGATGACATTTTCAGTGTTCTGTACACATTCCTTAATTTTGTACTTTTTCTTTCACAATTGAACACATTCTCAATGGGCTTAATTCTAAAGAACAGCCAAGTGAGACTAAAGTTTCCACTGTCAGCATACCTAATGATTTGCATCATTGTTTTAATCAAATTAAGTTTATAAGATCTATACCTTTATCACTATTATTGACACTTTCATTTTCCTTTCACTTTTATAAAATAATAAGGGACAAATGCAATAAAATATTTAAATGCACACACCACTGTACAGATGGAAATGGTGACAGTGCCCAAGCACTGTTGTGGGCTTCCAAGCCAAGACTCATTGAGCTGTAGATCAAAATACTCATCCATAATGGAGCATGGATTGCAAGCAGAAAGGATAAAATAAAGATACTTAGTAGTAACCTGGTGGTGGAGAAAGATGTATACAGAAATAATTTTAAGGCAAAAACTGCAATAAAGTGTTATGGTATAGAAAGCCAAAAGTGATATGGGGAAGGTGATTATAAGCTGGTTGATAATAAAATCCACTTGGATTAAGTGGAATTTAAACAAGGTCTGGCAAGGAAAAGAGTTAACAAGCAGATAATAGCAGAAAGAGATCATCAAAGGAGTGACATTATAGAAGAAATTAGAGTAGGAAGTTCCAGGAATCCATCCTTCCACCTAAACAGTGATCAAACTGGCGGGAACTGTCGGAAGTAACTATTTTGGGACCCTATAGTCTAGTTAAACACTTGCAGCATCCAGGGGAGACACTGATGAAGAGGCCAGTAAATTTCAGTGAATTTTAACCTGCTGCATGTTAGAGATTACCAGCCACCAGTCCCGAGCCCTGTGGCAGGCATCCATGGTGGTGGCTGCCTGTATTCCTGGTGTGGCTTTCTGGAGCCAGGCTGGACAATAGGACCTTGTCTTCCAAACATCAAGACTGTGTGTTCTGGGCTTCCCTGGTGGCGCAGTGGTTGAGAGTCTGCCTGCCAATGCAGGGGACACGGGTTCGTGCCCCGGTCCGGGAAGATCCCACATGCCGCAGAGCGGCTGCGCCCGTGAGCCATGGCCGCTGAGCCTGCGCGTCCGGAGCCTGTGCTCCGCGACGGGAGAGGCCACAGCAGTGCGAGGCTTGTGTACCACAAAAAAAAAAAAAAAGACTGTGTGTTCTGATTGCTGATTGCTGCCTTTGATCACTGAGGGGCTGGTAGTCACTCTTTCAATCCCCATGGGCTGAAGTGGCTTCCAGGGAACTTAAAAAGACTCCCCTTTTGGGAGTCAGACATTTAAGTAAATCTTTGTCAGGACATTGGCTGACCACAGAGAAAATGGAATAGGAACTTCAGCAACCACACACAATAAGGAATACATGCATTGCAAAAATATTTTGGAAAAGTCACAAAGGATGGCTCCAGCTCTCAACAAGTAAGATTCACCAATCCCTGAGGAATGGGAGAATTAGATTTTCAGAGTTACCAGAATATCCAAAATGTCCAGCTTCTCAATAAAAAAATTATAAAACTTACAAAGAAATAGGAAAATATAGCCCATTCATGGGAAAAAAAGAATTTGACAGAAACCATCCCTGAGGAAGCCTAGACATTGAAATTATTACTTGAGATGTTAACTCAGCTGTCTTAAATACACTCAATGAGTTAAAGGGAACTACAGACAACAAACTAAAGGAAATCAGGGAAACAATGTATGATCAACATGAGAATATCAATAAAAAGATAGAAATTATAAAAAGAAACCAAACACACTGTGAGTTAAAAAGTATAGTAACTAAAATGAAAATTTTACTAGAGGAGTTCAATAGCAGATTTGAGCAGGTGGGAGAAAGGATCAGTGAATTTAAAGATAAGACCATTGACATTATCCAGTCTTTGGAGCAGGAAGAGAAAAGAATGGGGAAAATGAACAGAGCCTGAGGGACCTATGGAGCACCATCAAATGTATCAATGTTCACATTATAGGACTCCCACAGGAGAAGAAAGAAAAGAGCAGAAAAATAATTTGAGAAAAAAATGGCCCCAAACTTCCCAAATCTGAGGAAATATATGAGCATACACATCCAAGAATCTCAGTGAATTCCAATAAGGATAAATTCTAAAAGACTCACACAGAGACACATTAGAACCAAACTGTTAAAACCCGAAGACAAAAAGAGAATCTTGAAAGCAGCAAGCAAGAAATGACTCATTTTGGCCAAGGAATCCTCAGTAAAATAAGCAGCTGATTTCTTCTCAGAAACTATAAATGCCAGAAGACAGCAGGATAACATATTTAAAGTCCTGAGAGAAAAATTATCAACCCCAAAGTCCATATCCAGCAAAACTGTTTTTCAAGAATGAGGGAGAAATTAAGACATTTCTAGATAAACAAAAGCTGAGAGAGTTATCACCAGTAGACCTGCTTTACAAGAAATTCAAAAGAAAATTCTTCAGGTTTAGAAGACACTAGAGAATAACTCAAAGCCGTAAGAAAAAATAAAGAGCACTGGTAAAGGTAACTACATAGGTTAATATAAAACACCAATAAATATAAAAGCCAGTTTATTGTATTTTTGGTATGATTTGTAACTTCTCTCTTTTTCCTATGTGATTTAATAGGCAAACACAATAAACAATTATTATAAATCTATGTCTATAGAAGTACAATGTAGAAAGATATAATCTGTGACAATAACAATGTAAAGGGGGAGGGATAGAGGTGTGTAAGAGCAGAGTGTTTGTATTCTATAGAAACGCAGTTTATCTTATTCAGAATAGGTTGTTATAAATTTAAGATGTTAACTGTAATCCCCAAGGTAACCTCCAAGAAAATAACTAAAAATGAACAGATAAGAAAAAAGATGGGAATCAACATGATGCACTACAAAAAAATAAATAAATGAAGATGAATATGAAAAAAGGAAGTAATATGAAAAAGAAGTAATGGAAGGATCGAACAACAAAAAATATGTGACATACAGAACACAAATACATAAATGGCAGAAGTAAATTCTTCTATATCAGTGATAACATTAAATGTAAATTGATTAAATTCTCCTATTATAAGGCAAAGATTGGGTTAAAAAAAAGAAACTATCTATACGCTTTCTACAAGAGACTCACTTCAAATAAAAGGGCACAAAGAGGTTGAAAGCAAAAGGATGTAAAAATATATTCCATGCAAATAGTAACAAAAAGAGAGTTGAAGTGGCTATATTATTGTTAAAGTAAACTTTAAATCAAAAAAGGTTACAGGAGGGGCTTCCCTGGTGGCGCAGTGGTTGAGAGTCCGCCTGCCGATGCAGGGGACACGGGTTCGTGCCCCGGTCTGGGAGGATCCCACATGCCGCGAAGCGGCTGGGCCCTTGAGCCACGGCCGCTGGGCCTGTGCGTCCGGAGCCTGTGCTCCGCAACGGGAGAGGCCACAACAGTGAGAGGCTCGCGTACTGCAAAAAAAAAAAAAAAAAAAAATTTTAAAAAAGGTTACAGGAGACAAGAAGGACACTATATATTGGTAAAAGATTTGAAACAGGAAGAAGATATAACATTTATAAACATATAAGGCAAGATAGTTCTGTAATAATAGCTGGATATTTCAATAACGGATAGAACAACCAGACAGAAGATCAGTGAGGAGATAGAGGGATTTAAAAGGCACAGTAAACCAATTAGACCTAAAAGATATCTACAGAATACTCCACCCAACAGCAGCAACATATACATTCTTCTCAAGTGTACATGAAACATCCTCTAGAATAGACTATATGTTAGGACATAAAATGAGTCTTAATAAATTTTAAAAGAATGAAATAAAAATTATCTTTTTGACCAGCTACAAATGAATAATAGAAGTAAAACTGGAAAATTTGAAAATATGTGAAAATAAAAATATATGAAAATATGTGAAAACAACACTCTTCAAAATTAATAGGTAAAACATGAGATCATAAGGAAGATTATAAAATACTTTGAGGTAAATGAGGAATAAAAACACAACGTACCAACATTTATGGGATGCAGCAAAAATAGTACTAAGAGATAAGTTTACAGCTATAAACGCATTCATAAAAAAGATCTTGAATCAATAACCTAACTATACACTTTAAGGAACTTGAAAAAGAAGAGCAAACTAAACCCAGAGCTAGCAAAAGGAATGAAATGATAAAAATTTGAATGGAGATAAGTGAACTAGAGAATAGAAAAATAATAAAGGAAATCAATGAAACAAAAAGTTATATCTTTGAAAAGATCAACAAAACTGAAAAACTTTAGCTAGATTGACCAAGAAAAGAAGAGAGAAGATTCAAATTACTGAATCAGAAATAAAAGATAGGATATTACTAATTTTGATATTACAGAAATAAAAAGCATTACAAGGGAATACTATAAATAATCATATGGCAACCAATTGGATCACTTAAATGGAATATATAAGAAACACACAATCTTCCAAAATGACTCACGAAGAAATAGAAAACCTGAATAGACAAGTAAGGAGATTGAATCAGCAATCAAAAACCTCTCAACAAAGAAAAGCCTGAAGACCAGATGACTTCACTGGAGAATTATACCAAACATCTAAAGAAAAGCTAATGTTCTTCCTCCTGAAACTCTGCCAATGAATTGAAGAGGAAGGAACACTTCCTAACTCATTCTATGAGGGCAGCACTACTCTTATACCAAAGCCTGACAAAGGCACTACAAAAAAAAAAGGAAACTACAAACCAATATCTTACACATATTGATACAAATATTAGCAAACTGAATTCAGCAGCATGTTAAAAGTATTACACACCATGACCAAGTAGGATTCATTCCTGGAAACAAAGGAGAGTTCAAAATACGAAAATCAATCAATATAATACACCACATTGACACACAATCATTTCAGATGCTTGTGTGTCACAATCATTTCAACCCCCATTGACACACAAAGGGGGAAAGACACACAATCATTTCAACTGATGCAGGAAAAGCATTTGACAAACTTCAACATCATTTCATGATTTTAAAAAAAAAGCAACAAATTAGGAATAGGAGGAAACTTCCTTAAATAATAAAGGCCATATATGAAATACTCATACCTAACTTCACATTCAATGATAAAAGACTGAAAGCTTCTCCCCTAATATCAGGAATAAGCATGACTGCTTTTATAGCAATATTTAACATAGTAACAAAAGTTCTAGCGAGAGCAAATAGTCAAGAAAAAGGAATTAAAGACATCTAAATTGGAAAGGAAAAAGTAAAATTATCTCTGTTCACAGATGACATGACCTTATATGTAGAAAACCCTAAAGATTACACACACACAGACACACATAACTGTTAGAGCCAATAAATCAATTCAGCAAAGTTGCAAGATAAAAAAAATCAATGCTTCACAGAAGGGAAAAGAATTTCAGGGGCCTATGGAGGTAATCTGTTAGCTGGGCCTACAGCCAGGGAGAGATATCTGAGCCTGCCTGGAGCGTTAGGGCCTTGGCAAAGGCAGGGAATCAGGCACACCACTGGAACATTGGCTCCAGGAGGCCAGGTTCATCATTTTATCACCAGTCCCTGACACATAGCAGACACTCAAAATGTATTTGTTGAGTGAATGCTAGAAAGAAGTAGTTCTCAAACCGTTATCATAATGTATGATATCAGAATGTATCTGTACGCATCAGAATCCTTGGAGGCCTTGTCAGAGCACACATTGCTGAGCCCAGAGCTCCTGATTCAATAGATTGAGGATGAGCCTGAGAATCTGCATTTCTGACAGGTTTCCTGGTGACACTGATGCCACAGGTCTGGAACCACACGTTGAGAACCACTGATTTAGAAGGAACAATCACCATTGTTGAAGGACCAGGTCCCTTCAACAAATGTCTAAGTAAATATGTAAACCCCTAGATTCTTTTTAAAATCCTAGGCTGGGGAGCTCAAAACATGACTGATTTCTTGCCGTACTAACTGGCAAATTAAATGTGAAAGCCAGATTTAATTAGATTGAAAGAAAAAGAAAGCAATATGGCTTTTCGTGTATGTGACTGTTAAATTTTTACTCAGTGAAACAGGTGAAGAAACCAGTTCCTGAGGAAGTTAGTCTTCAATGAGACCCATATAGGCAAAACCAAAAATGGATTGAAATTCTGAGTCTGCTGCTCGCTAGCTGTGTGACTGTGGGTAAACTATCCAACCCCTCTGGGGTTCAAATACTGTACCTTAAAATAGAGATGATAACCGCAAACTCATAGGGTAATCATAAGGACTGGATGAGGCAGAGTAAATAAAACATAGGAGAAGCTCTCTTACCCAATTGCTACTCAACGAACTTGCCAGTTTAATTTCTCCATCTTCCTGACCTAGGCCTGCTGCGGAATCACAGTCTACCTGCCCTTGCCTGTACTTCCCGTAGAATCAGCCCTCTGTATCCATGGAGGCAGGACACTTGGATATGGAGGGCTGACTGTACTCCACCATTTTATATAAGGGACTTGAGCATCTGTGGATTTTGGTACCCACGGGGGTCCTGGCACCAATCCACATGGATACTGAGGGATACTTCAGCTCTCACCAGCGGAGTCAGAGGCGTTCCACATCAGGTGGGTCTATTATCAAGCCTGTTTGCTGGCTGTACTTCACAATGTAATTATGTAATTTAACTCAATACTACTCAAATCGATGAAATATGAGTGCAAAAAGAAAGGACGCTGTTGTTTCCATGAAAGACAACTTGAATGCGTTGGAAAGTCTCCATAAAGGCCAGTTTTTTGAATAAATTACTATCAGATTACATGCGCGTGAGACATCTGTGAAAGAGTGGGGGAAACAGTCAAAATCTAGAAAGACGCTTTGCTTGACTGGCCCGCATACTTTCAGGTCCTTGCTCCACTTCTGAGGATCTCACGCTGGAAATCTTAGCTGAGGGATCGCAGATGTAGTTTATGCAAGAATAATGAGATGGAATACCAGTCAGCTTCTATCCTCAAAGAAAGAGTCTCGGCCTTAAATCAACAGATCAGCCCCCAAAATGAACAGATTCATGTCTTAAAGTAAAATGTGTTTAAGGTCTGAGTATATCACTCTGTATGCTTCCCCACTTCGACTTGTTAACAGACCATAGCACCAGTCCGATCACGTCAGATAAGAAGTGTTCACGATACTTGGCACTGCCTAAATGTTACTTCCTTCTCTCACCAACACCCCTGCCACCTTGAAAGATCCATTTGGTTTCACACCCAAATGCCACTCCTGTTCGTTAACATTTCATTGGTAAATACACACTGTTGAAGTGTGCTATTTGCAGAGAGCATTTGAGGCCCGGGACATTTCCATTTTACACATTCCAGAAGCCTCAGCCCCACAGCTCAGCAGGATCCAGGGAGGCTGGGGAGGGTGGCAGCGCAGAGATGCTCATGAATAATCATCCAGGCTTTAATAAAAATACAGCACCTGCCTTTACACAGCACGCTACGATGATGAGCCCTTGGAAGGCACAGGTTAATCTCCTGGCACCCCTCAGAGCGGGGCCAGTGCTCTCTCTTCCACTTAGATGGCTAGGGAGTGGGTCACAGAAAGGTTAATTGACTTGCTTAAGTCAGCACTACAAGTTAGCAGAAGAGATAGAGTCAGACGCCGGGTGGCTGAGGTTGCCTGCTGTCAGCCGGGTCTCAGGGTTTGGGTCTGTCTGCCTTCCCAAGAGTTTATGTGTAATAATGCCTTTATATAAAATACGTGTGTGCGTGTGCCTATGCGTGTATGTAGATGTATCTTTCCTCCTTCATGAAAACGCCTGGAAAAGAAATAGTGTGTTTAATGTTTTGTCACACTTCACTTTGTTCTAGCCCCTCAACTGACTGGAAACAGCCCAGCATGCCCCCTCCTCCCTTCCCATTTCTGCATTCCCTGACAACTTGTTTCTCAAAGAAAGAAGCAGATGCCAGGGCCACTGCCAACACCAGCCCAGCCCATCCGCAGCAACGGGAAAAGTTGGAGAAACAGCCCAATCTGGGCAAAGGACTGCAGCCTGGAGATAAACTCCCCAGAAGACCAGGCTATGCCGGCCCTCAGCGAGTCCTAGAATTTGGAGACAGGCAGACTACCTACATTTAGAACACCCTGCTGAATAAAAATAGGATTCCTTGGTACCTAGGAACATTCCTACCCACTCTTTCCCACACCCCTTGGCTGTGGCCATGTCACGGTTAGGACACTTAGAGAGGTCGGTCAAAAACTGTGACAGTTGGCATGTAAGTTACTTGCATGGTATAAGGAGGAAAAGTTATGCAAATATCATCCCAGTGTGAGGAGGAAATACAGGTGGGCCACAGAGAATGTCAACAGGGAAGGTTGATAAGATCCTGTTGTCTCTCCCAGGGCCAACCTGAGAGGCACTGGGACCAGCATTCATTCACTCGCAAAAGGCTATCAAGTGGCCGCTGTGTGCCAAGCACCAGGGGAGAGTCTGGGTGCTGGTGGTTGGGAGGAAAGCAAGAGTCGGGCAGAGGGCAGGAACAGACTAGGAAAACGAACAAGGAGGAGATTGCGGTACCTGTGGACTCGGTACAGTCTCTGCAGTTGCCTAGTAAACTCCACTCTGGGGCCAGTGCCCCTTCTGCCTGTCCCCATGTCTCCTGTTTCCCTCCCCAGAATTTAGAGGTCCACAGAGGGTGATCATCTTGCCCCACAAGGATGGCCGGGTCTGTGTCACATGGAACCAGCAGAACTATAATGGAATCCTTCATTCTGGTCTGGGTAGAGCAGGAAATTGGAAATGAAATGCAACTACTTTGCTTCTCAATTAACTCTGATTTTCAGACCACACGTGGGCCTAGAAATCCCTCAGGGTGTCGTTCTCTACTGTACCTCAAGATGGGTTTAAAGTAAGTCATACTACGATTAAAAAAAGACGAGAGATTAACAAACGCTGATGAGGATGTAGAGAAAAGGGTTAACCCTTGTGCATGGTCGGTAGGAATGTAAACTGGTGCAGCTGCTATGGAAAACACTATGGAGGTTACTCAAAATTTTTAAATAGAGTTACCATATGATCCAGCAACTTCACTCTCAGGTATTTACTGGAAGAAAATGAAATCACCATCTTGAAGAGATATCTGCCCCCACACACACCCATGTTCACTGCTAGGTTATTCACAACAGCTGAGACATGGAAACAACCTAAGTGGATGAAGAAAATGTAATCTGTATCTATATCTATTTTATTTATATACCTGTATTTACATCTATACACACACAATGGAATATTATTCAACCATAAAAAAGAAAGCAATTCTGACATTTCCAGCAACATGGATAGACCTTGAGGGCATTATGCTAAGTGAAATAAGTCAGACAGAGAAAGAGAAATACTGTATGATCTCACTGATATGTGGAACCTAAAAACGCCAAATTCATAGAAACAGAGAGTAGATGGGTGGTTGCCAGGGGCTGGGGGCTGGTGGAAATGGGGAGATGTTCCAACAACACGATCTTCACTGTAAGATGAATAAGCTCTGGAGAGCTAGTGGACAGCATGGTGACTATAGGTAACAAGACTGTGGTATAACTGGAAAGTTGCTAAGAGAGCAGATCGTAAGGTGTTTTTAACACACGCACAGTAATTATGTGAGGTGGGAGAGATGTTCATTAACATTTGGAAAATGATTTCACAATATATACATCTATCAAATCCACACGTTGAACATCTTAAACTCACACAATGCTGTATGTCATTTATATCTCAATAAAGCTAGAAAAAAGAGTAAGCCATATCACGGGAAAGTCAACATTCGCAAACGTGACCTCCCTTACTTTTTAAAAGATAACATGTTTTGAAGGTGTGAAACTGAAGCAGCACTGGCTATCCTGAAGTTTAAGAAGACCTGGCATCTCAGCTCGGTCACAAATAAGCCAGGCTCCAGCTCCAAGGCCGAGGCTTCAGGAGGCTTCAGGAGGTTGGCTGCCGAGAGCCCCACCCAAGCTGCTCTTTGAGGACCCCCCTCGCGTGGAGGGAATGCCAGGGCTCCAGGTTACTGTCCTCCCTGAGACTCCTCATAGTATGGGGTCCAAAGGCCCAGCCCCCCAGCCTCATTTAACCCAACCCAGAGGGCTGTCCCCACGTCAGAGTCCCTGGGAGATGAACCAGAGCCCCCCCCGCCATTAACCCCCATACTCAGTCTCCAGCTCAGAGTCTGTCACTCGGCAAAGAAGCTAAGCTAACCTAGGACAGCTACCCACCCATGCCCACACACTGGCGGGCCTGAAGCCTGGCTCACTCAGATGCCTTACAATGACAAAGGAACTCTTCCTCCTACACTTTTCAGTGAAAGGATGATTAACCAGGTGGTGTGCATGTGTGTGTGTGTGTGTGTGTGTGTGTGTGTACCCATTCCAGAAGAACTGAGAACGGGTTGATGTCCTACATGGAACTGACTATGACATTCGATCAGGTTGGCTAATTAAGACACATTCACTGCCAACTCCTGAGATGGAAGCTGCCATGGGGCTCGCATAGGAAACAATTAACCCCACTCAAGTTCAAGCAGCTTATGTGAGCTGAGAGAGCCCATTCCCCCTTCTAGAGCCATTAATTAACCAGTCTGTTTCTTTCCCCTCCCCATCCCTCATTACCATCATAACTTCTTTCACTGGTGGCATCAATTGTCATTCCGTGCAACTCCCCAACTGACAACACAAATGCAAATTTGGAGAGAAAATCACAGGGCAAGAGCACACTGTGCCTGCGGATGTCAACATCTGTTTCGGTGGAGATGCTCCTTTTACTTGAAAGCGTATCACAGCCCGGCTCATGCAACGACCAGCAGTCTTGAGAGACATCAGCAAGAAACCCAGGGGCCCTGAAAATCCTCACTGATATAAATGAGTGTGGCTTCCATTTAGTAGGGTGAGGGAAATGGTGTGTTTTTAAATGAGAAGACCTGAAGTATTGTCAGTAAAATGAAAGGCCTCTCTTCACAGGTTTGCATATGTACCACTCAGATCCTGGTGCTGGTTGCTTGAGGCTTGAAATTATCCACATCCACAGTTCTTTTGAATGGACCTGGTTATTTGCCAACAAGGTTACTGACTGTCATTTTAAAATAACACTGGTGCCAAAAGAGATGCACTGTTTTCTCATAGGGCCTTTTTTCCTTATGCCTGTGGTTGTGATCTTGGGTTTCTCCAGTGTGGTAATGAAGAGTAAGGAGAGAGGTGGGTTCAGCTAGAGGCTTCTTGGGATTCTGCTGATCTCAGACCAGTCTCTAGGGGGATATGTCTCACCAGCCAAGGCCACGGGAGACTGAGCTGTAAAGGAGAAGGCTGCTGACATACAGCCAGGGAATGAGAACATGAGGTAGCAGGAGGAGATGGGTGAGTGTGTACAGACAGAAACACTCAGAGTCACTGTGCAGGGCATCTCCTCACTAGGAAGTTACCTGAAGTAGTGATTGGAAGATTAAGCAGAGAATCAGAGCAAAAGGAGTTGGTAGGTTATTTTATCCAGTCTAGAGAAGACCATGCAGAATGACCTCAGTGCTGCCTAGAGTTTACTGTTGAAGGAACTATAATATTTTACCTTTCTTTAAAATTCAGAGTCTCTTTTTCTCCCCATTAGACAGTGCTAGATAAACATAAACTTTGCTTCCAAATTCTTCTTTTCCTAAGCTCCATGTAAATTACCACCCTACAGTTGGCATTTACCATAAAACTGTTGCAATTGCCAAGATTACTGTTTATCATATAAAAACTAATAAATTGACTTTAGGTGACAGTATCTGTCCTGTTCTCCAGTGTAGGGGTTCACCAGTGTGGTGTTTCTCCATGCTCCTACCACACCCAGCTTCTTTTTCTAAACTGTGACATTGGGACCCATATGGTGGTCTTTAGAGTTAGAAAGTACTATTAAAACTCAAATTGAGGAGCTAAGAAACAGAGACGAAGTGGTTAACAATAAGAAAGGGTGGTGGTTGGTGGAGGAAGAATGGACAGATCAGTGATATATCATTGGGAAAATGAGCCAGGATTCACATTCACACATGTGAAAGGAATTTGAGAGACAGAATATCCCAAGAATGAAGAAATCCCTGGTGTAGGGCAAAGGTGGCCAACCTGCTAGTTGTAATTAGTAACCCCAGGGTTTCCAAGCTCAGAATGCCACCTGCCACATCAATGAATTCCCATGGGTTTCTTTAGAAGACAGTTCAAATTTATGCATCTTTTAGCCCCAAATCCCTATTTTATTTCCTACCCTAGAGAACTGGGCTGTGAAAACTCCTTTAGCCCCTCTAGACTAAGAAACAATTTCTGGTTCCCTGTCTCCTTTCTCCAGGGAAGGGCCCTTGTTTCCACATGGTTTCTAAAGATGATAAGAAGAGAGGAAGCACTTCTGCAACAGCAGAGTAAGGACTTCCAAAATTCCTCTCCTCCATAGCAGCAGCTGTGACACTGGCAAAAAATTACCAAAGTTGATGTTTCAGAACTCTGGAAATTAACCAAAGGCTTGCAACAATCCAAAAACTATTTATTCAAGAAAAACAGCTGAATGTCAGTAAGAACAATGAGCTTTGTAGTATTTTCACTTGTCCTAATTCCACTCCCCTCTTCCCAGCTCCACATTAGCCTTGAAAACCAATAGCCTCACAATACAGTGTCAGTGAAAACTTTAGCCTAACAACCACTGGATGGGGGACAATGGGTTTGGAACTCTTCCAAAGCCTTGTCCCCAGAGAATTATCACTACTTAAATGGTTTGACAGCTGCCTGAAAAACTCCATTCTCTGGAATTGTCTTTATTTGACCTGACTCAGGGCAAGCAGTCCTATCCCCAGGGCATTTGTCAAAAACAATCAGTAGCAATTGTTTAACATCTCAGCTGCCTGAGGCAGAATACCAGTTGGGACTGACAACAGGCTGAACAAAACTCTTAAAAGGAAAAACTAGAGAATAAGCTATCTGTAAGGGGAATAATCCCATAGGTTGAAATTTTCCAACATCATCCTAAGACTCTAGAAGGCAGGCCACACAGGTACAGAGTTATGTGCATGCCCAAGAAAGACCTGAGAAGCCCCTAATTTACCTCTGGCTGACCTTCAAGCTTTGCACAAGCAAACAGTGAGGACTATGAGGAGGAGTTGTAAAACTGCCTGCCAGTACCATTGATGGCAATACCTTAACACACACAGACATGTTGATCCAAAGTATGTAAAGAAATCTCTGTCTAATCATTATCTGGCCACTATGTTAAACAAGTATAGATTTCAATGGCTGCGGATAACAAAGAATACAGATTTGACAGATGTACTCCAGAGAAATCACTAAACAGTGACAACAACTAACAGAAACAACAAACCCTGGAGAATAGGGTGATCTTATTTCTACAATTACCATATTATATTATTTAATGTCCAGTTTCAAATAAAAAATTACAAGACATGAGGAGAAACAGAAAAGTATGGCACATCGATAGTTAAAATAAGCTATCATGATAAATTGTCCCTGAGGAAGCCTGGATATTGTGCTTACTAGAAAAAGATATTAGATGAGCTATTATAAATATGTTCAAAGAACTAAAGAAAACTATGTGTAAGAAATAAAGGGACTCTTGAGAATGATGCCTCCTCAAATAGAGAATATCTATAAATAGATAGAAATTATTTTTAAAGAACCAAATAGCAATTCTTGAGTTGAAAAGCACAAAAGTTGAAACGAAAAATTCACTGGATAAGCTCAACAAATATTTGAACTGGCAGAAGAAAGAATCAGCAAACTTGAAGACAGAGAAATTGAGATCATCTAGTCTGAGAAAAAGAAAAAAAAAAAATGAAGAAAAGTGAATAGAGCCTAAGAGACACCATCAAACATACTAACATACACATGAGAAAGAAAAAGGAGAGAAAGAATATTTGAAGAAATAATGGCCCAATTACTTCTCAAATTTGATGAAAAACATTAATCTGCAAATCTAAGAGGTTCAATAAAGCCCAAGTTGGATATATTAAAAATATCCACACCTAGACAGACACACCATCATCAAATTCTCGAAAAACAAGACAGAGAAGCAACTCACCATATACAAATATCTCCAATAAGATTAACAGCTGAATTCTCATCAGAAAACATGGAGGCCAGAAAGCAATAGGATGACATATTCAAAGTGCTGAAAGAAAAAGACAATCAATCAAGAATTCTACATCCAGCAAAACGATCTTTCATAAAACAAAGGAGAGATTAAGATATTTCCAGAGAAACAACAACTGAGAGAATTCATCACTACCAGACTGGCCCTACAAGAAATAGTAAAGGGAGTCCTTCAGGCTGAAATTAAAGGACACTAGACAATAACTTGAATCCACAGGAAGAAATAAAGAGCAACAATAATAGTAACTACATAGGTGAACATGACAATATGAATGTATTTTGTTTGTAACTCTTTTATTCTCCTATTTGACTTTTTAAAAAGCTGCACAAAGCAATAATTATAAAACTGTGCTGATGGGCTTATAGTGTATAAGGATTTAATTTGTATTATAAAAATAGTACAAAGAAGGGGGAGGACACAAGCTTTATTGGAACAAAGTTTCTGTATATTATTTAAATGAAGCCAGTTTTAATATGAACCATATCGTTTTAAGTTAAGGTGTTAATTGTAGGGCTTCCCTGGTGGTGCAGTGGTTAAGAATCTGCCTGCCAATGCAGGGGACACAGGTTCGAGCCCTGTCCAGGAAGATCCCACATGCTGCGGAGCAACTAAGCCCATGCACACAACTACTGAGCCTGCACTCTAGAGCCCATGAACCACAACTACTGAGCCCGCGTGCCACAACTACTGAAGTCTGCGTGCCTATAGCCCATGCTCTGCAACAAGAGAAGCCACTGCAATGAGAAGCCCGTGAACCACAACGAAGAGTAGCCCCCACTCGCTGCAACTAGGAGAAACCTGCGCGCAGCAACAAAGACCCAATGCAGCCAAAAATAAAATAAATAATTTTTTTAAAAAGATGTTAATTGTAATTCCAGGGAAACCATTAAGAAAATAACTAAATATATGGTAAAAGAAATAGCAAGGAAATAAGAATGATATATTAGAAAATATCTAATTAAAAAGAAGGCAGTAACAAAGGAAGAGAAGATCAAATAAGACATAAAACATACCAAAACCAAATAGCCAAATGGCAGATGTAAACCCTACCTCATAATTAATTACAGTTAAATGTAAATGGAATAAACACTTTAACCAAAAGGTAGAGATGATTGGCAGTATGGTTTAAAAAAAAATGGTCCAACTATATACACTGTCTACAAGAGACAATTTAGATTCAAGGCATAACAGATTGAAAGTAAAAGGATGGAAAAAGACATATCATACTTTAGTACAATAGTACCCAAAAGAGAGCTGGAATGGCTATACAGACAAAACAGACTAAGACAAAAATTGTTACTAGAAGCAAAGGAGGACATTTTATAATGATAAGAGGAGCAATCCATCAGAAAGATATAGCAATTATAAACCTGTATGCATGTAATACTAGAGTCCCAAAATACATGAAGGAAAAATGACAGAATTGAAAGGAGAAATATACAATTCAACAATAATAGTTGGAGATTTCAATACCCTACATTCAATAATGGATAGAAAAACTGGGCAGAAAATCAACAACAAAGAAATAAAGAGTATGAGAAGAGATATTTCTTTCCTGGTTGGAAAATAATCTAGGCCTACTTTATTGCCCACATTCCATTAGAAGGAAGAGAAAGAAGTAGTCCAAAGCAGAAGAGGGATTCAGGAACACCAAAAGAGGGGTGTTCCCAAAAGAATGCCTCCTTCTGAAGGAACAAAAGCTTTTAATCTCTTTGTTTTTCCACACCCAACAATTGACCCATTTGCTGGTCCTTGATCCAAATCAAGGGGGAGGAGTAGGGGGTGTGGAAATGGGTCCTTGATCCTCCCTTAAAAATTAGAAAGTGTCCTGTCCATATCTTTCTAAACAATATTAACTGCCTGTTATTTTGAGAGCTGGAGACACAGGAAAATGACATCAGTCTCCCAGCACTCCTAAAATTGTCATGAGAGAATTGTTCACCTGAGGAGGCAGGGAATACCTGGGAGTGATCATCAGGCTACCACCTTTTATTTAGAACTCTTGGTATGACATATACATTGAAAAATATATGAAAAAATGAGAGTATACAAAAATTAATCAGATACCAATAGAAGAAAAAATTTAAATTTTAAAATTAATTTAAATTAAAGAGTAACACATAACTATTTTTATTAACTAATAAAAATTAAACAATTTTTGCCTCATTTGAAGAGACCTATATTTTTCTATACCTGGAAAAAAATTTGGCACTTTTTCTTCCCTCAAAGATTATAAACATTTTGCTATGTCACCAGGCAAGCAATGATTAATTGATTTAAGTTCAACACTCCACTGTGGAATGCATTGCTGCATACATTAAAGCTGATTTTCTGTTACCTTGTAATTTATTGACTAATTCCTTCAATCAAGTCCATTTAAGGGCTTTACTAGATTTCTACGGTAGTTTAATGATTTTTGCCAGTGCCCTCCTAGAACAGTACTTTTTTTAAAGCATTCTTTTAAAGCTTTATAATCTTTAATTAGTTAATCTTCACAATACTCCAATGAAATTATATGAGAATTACTCCATTTTTATGGAAGACTTAGTGTGGAGTGACTCTCATAAAAGAGTGCACATCAAAATCACCAAGGTTACTTGTTAAAAGTGAAGATTCTTGGGCCCCATCCCCTAGAAAATTTGATTCAATAGGTCTGATTGAGACTTAATACCCTGTAGTTTAAGTAAACAGACCTGATTTAGATGGTAGAGAGCAACATTTTGAAAAATACTATCTTAACCCACAGATCTCTGGACAAGAACATCTATTGTTTTTCAAAACATGGCAGACTATCTACCTTGACTTCAACCCCACAAGATTACTTTCATGTTATATTGTAAAATAGCTTTAGTGCTGGCTAATACATAACACAACTTTTAAACACAGTAAGTCTGAGGAGAAGTTAAGGAATACCTAAAGGGCAGCACTCAAGAAAATGAGAACTGAAGAGGTAAATGAAGAACTGAAGCCAACATCCGTCTTGAAAGCCAGACCAGTGGGTTTTCTTCTCAGTTTTTACACCCTCAGGGAACACAAGACCCAGAGACAAAAACCAGGGCCTACCTAAGGTGGGAAATTTTTAAGAGACACCTCCTTTGTGCTAGGATCTAAAGAGGCTATACTGTCAGTGCAAGGGTGGATGAGAAGTAAACCTGTCCTCACCCAGAGTGACTATGAGAAAAATTGCTGACTCACACTGGCTCTTGGATGGAGAGGAGGGAAAAAACTACCCTGAAATTCATAACCACATGGTAGTTCTCACATGGATTTTCAACCCAAATTCATACTACCTGTATAGTTTGAAAAATCTCAAACTTGGTCTTTTTAAAAATTAGGTCCTAGGGTCAATCCAACAAGAGGATCCAGTACTTGTAAATATTTATGCACCCAACACAGGAGCACCTAAATATATAAAGCAAATATTAGCAGAACTAAAGGAAGAAATAGACAGCAATACAATAATAGTAGGGGATTTAGCACCTCACCTCTATCAAGGGGTAGAGCATGCAGACAGGAAATCAATAAAGAAACATCAGACACATTAGATCACAGAGACTTAACACACATATACAGAACATTCCATCCAAAAGCAACAGAATACACATTCTTCTCAAATACACATGGGACATTCTTCAGGATAGATCATGTATTAGCCAACAAAATATCTTAATAAATTAAGAAGACATATAAAATTAAGCATCTTTTCCAACCACAATGGTATAAAACCAGAAATCAGTTATAAGAAGAAAACTGGAAAATTGACAAATATGTGGAGATTAAACAACATGCTACTGAACAACCAATGGGTCAAAGAAGAAATCAGAAGAGAATTAAAGAAATACCTTGAGACAAATGAAAATGGAAATACAGCATACCAAAACATGGGATGCAGCAAAAGCAGTTCTAACAAGGAAGTTTATAGCAATAAATGACTACATCAAGAACAAGGAAGATCTCAAATAAACAACCTAAATTTACACCTCAGGGAATTAGAAAAAGAGGAACAAACAAAGCCCAAATTTAATAGCTATAAAGAAATAACAAACATCAAAGTAGAAATAAATTAAGACTAAAGACAATAGAAATGATCAATGAAAGTAACAGATGTTTTTTTGAAAAGACAAACAAAATAGACAAATCTTTAGCTAGGATCACCAAGAAAGAGAGGCCTCAAATAAATAAAATCCAAAATAAAAGAGGAGATGTTACAAGTGATACCACAGAAATGCTAAATATTATAAGACTACTACTAAGAACAATTATACACCAAAAAATTGATCAACCTAAAATAAATGGATAAATTCCTAGAAACATATAACCTACCAAAAGTGAATCATGAACATATACAAAATCTGAACAGACTGTTTACCAGTAAGGAGATTTAATCAGTAACTAAAAACTTCCCCAAAATAAAAGTCCAGGACCAGACGGCTTCACTGGTGAATTCTACCAAACATTTAAAGAAGAATTAATACCAATACTTCTCAAACTCTTCCAAAAAAATAGAAGAGGTGGAAATACTTCCAAACTCATTTTATGAGGCCAGCATTACCCTGATACCAAAACCAGACAAGGACACTACAAGGAAAGACAATTATATTCCAATATCCCTGGTGAACATAAATGCAAAAATCCTCAACAAAATATTAGCATATCAAATTCAACAATATATTAAAAGGATCACACACCATGATCAAGTGGGATTTATTCCAGAGATGCAAGGATGGTTCATATCTGCAAACAAATAAATGTGATATGCCACATTAACAAAATGAAGAATGAAAATCATATGATCATCTCAGTAGATACAGAAAAATCATTTGACAAAATTTAACATCAATTTATGATTAAAAAAAAAACAAAACCTCTCAACAAAGTGGGTATAGAGGTAACGTACCTCACCAACATCAAAGGCCATTTATGAAAAGACCAGAGCCAATATCCTACTCAATGGTGAAAAGATGAAAGCTTTTTCTTTAAGATCAGGAACAAGAAAAGGATGCCCACTTTAGCCACTTTCATTTAACATAGTATGAGAAGTCCTAGCCAGAGCATTTAGGCAAGAAGAAGAAATAAAGGCATCCAAATAAGAAAGGAAGAAGTAAATCTGCCTCCATTTATAGATGACATGATATTAAATATAGAAAACACTAAAGGCTCCATCAAAAAACTGTTAGAATAAACACATTCAGTAAGGTTGAAGCATATAAAATCATTATATAAAAATTGGTTGGGGGCTTCCCTGGTGGCGCAGTGGGTGGGAGTCCGCCTGTCGATGCAGGGGACACGGGTTCGTGCCCCGGTCCGGGAAGATCCCACATGCCGCGGAGCGGCTGGGCCCGTGAGCCATGGCTGCTGAGCCTGCGCGTCCAGAGCCTGTGCTCTGCAACGGGAGAGGCCACAACAGTGAGAGGCCCACGTACCGCAAAAAAAAAAAAAATTGGTTGGGTTTCTATATGCTAATAATGAACTATCAGAAAAAGAAATTAAGAAAACAATCCCATTTACAACTGCATCAAAAGGAATAAAATACTGTAAGTCTCCTACATATGAACAAGTTCCCTTCTGAGAGCACGTTAGCAAGTCCAATTAGCCTAGGTAGGCAATTAACACAATCAGCCATATAGTACTGTACTGTAATAGGTTTATAATACTTTTCACACAAATTATACATAAAAAACAAACACAAAAAATAAAGAAAACATTTTTCATCTTACAGTACAGTTCCTTGAAAAGTACAGTAGAGCAGTATAACAGCTGGCGTCCAGGGGCTGGCATCGAGTGAACAGGCAAGAAGAGTTCCTGACTGAAGGAGGGAGAGGAGGTGGGAGATGATAGAGCTGAAGGATGGTCAGCAACAGGAGATGGAAGGCAAGCTCAATTTCATGCACGCCTTACGTTGATGGCACATGTTCTGGTTCCTTGATGGATTCAATTCTACCTACCCTCTTGAAGAAACGATCCAGTGATGTCTGGGTAGTAGTTCTTTTTTTCTTGTCATGGATGACATGGTAGCACTGGATTGCATTCTGAATGGCTGCATTTGTGTACCGTTCTATGTTCAGGTCCTGTGCCTCAAAGACTAACAGTGCCTCCTCAAATAAAGAAAATGCCCTTGCCATTCCCTGTGTCGTGAATCTCTTCAGTTCTTCAGTTACTTCTTCTTCCTCTTGTCACTCCACTCTCTCAAAATCATTTTATTATTATTATTATTTTGGCTACATTGGGTCTTCATTGCTATATTTCTCTAGCTGTGGCGAGCAGGGACTACTCTTCATTGCGGTGCACGGGCTCCTCGTTGCTGTGGCTTCTCTTGTTGCAGAGCACAGGCCCTAGAGCAAGAGGGCTTCAGTAGTTGTGGCTCGAGGGCTCTAGAGCGCAGGCTCAGTAGTGGTGGTGCAAGGGCCTAGTTGCTCCATGGCATGTGGGATCTTCCTGACCCTAACCCTGAGGACTTTCATCCCTTCAAGGGGCTTTTCGTGTGACTGATACTCTCACCTTCGATCTGTCTGAGGAACTAGTAAACTGTTGTCCAGCTGCTGCCTCCATTTACCCCCATTTGGAAGTCAACAGCCTCAGCTCTAGGTAGGCCTTTAAAAAGTTATAGTGTTGTACATTATCTGGATTTTTCTCCTGAGGGTAGGAGCATCATGGTCTTGCAGCTTTCTGCATCCTAAGTAGCGGTGAAAACTCTACTTAACATTTAATAAAATATTTAACTAAATATTTAATAAAAACATTTTTAGGGAAACAAGGAAAAAAAAAGAGAAATGACATTACTGATGGTGAGATAAGCCAGGGTAAATGCTAATCACATAACTGAGAAGTTGGTTACAAGACGTCCAAATGCGTAAGGAAAAAAGATTAGACCTGCAGTAAATATTTTTTTCTTTTGATTTAAACAATTTCAGGCTAATACACAAAGATATAATTCCTGGTTAAGCCATCCCAACGCCCTCTCAAAGACTGGCATATTTGATGCCATCTAGTGAGCAGGATGAATGATCTCTGGAGTACACGTAGCTCAGTGGACCTTCATTATCAGAATTAGCAATGGTTATGATCATAGATTAACACACAGCACATCCTTCCACCGCCATCCTAAGGTGGGAGACAAAGTGACTTCAGCATTTACAATAAAGGACAGTACATGCTGGCAGCCAGCCACATCTACCCTGAAGTCTGGGGACCAAAGAAGGTACCTCCCCTGAATCCTAATTCTTGCCCCTGAAAGCAGATAAAATATAACTTTATAACCTAGAAAGGGCAGATATTTCTGTCACAGAAGTAGAGTTAGAAGGCACCCCAAATATAGCTCCCTCCCCCAAGCAAAGCCAGCATAAATTGGTTTGCAGACTTATCAAGACCAGGAACAGTGCTTTCTATACATACAGAAACAGCGAATTTGGTCCTCCTTTGAGTCTGGGATGAGTATGTGTGTGGGGAAAACTATTCATTTTTATGGCATCTTTTCCTGTTATTTTTCAACATATTTAATGGAAATAAGTAAGACTTCTGTAAAAGATTTCAGTTATTACGTGACCTCAAGTCATTTCTACACGGTGGGGACTTTTTTCTTATAGAACTTCTGAGACACTGTTGGGTCAAGACAGGGAACAAACAAACAGCATAAAAAATTAAAGAGGGAGTTTAATCTCTTCCAAGCACACTTCTTTCGTACAAGTCACAATGAGGGGGCCCAGCTGTCCTGAAGCCCATAGGTGGTTCTCTCTCACTGGTGTGGAAATTGTTTATTTCCCTGGCATTTATGCTCCGGGAGAAACTATGTAGCAAAGTTCTCTGGGGGATAAGCGGTCTGAGCGTGTGCGCGCACGTTTACAAACTTGAGGTCAGCCAAGGATGGGGGTATTAGAGGTCACTTCTGTTTGTGCACAGTAATAATTGGGAGGACGTGTTTGGTTCCACAGTTTTGCCTGTTGGTCTGGCCTTGCACGGGAGTCTCAGAGGAGCAAAAAAAAAAAAGCAAGAAGATACAAAAAACAGCATTGCATCAATGCATCCATGCGCTACCATGAAGGGTCTGCCTGCTGCTCCCCAGCGTGCTTTGGCTTAGCTATTTGACTCCCTGTGACTGCCACGTGTGGTCCAGGGCTGTGGAAAGGATGTGTCAATGTGGATGAGTAAACGCAGGGCGCCAGAGATGCCTGCTCCATGCCAGGCACCGTGCAAGGTCTAGACGTGTCTGAACTCTATTCTGACTCAACCCAGCAAGAGTTACATTGTATCCCCACTGGATCAATGCTGAGGCTACCTCAGAGAGGGTAAGTAACTTGTACAAGGTTGCACAGCGGCCAAACCAGGATTCAACCCTGTTAAAGCCCTGCCTCCCTTCAAGGGCACCAAGTGCCTCCATCCTGAAGAAGTACATTTCCACCTGCACCCCAGGAGGCAGCTCTGTCTGGCAGGGAGGAAAGCGGCATATAATCCTGGATCAACCTCACTGGGCAGGCCATATTTTTCTAGGGCTAGTTTTGGGGTTCTCTAATTGTGGTCTACATCTGTCCTGTTCGAGACACCCCGTCAGTCAATGATTCTTCAGAAGATGTGAAGTGCCAGCTTTGTCCAAACCCTCAATTAAGAAGTGAGGTTTGAACGCCTTGCCCAAGGTCACCCTGCTTTCAGTGAGAGCCCTGCCTGAGACCGAGACACCTGAGCCCTCAACACAGCTCTCTCTGTGCGCGTGCGGCCCATCTGCGGACAGTCAGAGGCTCAGCGTTGGGCTGACTCCCAAAGGATGTTGAGTGTCCATCCCAGACTGAGTTAGAAAACCACGTCCCTTCCAACTGGAGACACTGCATGGTCCCCGCTGGGAAGTTCTCCGCTGTGGTAGAGCTGCCTGGAGGCTGCGGACAGGGGTGGCCAGGGCTGCCGACCCAGGACTGTGCCTCTCCTCCGGGAGTGGGGAGCGGGTGTGTCAGCGGCACCCATCTCCACAGCATGGACCTAACTCCGGGGGTGACTAGGGGAAGCCTCTCCCAGCCTCTCCACCTACCTGAATCCCGCCCCTCCTTCAAGGCCAGGGTCAAGTTTTGCCCCCTCCTAATGTCCTTGTGGATTAGCTGGGATTTTTCAGAGCGAGTCCTCTGTCCTCTGAAATGGACACACCCTCCTGGTAGCTACCATCCATGTGACAATACATCAGGCCCTTCCGTGGTTGTCATGGCTCTGTTCCCGCCACCTGAGATTGTTAGGTGGTCATAGCACCCCTTCTGAGTGAGGGTCACGGTTACGCGTTTGGGCCCTACAGTTCCTCACGCACGGCTTCCCCGGGGAGGCCCTTGCTTGCCAGCTCCTCACTTGGGCACCTAATCTATCAGCTCCCGAACATCGGGCGTAAGAGGAGGGGTGAACAGTGGCGTGAGGCTTTGGCGTGGCTCCCCCAGCTGAGGATCTGTTACGTCCTTAGAGCCGGTGGCTTGGCAAGGGCTTGGCCGGGTCGGGGGCTGGTGGGGGGGCGTGGAAGGGCGTGGTGAGGATGATTCCAGCTCTGGCTCTCTGGCTGCACAACTTCGGGACAAGGCCTCCTTTTCGTGTCCTCACGTGTAGGATGTCGATACCCACATGCCCACCTAACAGGCCTTTCAGGGGCTGGAGGAGGTCACTCCTGGACGTGACCTGCACAGAGCAGGTCAGCTGCTTTGATCTCCCTTCCTGGCACTTGTCGTCATTTGCTATCGCATATTCATGTGTGTGATCACTTGACTAAGAACCCTCTGCTCCACTGAAAGACAAGCTCGGCGAAGCCAGAAGCCCTGTCTGTTCCGCTCGTCTCTGCACCTCAGTGACTCCCAGCCCACTCTCTAGCACACAGCACATAACTGATAAATATTTGGTGAATATGTGAATGTACAGGTGAATAGGAGGCACTGAATAAGGGTTTGTTGGATCATAAAAGAGCAAGGTGTGCCTCGAAGGGCTGCTAACGTTGTTTCTTGATTCGGGTGCTGGTGACACCCGCTGGCAATACACCCAAGTTTCAAAATGTAGGTTTTAGTATCGTTCAGATGTGGCCAATCCAACAGATCAGGAGACGCCTGCTACTGGAAAGCAAAAGAACAAAGAGATATCTGCTATGGTGAGTGTGAAGCATCAGAATATAATCTATAACACGGCGTACTAATGGTCGGCGGTAAACACAGAGGGCTACAAGACCCTGTAAGAGGGGCTCCGGCGTCTACCTAGTAGGGACAGAGAGGGAGACACCATATGGAATAAAGCAGCTACACACAAGCTTGGGCTCTATTTTTGTTTGTTTATTTTCTGAAGCCAAACCCAAGAAAGACGGTCCTAGCAAGGTGGTGATGGGAAACTCAGGAGCTGAGGGCAGTCCAAGGGAGCCAGAAAGATTCACAGTTCAGGTTCACAGAACTAGTAACTTGCAGGTTGAGCTCTGAGGCCAAGTCTATCCAATTCCAAAGCCCATGCTCTCTCCCCTACTCATCACTACAGCTCTTTGGGTAGAAAAATATTTTGCCAGTCTAAGCAAGTATGAAAGAAAAAGCTCATAAAGTTATTCATTTGTTTGTTTTCTGATATAATGACTTGGTTTTATAAAGTTTCTGAGAGACACATAAGAATACATAATTTTCAAAAATTACTTTTTAAATATTTACCGTGCGGCAGATACATGCTAAAGTTTTTACCTACACTATTGCATTTTTTTTTTTTTACACTATTGCATTTTATCTGCAATAACCCTTTACAGTAGGTAGCATTATTATCTCCCTTTTGGGGGGTGAAAAAACTGGGATTTAGAGAGACTTTAATTTGTACAATGCGATACAGTTAGTATGTGGTAAAGCTAGAATTCAAATCAGGTCTGAGGCCTTAAGGTCTTAATCATTAGGAGAAATAGCTGAGAAGTCAAGGTAAAGGAAAAACATCATTAAGAAATTACAGCCTGATTACCCCCTAGACTTACATTCTTTTTTTAAAATTTTTTATTTATTTATTTATTTTGGCTGCGTCGGGTCTTAGTTGCGGCATGTGGGATCTTTGTTGAAGCACGTGGGATCTTTGGTTGAGGTGCGAGAACTCAGTAGTTGTGGCCTGCAGGCTTAGTTGCCCCGCGGCATGTGGGATCTTAGTTCCCCGACTAGGGATCGAACCCGCGTCCCCTGCACTGGAAGGCGGATTCCTTACCACTGGACCACCAGGGAAGTCCCTAGAATTACATTCTATATCATCCTGATTGGAAGTCAGGAATGAGCCCAAAATACTAAAGATTCCTAGCAGACAAAGCAAAATAGAAGAATACTAATTATGAGTCACAATATGCTTAAGATAAAAACTGGGAACTCCCTGGTGGTCCAGTGGTTAGGACTCTACTGCAGGGGGCCCAGGTTCAATCCCCGGTCGGGGAACTAAAGATCCTGTAAGCCACCTGATGTGGCCAAAAAAAAAAAAAAAAAAATTAGGATAGCCCCAGTTTTTCTGCTACAGCGAATTTTACCTGTGAGTCTTCACAAAGAGAATAAAACTGTGTGAAGCCATGGATAATGTCCTAACCACATCTTTACAATAAGTACAATGACAAGTTTTATACATCATACACTTGCAATTCACACGCTTCATTGCAGTCAGGATAAAACAAAAGAATGTGTTAGTTTAAGAAATTCTGTGTGAGGCCAAACAAATGCAGTCTAATTCACAGCTCTCTGAGCAACTGATCTGAGCCAGGGTGTGTGTGTGTGTGTGTGTGTGTGTGTGTGTGTGTGTGTGTGTGTGTGTGTGTGTGTGTGTGTACAGACTGCACTTCGTTCAGGGAATCCTCCATACATATTTGAACCGGAGTTATACAGGGAGCCCTAGCTGTCATTTCTGTTAAAATTGAGGAACTAAGAAAGGTTTACCTGGATGGATGGTCACCCGATCTACATGGAATAATTTGATTTTGATCAATATTATCTCATAAATATTATTTTTCAATATCAATAGGCGGAATTCTATGAAATGCAATCTAAAACTATTCTAAGAACAATATGTGAAATACAAATTCATATGCCAATACTATTTTCTGTTCTCTCAATTGTTTTGAAAAGAAAAGCAATGATTCTTACTGTTTAATTCTAAATAGAAAAGGACTTTAATAATCAAATAAACAATGGCCAGTGTGCGCAGTTGGATTACAGATGGAAGCAAATGAGGTGGCTCTCTTTAAAGCAGATTTTTTTTTTTGCGGTACGCGGGCCTCTCACTGCTGTGACCTCTCCCGCTGCGGAGCACGAACGCGCAGGCTCAGCGGCCATGGCTCACGGGCCCAGCCGCTCCGCGGCACGTGGGACCCTCCCGGAATGGGGCACGAACCCGCGTCCCCTGCATCGGCAAGCGGACTCTCAACCACTGCGCCACCAGGGAAGCCCTGAAGCACAGCTTTGATCATGTAGTAAAGAATTGTTGTTTGAAAGATTTTCCTCTCTTCTTTATAACGGAAATAAAGTGCCTTATAAATGAAGTTTTCATTAAGTATTGAAAGAAAGCAATGAGAACAGAAGGAACTTGGAATGAGGGGGAATTGGTGAGGAAGACGTATTAGTAGAAAGTACATCAAAATATATGAAGATGTCAAATAAAATATGACTTGGAATGTCAGCCAGGTAGTATTCAACATACAGGTTTAAACTGGGAACAGAATATTCTGATGTTTCTATTTAAGTCAGGAATAAAATGAAAAACGAATAGGCCTAATACCATGAAGTGAAGAATTCACAGTTTGGTTAATCAAAAAGGATTCTTGGATTTAAACATAAAACTGTTAAATTCACTTGAGAATCACCTGTGATAGTTTTTGCTCATGACGTGGTTTTCGTAACACAGACTGAAGTAAATGGTGGCTAAGATCCGGGCCTCTGCAACAAATGGATGGAGTGTAAACCTTAATGAGAAAAAAATGGGCTGATGATGAGCGAAAATGGGCTGATGTCTTTATGACACCAGTTACAGAAACCAGAAGTTCTCTGAAGAAAAATGTGGACCTGTACCAACTTTTTAAACATCTTTATTGCTGTGACATACAGTAAAGAAGTTATATGTTGATGTTTAAGTTAGGATGCAGATTTTAGGCAAATTCCTCAATTTTAGTTTTAACTAGAATGAAAATAATTTGGTTAAAACACTTCCTTACAGCCTCACTCACATATGTCTTTGCGATCACAGCTGAATGGTACGTTGCTGCCCGTTTGCATCACTGGGCAGACTTGTCTGGTCACTTCACTGGTATACCCGCAGCACCGAGAACAGTGTAGCACACAATTACTGCCCAAGAAGTACTTGTTAAAAGAATGAATGCTTTTGAATGAATGAATGAATGCCATTTAGACACAGAAGTAAATGCCCCCCAAACTTGGAAATAAAGTTGCTTCGGGGAATGAAATTAATAATAAGATATACTAAAATACCATAGCTGTAAAAATAACCCCAAATATTGCCTATACATGTGAGAATGAGGAGATTTGGGACTCCTAAGTATAATCAAGATATGGGGTGTAGTATTAGGGAGTTATGATATAACGTGATCACAACCAAGAAAATAAAGACATTTTTTATATGTTGCTGGAAAAAACTAAGTAACTGAATGGGATCTGGGAAATAAGGGATCAATGATTAAGAATTTTTAATTTCTCTGACTCCCTTACTAGTGAGAAAATAAGCTCCACGGGGGCAGAGACTTTTTTTTTTTTGGTTTGGATAGGTGGATGGAGGGAGGGATGGATGGATGGATGGATGGGTGGACGGAAGGATGGATGGGGTGGATGGGTGGATGGAAGGATGGATGGATGGATGGATGGATGGATGGATGGATGGATGGGTGGATGGAAGGATGGATGGATGGATGGGTGGGTTGATGAATGGGTGGATGGAAGGGTGGACAGATGATTCATTCATTCATTTATTCATGTAGTAAAGAATTGTCCGTGCTAATCCAAATGGTAAGTCTTAGACTCACTGCGTCTCAAGCCTCCTGTGGATCTGTTCCCCACACCTGCATCTCCACCAGCTCCATCTGTGCCGGAGGAGAGACACAGAGGCTGGAAGGCTGAGCACAGATGTGTCTCGCTGCCAGGGAAAGGGGTGCACGAGGACGTGAGGTGAACGGTGACCCCTGGCTCTGCAAGCACAGATGGACACTCAAGTGCAGCCCCTAGCTCTTCTGCCTGGTCACCTGCCGGCCCCAGAGTATTTGCCTTGTCTACGTGGCTGCACTCCAGGCAGCAGGAAAAAGAACCCATTCCCTCTCCTCCTGGAGAACAACAGGGCAGATGCACACATGACTTCCACTCGTGCCCCACTAGCCACGTGGCCACGCCAGGTAGGCTGGGAGGCATAGCCTTTATGGTCCGTGGCCACATCCCTGGTGAATCTCTTCCTCAGCAAGGGGAGAACAGACACTGAAGGCAGCGTCTGCCCTTCGCTGGCACGGTGGGGTCATTTGTAAGGTACTTTGGGGAAAATGTGACACCAGTAAAAGTTAAAATATTGATGTTTGTAAATGAGCTGTTGCAATTTGCAAATTATATCTCTCCTTGACTGTCTTTCATTTCAATACGACTCTGGGTAAAAAGCAAGGCACAGAGCTTCGTCGGGCACAACTGCGTACATGAGCAAGGCTTTGGTGGCCCCCAGAATTCATCAGGGGGGTGGGGGAGAAAGGCACAGACCACAGTGGAATTAGAGAGCTGGGAGTGCAGCAGCCTGGGCTAGAAAGCCATGTGGGAGCCCTGCAGCAGCTCGGCATTGCCAGCATTTGAAGTTCGGGAGGAATGCTGTGGAAAGACCCACGTGAAGTGTCCTTAGAACCCTGCAGATCCCTTTACACAAACATCATCCTCACCAAGCAAACCCCGATGAGAACCAGCTTCCCAAGGACTCTGAAACTGGGTAGGGCTTGGTGCCTTTGTTAATAGATCAAATATGGCAGTCACCATCAATAGATCTTGTCCCCTGTAAACCTCTTTCAAGTTTGGGGATCATAACATTGTGAGTTAACTCAGAACCTAGCTGATGCTGGGCTCACTGATATGGTGAATGTTCCCAAACTAGTGCGTGAATGCATGTCACCAGAACACAGGGACCGTGGGTGAGGGGCCCGGCCCATGGCGAGCACCCCCTCGGCGTTTCGATCACTGCATGACTCATGGCAACAGAATAAGCCCAACACCATGTATGTGGCGTCATGGCTTAAACATGCATGTTTACACCAGGATGACTGCCTGCCAACCAGAAGATGCAACAGGATAGCAGACCTGTCCCTACAGCCACCCATGTGAGACACAGGTGCTACTCTAGCCACCAAGAATCACAGAAAACTCTCAGGGCAAATGAGCACAGAAATCCCTAAATGCCTTTTTCCCAGCACTAAAAAAATTAGACCGTTCCAGTATTTCTGATTTAACATGGCTGATTTTAGATTCATATACCGGGGAGAAAAAAGGGACAGAACTCTTGCCAACTGCTACAATGGAAATAAAATAGCAAAACTTTACAAAAAGCCCAAATCAGAAATACATTGTAAATATAATTAAAGGTACATAATGCCCTGCCTGTCAATTTGCGTAAGTGATCTTTTCATTTTCAGTGAAAATTATAGGCATAGCTATTCTCAATAAATGTGTAATTTGGATGGAGAAAAGCCCAGAGCTAGCGTAAAATTCATCTCTACCAGTTGGTGTTTAGCTGTTTCTAAAATGAAATAGAGCAGAAACAATCACAGAGCTCCCAGAAAGTGAGCGGGTCCAAAGAGGTAGCAAACAAAAAGGAAACACCTGCAAAGCCCACAGCGTCCAGCCACCTCGGAGGATGTTGTGATTCCAGTAGATTGGGTCCACTTTAGGAACCCAAAAGTCTTTCTCTTTCTGCGTCAAAATATCCTTCATTGCCTAGAGCCAAGGATATCAGTTCACGTCTATGACTCAAAAGGCAAGGACCACAAAGAGAATAATGGCTAAGAAGGTCAAGGCTTTTCTTAAATTTCATTATGTATTTTATTTTTCTGGTTCTGTTATAAACCCCAATTTCCGATACTTCCGAGAGCAGCTTAAGTGTCCAAAAAGCTGGGCTGGCCGCGAGCACCTTGGTGGCAGCCGTGTCAGCATATTGTCCTCTGGGGAGGAGAGGGAGCAATGGCAGGGGGGACATCCACACCTGTTGAACTCCTTCTATGGCTGGTATTGGGTGAAGCCCTTTAAAATCCATTGCCTTGCTTAAAGGGCAGGACCCCTCTGGGGTAAATAATTATTATCTCCATGTCACAGATGGGAAAAATGAAACTTGGAAAACTAAGTCACTTCCCCAGAATCTCACCACTAAGACATGGTTCCTGCTACGTAGTCAAAGTTAACAAACGTTTGCTCAATGAAAGCAAGAATATATAGTTCCATAAGTTAAAAATAAAAATACAGAGGCTGTCAGATTCCATAAGCAGATGTATTTGTTTGCCAGAGGAAAACTATGGCCCAGTGCCCGAGGATCCTGACACGGGGCACACTGAGGGCCTGGCTGAAGGAGGGGAAGTACCCAGGGCCAAATCCTCACATCTGAGCAGGCACAGGAAGCCCAAGGCAACAGCAAAGGCCTCTGGGAAGCAGGGTCTGGAACCAAACTCAGGGCAGGCGGGGGAGGGGCCCCACGAGCAGTGAGCACAGAGTCTGCTCATGAGGGGGTGTCTGAGCCATACTCGGGGCGTCCAGGCGGGGGCACAGGCCACAGCGGCACAGGTGACATGGGGGACCCCACTGGTCACTTTGGGAAAGAAGGTGACCAGTATTCCCTCAGAGCTGAGAGATAAAGGCATTTGCCTCTGGGCGGGCACAGGTCCCTGGACACAAGGCTCAGCGAACAGAGTTCAGATCAGGAACTTCTGGGCAGTGCACAAACCGTACACCTGTACACGGCAGCCCTGAAGGTAGGCAGGTAGCTGGAGAATCTGTATCAGAACCTCTGGACCCCAGACGCTGCCTGTCTCCTGGTCCAGCTCCGTGTGGATCGTGACCTCCTGCCGACACAAGCAGGCCTCACCGAGCATCCTACCCCTCCGCTTCCCTGGACAGAGGCCTCCTCTCCATCTCCCACCTGAAGCCTGAACAAGGCAGGTGCAGCCCCCTGGGAGGGGCAGGACATCCCCTCCTTTCTAGGAGCTTCTCTCCTCTCTGCTTCACGGCCCTGCCCTCCCTCCTCTCCCTGGACCACATTCCAGAAATAAAATAAGATCACACGTGTCCTCTGTCTCACACCCTGCTTCCTGGGGAGCAGAGGTAGATAGCTAAGAGAGTAAATGGAAGCCCCCTCCCCAGGAAAATGCACATGCCAACAAACTGAGGCATGGCGTCTCCGTGGTTCGTGGCTCCCCCGAAGGCCAGGCTGACCTAGGTACGAGTTTCGGTTTTGAAGTAAATGCACATTTCTTTCTCTTATCTGTGAAGACACTCCAGCACTTCTGACCCCAGGAGAGCTCAACATAGCACAGAGCACCCTCAACACAGCCACCAGAAGCTAAAACCAGACAGGGGTGAGGCAGCTCTCAGAGGCTCCTGGAGACCTGGATGGGGGTTTGAAGTGGATCTGAGACAGGACAGGGTGTTTCCGCCGCACTGCTGTGGCCCTTGACCAACCTCGGCTCACGTGGTCTTTTCCCCAAACTCCCTTGTATCTTAGCAAGTAGCATCAATGTTGTTCAGTAAGATAAAAGGTTCATTACAAAACCTTCCATGGTCCAGAAGCCCACCCGGACCGCAGTTCCTCCAGCCCTGCTGCCATGGCCGCCCCACGTGTGCAGACACCTGAACCACTGCACTGCTCCCCCCGACACCCCTACCACCTGGAATTTTGGTGGGTTTCCGTTTGCCAGAGACCTTGAAAGACCTGAAGGTTCTCCCTCGTCTCCCCTAAGGAGGGAAGAAGCAGCCCCCTGGCCACGTGCCTGCATCTATGAGGATGAGCTTTGAAGTGGCTGGAGGAAACCATTAGCCATCGCTGGACACACAGCCAATGCACCAGCCTTGGACACACACGCTACCTGTCAACTGAAAACCAGCAGTGGCATCCAAATGCCACCCAGAGAACCCCTGAGAGGCAGGTAGGCAGTTAGGTCTGCCTAGCACCCCTGCTCTGTGCAAAGGTGCTGCAGACAGACAGACAGGCTGGCTGCTTTTAACCCACTCCAGCTGCTCTGAATACTTCCTCCTCTTCACACCCCCATTGCAAAGGGAGCCACCAGTCCCTGCATTTCCAGCGCTGCAAGCTGAGCCAGCGCCAGCAGCAGTATGCGTGGCCAGGAGCATCCTCGGAATTCAAATCCGGTGGCTCTACCTTCTGCCTGGTCTCAAATCTGAAAGACGACCAAAACCAGGTGCCTGGCAGACAGGTTCCCAAAATATCGGCCTCTGGTGTTAAAAGCGCCCTCCTGACATGTGCCTGATTAAGGGTGATGGATCTGGAAACTGCTACAATCAGGAAGCTAAAAAAATATTACAATGCTAGCATCACATTTCCAGTAAGCTGTGGGAGGGCGTTAAGTGGAAGGAGGCCGCAATAACGCTTCCCCGCGGTAAACAGTGACCTCAGAGGCTCAGGCCACACGGCACTGGCCCACTCGCTCGTTCTCCTAGATATTTATTCTATGAAGACACATTCATTGACATTTGTGGAAGCAGGAGGGTGGAGAGCAGGTTTTCAAACTGCTCTGCTAAAAGCCCGGAGCTCCCAAGGGGCTTTCATTCAACGAGTATGAACCAGCGCCTACTACGTGCGGGCACCGTTCCTGGTGCTGAAATACAGCAGCAAAGAGGTCAGTCCCTGTTCGCATGGAGTTCAGCTTCTACTGGGAGAGAGGACACCAGACAAAATTAATAAGTAAAGTACGTATAAATTGAGAGCAATAAATATTGAGGAAAAGGGAATAAAGCAGGGAAGGGGTGAGGACAGCCAAAGCAGGAGGCTGGGGCTTTAGGTTCCCTGGGAAGGCTTCGGGGAGAAAGGGACATTCAAGTAAGGCTGTGAGAGAAAAGGAGACCCTGGTGGTCCACCAGGGTAGGGGTGGGGGGAGAAGGAGGCAGAGCCAGGAATGTTGTAAGGGAGGTAAGAGCCCAGGGGAGGGAAGGGGATGCGGGCTGACCCGGAAAAAGCCAGTATTAGGAAGGGGAGGGAGGGCAGAGTGGGCTGTACCGGGGGACCAGATGCTTCAATCATGGTAGTCCTATTTTCATCTGTTCAAAAAACACTGATGTTCTACATCAGATTTTGTTTCGGAAAATCACTCACTGTCAAAGGGGGGCTGGGGGACAGTTTGAAAACGCCTTTCACCCGTGTGGTGTGAAAGGCTTTGGAACAAGGCAATGCTGGGTTTGATTCCCAGGTCGGTCACATGCGGCCTGAGTGTCCTGGAGCTCTGACTTGCAGCTGACCCTCCCTCTCTGCACGCCCAGCACAAGGAGGCTTGGGGAAAGAGCCCTTGGCACAGTCTGCAGCTTACCTGAGCTCAACGGACGGTTTCCCTGATCCTGTCTCTAGCATGGACAGCCTGGGCTTGAGGGACACACAGGCTGGGACCCACCTTCAAGGAACCACAGCCAGGAAGGAGGGTGAGATAGTACACACAGGACCCAGTGAGAGGCAGCCTCAGGCCACAGCTGAGCTAGAGGTTTAACCTCCAGAAGCCACTGTTTTCAGCTACAGGGGCCAGGAGGAGGTGATTCACTAGGGAGGACCTTGCAGGTGGAGGGGACGAGGCGCAGGTTTATCAGCAGGGTGTGTTGGAGGATGCCAGGGAGACTTTGGTGAAGGTCCATCCTCGACAGCTGGAAAGGCTGTTGACCGACCGTAGTCAGATCACAGAGAGCCTCCAGCGCCAGGATGATAGGGTGGTTTTTAGAAGGAAATGGGTCCTTGGAGGTTTTAAAGATGAGATACAACCATTAGGACCATTTAGACACAATGTGTGGGATGGATGGCCAGAGGCAGCAGGAGACGGAGGGAAGACAGGGGCTGGGGTGCAACGCAGACGCAAGCGGCAGGAGCTCAGAGCCCTGGCAGGGCTTAGATAACCGTCTGGGCGGCTGACTGAGAAACCTGCCCTGTTCTCTCTGGTTGTTAACTCGAGAGACAAGGCAATTGGAAGAGTAGAAATTGGGAAGTTTAAGAGGGACTTTGCTCGGTGATGTCGGAGGGGGAGGAGAGGAAGCAGGTCCAGAGACGACTGTCAGGGACTGACCCCTGGGGACACAGGGCCTGAGGGAGAGCGAGCTTCGGGGACACCCGGGACCCTGGAGATGGAAGAAGCAGAAAAGCCAAAGGTGCCTGGATACAAGGAAGATGGAGGGCCAACCCAACAGCCCAGAAGCTGGGTGGTTCAAACTGGCCCCAGGATCTTTCTGAGGGCAGCTTCAAGGGGGAGGATATCAAGGTAAATAGGGATGACAAACGTAGACTGTTCATATCTGGTCGGCAGTCAAGAGAAGGGGCTGGGGTGATTTGGGAGAATTATAGGATTGATACCCAAGTTTTTTAGATTAAAGATATTCTGTGTGCATCAGTAAACAGAAAGGAAAGTGATAGAGATTTGAGAGACCGAGGATGTGGTTAGAAGACTGGGAAAAGGCTATTTGACTCATTTAATCTGTGATAAAAGCCCAGAGCGTAGAGAAGATACCAGCACATGCCACCTGGCCAGAAAGCCGGGACACCAAGTGCCGTGCGCACCCACATGTGCACAGACAAGGGCAATCACCTCAGTCCTGAAAGTGGCCTCGGTGGTCCGTTGAGTGTGGCCACATCCTGTATGCTGACTTGCGTGGCTGCCCCCCTGCTTCCTCTGGGGCTCATCACCACTGTGGCACCTGCCAGGCGCTCTCTGCTGGGATCACATTTCTCCGAATGTGTTTCTCGTCCCCGACGCCTGTGGAGCCTAGTCCTGCCGCCTGCAGCATGGTTGAGGCCCCCCCGCTGAGTCGCACCCCTCGGCCCTCCTTTGTAACGAGAACCCTTTCCCACTCGTCTCGGTTGCATTCATGATGGAGCATTTTGCAAACCTTTCTCTCCTCCGTAACATTTATGTTCTACCATCAGCTATAACCCCATGCAAAATCATTACAACAATCCAATCACCACGAATTCATAGCACCTCGAAGCCATGCCGCCTCGGCCATGCTTCTTCCTCTGAGGAAGAAAGAGATTTTCCTCCCAAGAGGTGGACCCAGCTGAGCAGCGAGAACAGGATTTTGCAGAGAACCATCATGATTCTGTTACTTCTCCAGCCACAAAGCTTCCTGCCCCGCCCGGGCGAAGGATAACCAGAGTGTGACAAAGTGACAGGAGCCAAAGGAGGGGGATGCTCGTGAAGCATGGCGGTCACGGTGCACGGAGGGACGAGGGGCAGGCCGAGACCGGGCAGTGCGGAGGGGAGGGGACACTGAAGAGGGTGCCTTGGAGCGAGCGGGCTCCCACGGGAGGGCGAACGGCTAGCGGCTGGTGGCCGAGTGGGGACAGATGTGGGGACGGCGGGAAGGGGGCCAGGGGTGGGAAGGTCCTCGGCGTGGACGCCAAGGCTACAAAGAACAGAGGCAGGAAATGGGAGGGAACTAGACACAGAGCCACGGAACCAGCAAGTGGGAGAGGGCTGGGAGGCACGGGCAGGATGTCCACAGCGACACAGGTGACGAGAGTCCTCCGGCCCAGCGCCCAGGATGACACCTGCGACACCCGTCAGGCCAGGGAGGAGACAGACAGAGGGGGCTTGAGACCCTCCGAAAGGAAAGTGAAATGAGAAAGAGAAAAGAGAGCGCTAGGAACACACGGGAGGGAACGAAGAATCACAGGTGACCCAGCCTACGCCTCTGCAGAGGATTTCATGGGACTTGAAGCATAAAGGTGAGAGCTGATTAGACAAAAGAGGAAGGGGCGTAGCTGAATTATTTTGAAGATGAAACGAGAAACTAGGCAAACGAAAACTTCCAACCCGAATCCCTCCCAGGCGCGCGCGAGCCCTCCTTGGCTGGACCCTGGGAAGCAGCCGAGAAGGAAGACAGGACACAAAGGCCCGGCCGCTCTGGTCCACGGGGGGCGGTCAGGATGGCCAGGGCAGCCCCCGCAGGCACGGCCCAGAGCCCCACATTCATTCTTCTCGCCCCCCAACTTCCAGCACATCTGTCCTGCCCTTCGGGTGCCCATCCTTGGCCAAAACCATGGTGACAAGCGATGTCCATGCAGCCTGACTGAAGGCCCCTGGGGGCTCCTGATCATCCGGGCAGGTCTCAGCTCAGACATCACCTCCCCAGGACGGCCCCGCCCTTGCCCAGCGCCTGCACTGGGGCCCCCTGCCACGATCCTGCGTACCTGTCGGCGGGTCTCAGTCTGTGTCCCCGGCAGGAAGCCAGCTCCGCGAGGCCCAGCACCGCCCTGCACAGAGGGACTGATGTCAGCATGTCAGATGCAGGAACCACACAGGCCTCCAGTGCAGAGGCTGGGGCCACACACATCACAGGGGTCTCACTGTCACCCCGGGACGCCCCACTGCCACGCGGAGAGCAGCCTGGGCCACCTCTCTGCCCGCAAGGTCTAGTCTGATAAAGTATTTAAAATGAGGACTGCCGAGCTCCCATGATTACCACTAAGAAAATGGTTTCCTCTTCCCTATTAACCACCAAAACAGAGTGGAAAATTATTCTCCCCTAGGAAGGTTTAGCGTTCAAGCAGAGATGTCTGCAGGGATGGCCCAGATCCACAGGCCCGTCGTCCCCTCCCTCCCAGGCTGCAGGCACCTCTGAGTCCTGAGCAAGGACAGCAGCCCTGCAGTGCCACCACCAGGACGCCCGAGGAACTGCTCCGGGCCTGCACCCCAGGAAGGGTCCCAAAGCAGGGCGATTCCTGAACTTCTGGCAGAGAAAAAAACAGGCGCAAATCTGTGAGGGCCTCAGAGACCAGTGACCCTCCTGTCGGGGCACTTGACCAAGAGGGTAAAGCCAAGAACATGGTTTTCACTCCAGCTTTGTTTACAATCTGCATCTGTAAGGTCCCCTGCAGGCTCCAGCACAGCATCTCCAGGTGTGAAAAAGGAACATCAACCCCTCGGAGGATGCTGCAGGGAAGTGGGCACAGGGACAGGACTCCACCAACGCAGAGCATTAGGCAAAAGATGTCAGAACCCCGGATCCATTTCTGGTTACCAGAGTTTAGAAAGCTTCTACACACAAATGTCTAGACAGAGGGTAGGAAGCGGATTAAAACATGTAGAATGCAAAGCAGAACTATATCCCAGACTCGGTCAGCCAATGCAAGAAATACAATCAAATCTTGAGGCGTGAAAAATGGGGTATTTCTCTTAGGTTGCCAAAAAATCCATTTTATATTGTCTGCTACAATAACACGTGCTTGAAAAGTTAGGATTAAAAAAAAAAAACACCTTTTGCTTAGGGATGATCCTTCAAACAATTTGTCTATATTTTGACTGACTAAAAAAGGGGTATCAAGAAAATTCCAACATAAATTCCACAAAGATAATAAGAAAAAAAGCAAATATCCCAATTGAGAAACAGGCTAATATTACATAAGGAACATAACTGTATAAACATAATTTTTATAAGAAATAAAAATGGTAAGTATAAAAAATGAAAAATCTCAGTAATTAGAGAAATTTAAAACAAAATAACATTTCCCTATCAAGGAGGCATTAAAACAAAGAAAATCAATAACATTAAAGTTGATTCACTGGGAGGAAAATAAATTTGTATACCTTCTGGAGGGCAATTTGGCAATATTTACATAAATCCTTAAAAACCGACAGGATTTTTTGACAAATAATACAACTTATGGGAATTTATCTTATAGAAATAATTATAGCAGGAAAGAGCTGGCTGCAAGCATCATCTGTAAAAGGAAATTTGTAAAGAATCTGATGTCTACCACGAGGATTTATTAAATCAAACAGCTGTGTCCTCAGCAGACAACTATGCAGCCATTACAGTGTGTCTAGTATCTGTATGCCCCCAAGATGTTATTGAAATATTACACAGGAAAAGAAGCTGGGTAACTAAAACAAACAAAAAAATGCACTTATGATCCAATTTGGCAACTCTATATACATTTATTTAAATACTCATCTACATATATATATGTAAAGGGACAGAAACAAGGCCCTCCCAGATGACGGCGGCTGTCTGTACAGCTGAGACTGGGGGTATTTTTTAATTTTTTCCCTTTTATTTTCTGAGGTTGCTACAATGAAACATATTGCTTAGGCAATACAAAAAAAACAAGAGTATTTCTTAACATTAAATTAAATTTAAAAAAAGAGGAAAATAAAATTCCAAAATAAACTCCCGAGAGTGGAAGCAGGAAGGAAGAGCCCCAGGCCCAGCACCTTCCCACCGAGTGGCCACCCGCACAGCAGGGGCCGCCATCCCCAGCCGACACCAAGTCTCCACGTCCTGACTCGCACAGCTCCATCGGAAGATGCGCTCCGAGGGGGGGCAGAAAAGCGGTGTTTCAGAAAACGTCCCATGTTTCTTGAAGAACGTAAAAGGCAAAGATATTTAAATTGGGCTTCATTACACACCCACGTACCTGAAGTGAAAAAAACAAGTTCTACGTAGTTCCTAGTGGGGAGATGGGACCCCAAACCACTGGACCGAGACAAGAACCACATTTGGAACGGCCACAAGGGAGATCTGGCAAATTTTATTGAATTCAGGATCTATTTTCAGGATTCTATTGCAATACTTACTGCATAAAAAGATGTTAAGAAATAGTGTGAAAAAATAACTGTAAAATGCAATACATATTATATAAACTCCAAAGGACTCTCCACGTGTTTCAATGCCGTGAATTCAAGCATCTGAAGTCCTGCCTCCTCCAGCTCTCTTGGACCTGGGCCATGGCTGCATGTCCGTACGCAGCTTAGACGGTGTATCTTCTCTCTCCCTCGTGCTTTGCCTTGTGGTACTTCACATAATCACTATGCAACTCCTTAAAGACGTCTCGGACCCCCGGCTGCAGCGAGGCCCGCAGGAACTGGATGTCGGGCTCAATGCACAGGTCCAGGATGAGGTAGATGCCCTCCTGCAGGAGGCCTTTCACCGCCGGATACAAGGTGACCTGGGAGAGGGGGACACACTCACTTCTCTGTGAGCACAAACAGGCAGGTGCCAGACCCTTGAGGCTCTGACAAGGGATTCCAGCTTCTGCCACCAATTTGAGAAAAGACATTCTTTTTAAAATGCCATTTTGGGGGCTTCCCTGGTGGCGCAGTGGTTGGGAGTCCGCCTGCTGATGCGGGGGACGCGGGTTCGTGCCCCGGTCCGGGAGGATCCCACGTGCCGTGGGGCGGCTGGGCCCGTGAGCCATGGCCGCTGAGCCTGCGCGTCCGGAGCCTGTGCTCCGCGGCGGGAGAGGCCACGACAGTGAGAGGCCCGCGTACCGCCAAAAAAAAAAAAAAAAATGCCATTTTGCTTGTAAGTGAAACAACTGACTATTCATAAACTTTTAAGTTTATATTTGGGGGAAAGAGAGGCCAACTCAAGCAAACAAAAACCTGAGATGGAGTAAAACATCATGAAATCACAGGGGTAGCTTTGCTATTCAGTGAATGATGCCTCCGCACTTACCAGAGACATTTAAAAACTTGAATCTTTAGATTTAAAAAATCTTATGGTAGGACTTCCCTGGTAGCACAATGGTTTAGAACCCACCTGCCAGTGCAGGGGACACAAGTTCGAGCCCTGGTCCAGGAAGATTCCACATGCTGCGGAGCAACTAAGCCCGTGTGCCACAACTACTGAGCCTGTACTCTAGAGCCCACGAGCCACAACTACTGAAGCGGGCATGCCTAGAGCCTGTACTCCATAACAAGAGAAGCCACCACGATGAGAAGCCCGCACACCGCAACGAAGAGTAGCCCCCGCTCACCTCAACTAGAGAAAGCCCCTGTGCAGCAACGAAGACCCAACACAGCCTAAATAAATAAATAAATTTATGGGGAAAAAAAATCTTATGGTAAGAGCCACCTGAACACTGTGTCATATTCTTCCTCGTGGCCAATCACGTTGGAAGCTCTACTAACTATGGGATGAGGGCGGCAACGTTGCCACCTCCCCCCAGAGCAGGGCAGGCAGGCAGTGGCTCTGACGCTCTCCAACCGGATCCCTGATAGATCCCGTCACGTGGCTCAGTGTCAGACGTGACTTATAATAGATATTTTTACTTCTTTCAACAATAACACAATGGGCCCTAAATTCCTAACTGCCCCAGAATGGTTTAATCGGTCCCTGTGTCCAAAGAAGCAAGCCTTCCTAAAAATCTGGGTTAACCAAAATCCGGGCCACAGCAGGAGGAGTGGCAGCCCAGCTCTGGCGTGGCTACATCGGCTACTGGCACAAACTCTGCAGATCAGAGATTCAGGCTGGTATGTGGACACAGAGGCCAGGACAGCAGGCACTACTCACCCTGCCAGAGCCGCCCAGGCTTCAGCCGGACCTGGGCAGGGCAGAGTCTGCCCACTGTGGCAGCTGCAGCCAGAAAGCAGCAGCAAGGTTCCGGCTGACAGGCCTGGCGTGTGGCCAATTCTCCCTTAGTGTCCTGATGACCTAGGAGTTCATGCCTCTCTGCAGACATGCAGCTTCCGGAGAGGACACATTTTATTAACTAGGAGAAGCATGATTCACCAAGGCAACCTCCAGGAGACAGAGTCCTAAAGAGGCGGTTTGTTTCTGCCCCTAAGACGATGCTGTTGTTCACAGATACGGTTATTTTCACACAATAGCTCAAAAAACATCTGACAGATGATCATCTTAATTAAATTTTACCGTTTTATAGATGATAAGAACATGCAAGGGCCACAGGAGGAATGGCTTGTCTGTGATTCCATACTAAGGTATTAGGGAGGGAAAGAAAAAATAAAACGGACAAACTGAAACCAGAAGTCCTTAACCTCACTAGCTGGGTGAGGGCTTGCTCATCCATTCACCGAATCACCACTCACTAAACAAATAATTCCGTTTCCAAAGGCAAAAAGAGGCGCAGTAATTTCCCCAGTGGCAGCACTGAGGTCTGAACTGGGCATCTGAGTCCAAATGTCACAGCCCTTTAGCTGGTGTGTCTCCTTATGAAGTACAGCCCGGAGCACGGGGAGGGGGGAATGGGACAGCAAGGCCGGTAGTATCAGGACAACACAACCCCTTCGCATCTTTACGTTAAGACAGATTATTTGGAAAACAGGGGAAAAAAAGTCAATTTCTACAATGTTACGGTCACTGGCCAACGAATGGAAACATCTCTAAGTTAACCTAAAAGGACCTTAGGCCAGGGGAATAGTGCAAACTATTTAACTCTAAGCTATTGATATAGAGGGACAGTTGTAAATCTGATCTACAGGTAAAAGAGGAGATAAAAGTGACCGTAACTTCCCTGACACTTCTCCAGGGTGACACATCTCTGCGTGGAAGGAACAAGGTCTGTAGGAGCGGCTGCCCTTCCTGCCCGAGGCCGTCTCACTGTCATCGGCCCCAACCACCGAAAGACCTTTACCTATGCTGCCCGCTGCTGAAAAACTTGCCATCTAGCCTGTAATTAAACTTCAACATGTCTTCCTGGTCTAGAAAGATTTATGGCTCTCTCAGTAGAAGCCTCTAATACATATGGAATACTTTCTTCATTCCCGATTTTAAAAACAAATAAGAGTTAAAACGTAGACTGTCCTGCCAGTGGATTCTGGGACGCAACAGCCTCAGATAATTCCCAATGCCTTTGGCCTTCAAGATTAAAATTAAAAAATAACAGATAAGCATAAATTAGACACGAATAATGAGGCTGGCAAACCAGAGACTTTTCATAAAGTAAATCTCAGAAGAATAATCAGTGACTTCAGGGTTCAAATCACAGCCTCTGCTCTTGGCCCTTGGGTAAGTGATATTGACGTGTCTCATTTTGTTCTTCAGTGAAACAAAAAATCATACCAGCTCGGACTTCCCTGGTGGCGCGGTGGTTAAGAATCCGCCTGCCGATGCAGGGGACATGGGTTCGAGCCCTGGTCCAGGAAGATCCCACATGCCGCGGAGCAACTAAGCCTGTGCGCCACAACTACTGAGCCTGTGTGCCACAACTACTGAAGCCCGTGTACCTAGAGCCTGTGCTCCACAGCAAGAGAAGCCACCACAATGAGAAGCCCACGCACTACAGCGAAGAGTAGCCCCCATTCACCACAACTCAAGAAAGCCTGTGCACAGCAACAAAGACCCAACCAGCCATAAATAAATAAAATAAATTTATTAAAAAAAGAAAATCATGCCAGCTCGTATTCCAGCAAAAGCTCACATATTAATGACTTGACTGCTTGGGAAACAACAAGATTCTATAAAAATGTTAAATAATTGCAAGGAAACCAAACCCCAAGCCCATATCTCATTCAAAGGACGAACTGCAGGGGCCCTTGTATGCGGCCCCAGTTCCTACACACCCCGCTCCCCCCCCGACCCGGCCAACCGTCCGCCCACGTGACGGGTATCTCCACTGGCTGAGGGATTGGGGCCGGGGCTGTGGAAACAACCTGAAGCGGGGTCAGGATGGAAGCTGAGGCCACACCAGGCTTTCTAAGGAAGCCCATTCACACGACCCTCCCTTGAGAAACGCCAACACCTCTAATGGAACACATTTAACCAGTGGCTCGCCACCATTCTTACGAGATTTACAAAGGGGGGTATTCTATTGAGAGCAAGATAAACGATGTAACTGTGTATCTATACCTGCACAAGGAGACATAATACACCTGAACACAGTACTTTAAGAGTGCGACGTTCCATTTAAACAAGTAAGACACGAAGTCTTGTAACGAACTTACTACACAGGTCACGCGGGGTCTTGTGGAACTGTGAAAATAGCACACTGACACTCCAAAGTGAGATCACTGTTGAAGAATGAATGAATTATCCAGAATACTAAGGCCAAAAGTCAGATTAGTTGGGACCAGAGCGTTTAATCCAGTTGAACAAGTCTATGGGGGTCTCCCCCAGGCCATCTGCCTGAGCGTCGGAGAGCGGCCCCATGAGCCCCTGCTGCTGAGGGACCCCGGGATCCCTCTTTCTGCCTCCTGCTCTTGGAGCGGGGTAACATTTCACCTCCCTCATGACCCAAGAGACTGAGCAAAACAGGCCCAGGGTTTGTGCCAGAGCAAGGAGAGACCTACCGGTGGCTGAGAGCCCCCGCGACCCAGGCACCGCCAGCGCCCTGCGTCTTCGTGCAGCCCGCACGGGGACCCTGCAGGGGCTGCAGCACACGCGGGACAGCCGCCACCGCACAGGACCGCCAGACCCCACGGGTCGCTGGCCGCACAGCTGGGGGACCCTGCAACCGAGGACTGTGGGCTTACCTTCTGCACCTCCATCACATACTGGGCCACCATAAAGGGGGAAAACACCCTGAACTCCTCAGCCCGCAGCGCCATGTGGCTGTACATCCTTTCCACGAGGCGGGTGCACTCCAGCACCACTGGCAGGTCCTCTGCGCTTCCTACAGAAGTAAAGAGTTTCCCAACCGATTAGCTCAAAAGCCGTGAGTTTTAACTCTTCCAATTTTACTCTTTCAACATAGCCCCAATTATTCAAACCTTCCTTTTTTTTCCCAGACTCTTTCGTTGGCTCAATTTGAAGACAGAATTAGGGAGACAGGATGTGTCCAAATATTGATCTATGTTACAAAAGGAAAGGCACTTACAATCCTCAGCAGTCCGTGGGTTTTTTAAGGATCAGACTAGAATAACCAAGGTTTTAGGGTGGAATCTAGGATTGCTATTGTATTTAGAAAGGAAAATATGATTCTAAAGATAAGACGGCCTAATTATGTCTTTGCCTCGTTAAGTTTCAGAAATCGTCTAGGATTTCTCCTTTATAGACAGATATGAGACTCAACTACCATTACTAGACCTCTTGCTGGCTTCCCAGGTTTATTTCTGACTCCTAGTTCCTCCCACCCTGAAGTGCCAGGATCACCCAGGCCTTTACACACTCCTCTCCCAGGGATTCTAACAGCCTGAAGTGTCCCCGCGACCCAGGTTACATGCACCCCGGCCCCCTCCAGCCAGGCCGTCACAGCAGTTGGGGAGGGATCCCAACTCAGCAGAGCAACCTCCCCGGTTTTCACTCAGCATAGTAATACACCGTTTTTATAAAATTCTAGAAAATGGAAACAAGCCTACGGTGACAAAAAACACATCAGTGGCTCCCTGGGGCTGGGGCTGGACCCCAAGAGGGCTCTTTCGGGGATGATGCAAATGCTGTGTTTTGACTGTTGGTGGTGCTTCCCCGCACGAATTTACCCATCAAAACTCATTAAAGGGGCTTCCCTGATGGCACGGTGGTTGAGAGTCCGCCTGCCGATGCAAGGGACATGGGTTCGTGCCCCGGCCTGGGAAGATCCCACATGCCGCGGAGCGGCTGGGCCTGTGAGCCATGGCTGCTGAGCCTGCGCGTCCGGAGCCTGTGCTCCGCGACGGGAGAGGCCACAGCAGTGAGAAGCCCGTGTACCACACACACACACACAAAAACTCATTAAAGTATATACTGTAAACAGATGCAGTTTGTTACACGTAAGTTAGGCATCAGTGAACTTGACTTTTGGAATGCACAGTATAATATGCAAATTTCTAAATAATGAGACTCTCCCCCGAATTAGAAATTTAGCAAGAATCAACAAACCTCCAGGCTGGAAAACAAGCTGTACACATAATTTATGCGATTGTCATATGGCAGCTTGCTTCATTGGTAAACAAACACAACCTTGCTGAGATGCAGCAGGAACAGTGAGCTGCAGGAACTCTGCCCCCGTATAAGATGAGCAATAAGCTGGCTCCACCACTGCCTGTTCCTCCTTCATTTCCCCGTTAAACTATGAGCTCTGTAAGGGCAAGAATGGAATTGTAGATGCTTTTATATCCCCAGTAAATGAGAGTAAATATTTCCTGAATCTAGATACTTTTTTTCTCCAGAAAAGAACTATTTCAATTAGGGGATGTTAAATGCATTCACTGCTGTGGATACGGTTAAAAAATGTCACAGTCTGAAATTTTTTAAATTGTTTATGTGTTCATTTGATGATCTGAATATTTCTTTTACGTAAACTCAACTGTGTGGTTTTATCTTCCGTAACATGTGTGGCCAGAGACACCTGTAAAATAAACACATTTGAAATCGGTATCTGATACTGTTACTCTGAATTACCTTTGTCTTTCTGCCGCCCTTCACGTATAACTGAACACACCAGTCTATGAAAACAGTTCAAGAAAGAAGGGATGGCTTTCTGCATTACCTGCAATGATAGAAAAAAGACTATGAAAATATGTAGGCAACTGTTTATTTCAAGATCTACTTTAAAGGAGTTCATATTTATTTCCTTCTTAACCTTACCTATCAGGACACTCAAAACAGTGTGGCAACTCCTTTTTGCCAGGATTTTCTAGGGAAATGCTCACCCTACTTACTTAACTCTTTTACATCCGTCTTCATGGTTCGGGGTGGGGCTTCCATGCTGCGTAACTTTAGGAATCTAATGCAGCAATCCTAGTTTAGAATTTGCTGAGTCTTTTACTCTGTTAGTGGTGCCTTCTGGAAATGGGTAGAAATAAATAAATGTACAGTAGCCAGTGTATTCAAGTATAATTGCCACTAGAGAAAAAGATTACATAAAGCAAATCCATCTAAAATGAGAAACAAAACTTCTCATTTTTTAGCAATGAAAAGGTCTGGCTGGGACTTTATCTTGAAAACTGATATGAAAGTTATAAAACAGGCTTCTTCTCTTTTTTTTGTGGTACGCGGGCCTCTCACTGTCGTGGCCTCTCTCTTTGCGGAGCACAGGCTCCGGACGCGCAGGCTCAGCAGCCATGGCTCACGGGCCCAGCCGCTCCGCGGCACGTGGGACCCTCCCAGACTGGGGCACGAACCCGCGTCCCCTGCATCGGCAGGCGGACTCTCAACCACTGCGCCAACAGGGAAGCCCAAACAGGCTTCTTTTACACTCAACCGTCCTGAGATCATGATCAAAGCAATGCACTGTCCAATAAGGCAGCCATGAGCCACTGAAATGTTAATTAATTAATGTTAAAATTCAGTTCCTAGTCATACAATTCCACATTTTACGTAGTCAAGACACGTGTGGCCAACGGTTCCTGTGCTGGGTGGTGCAGATACGGAACACGCCCGGCCCAGGAGTTCTACTGGGCGGCACTGCTCTAAGGCTCAGGGTGAACGAGGAGTGAATCAAGTGTTGGGACTCTTTTCTTTGGTACAGTTTATCCAAGCAAAGTCTGGAGAGCATAACACCACATTCTTTATGTCAAGTTAGCAGCTTCAGCAACGTGTTCAGAAAGAGGTCATTTCTGCCAAAGAATTGCAGGGCGTCATCACATTTCCCGAGGCCCCGTCTTCCTCCTCTGCTATCACAGGGATTAAATGCACACAAATCCAGGGCCAGCCCATCTGAGTTCACACCCTGGCTTAATATGCAATCCCGGAGAGAACACCGAACCTTTTCTGTGCCTGTTTCCTCATTTGCAAAGTGAGGATAATAACAGGCTGTCGTGAGGGTTAAATAAGTTAAAACACGTCAAGAGCTCAGAATGGCACCAGCTGCAGATCACCCTGCCGGGGACCTGGCTGGGCTCACTCTGTGCTGCTCCCTGCACATTTACCCAAAGCCGATTCCAGCCGGGGGCCCGTATCAACCCCCATCCACCGCCCACACGGCCCAACGCGTGGGCCCCGCTCCCCTGAGTCTGCCCCGCGGGCAGTGAGTGTGAGCTGCCATCGTAAGTCACATCCTTCTTTGCTGCAATACCGTGTCATTATCCTTGTCAATTCTCTCCTTTCATTAAATGGTCTAATTCTGCTCAATGGTCATTCCTCACTGGTTTTGCAGGAGGTGCACACAGTTTTCCAACGTCACTTTCATCAACTGCATGAAATCCTGAATCTTTTGCAAGATCTGCAGTGTCAGTTTGTAATTGATTGGTATTGCATTTACATCCTACGGTCACACAAAAATCTAAGAATCAGCAGAGATCTAACAACAAAGAGTCTCACAAGATAGGCAGGGCCGAAGGCGATCCTTAAGTGGGGAGGACATTGGATGGAATGCTTAGTTTACCAGAGAATAAATTTTTTAAAAACCGCCCTGCTGGCAGGTCTCCAACCGTAGAACATCAAAACACTTAAAAAATATTTGAACGTGCCTATGTATGTGTGTATCTGTCCGATTTATAAGTTCCCACGCTTCACACGTATAGCAGAGGCACACACGAACACCAGCCAAGGAAATCCAGTCTTGTAGCTAAAATTCAGGCTCAGCGGGTGACACCGGCCAAATCATTCAGCAGCTCTGAGCATCGGTTTCTCTACCAATGAAATGGGATTGCCACCGACTACACAGACTTGCTGTAGGGGTGAAAGGAGACACACAGCAAACGTTCAACAAGTGGTGGCTAAACTGGAATCTCTTCTACGGGGCGTTTGCTCCTAGTCTCATTTTATTAAAAAAGCAGCACACTGTAAAACCGGAACTCAGGATGGCTCACTCCCTACATGCAACTGAATTATAAACCCGAGAGGAGATCTACGCCAGTGAGTGACATTTAAATATATGATCTGCAAAAACAGAATAATTTCTAATGGGCTTCCAGAAACACCCAGGACACAGGTATGTTCGAAGTGTCAGATCCAACACAGCCTGATGTGAAGGTCACATACTTCTGTGCTTGACAAGCCACCTGGGCCCTAGAAATTACTCGAAGCCGGAAGTTTGTTCCGCAAACCACTGTTCTTCCCACGCCGCCGCTCTTCTCAAGGATGCGTTTCCCTGCCCAGCGGGCGCCCTGTCCTCCTCACCTTCGGGTGACACTGCAGGATTGAGAAGAGCACGTTGTGGACCCGCGGGAAGATGCGCCCATACTCGGGGGGCCTCAGGGCGTCCAAGGGCACGGCCAGCAGGACGCCGAAGGCCAGGCCAACGTGGTGCGGGTTGCCGATGGCCCCCTCCCCCTGCCTCAGCAGCGCAGCCAGGACGTCCAAGACGGGCCCGACCAGTGCCGGCGCCACGGGCTGTTCCCGACAAGCCTCTCGGGTCTGCAGCTACAGGGCGAGGAACGAGGGACAGAAGATGAAGGCGATTCTCCAGAGAAACAGCCCCAAACCCAAAATGACCGAGGGAAGAACGTCCAGACCCCAAAGTGACCCGAGTGGTCACTGGGCAGTTCAGAGGGACAAGGAGACCAGCGTTCGACCCCTTGGGCGGCACCTACGAGGGACGTGGCCGTCTCGGTCCACACCCTCTGACGGATGCGCCTACCACGAAGAGAAGTAATTTCTCACAGAAGAGTTGATTCATCTACTTTCTCAGAATAAAGAAACTTCACATCACACACATAACTATTCTCCCAAAAAGATCCTTGGTTCTAAAATGTCTATAATTCAACTCCATTTGTTACATTTCATAAAGGACAGCTCTAGTTCAAGACATTCAATTATTGTTCTAAAGAATAAAGAGACTGAAGTTGAGGGGTGGCCCGAAGTCTTACCTGGGTGCCCTGGGCGAGCCCACCTGTGACAGCCCTCCTCACACGGCCAGCTGTAAACAGCACCCCAGCTGAGGCCGTCTGGGGCCTCTCACAGTGATCATCTTTCCTGGGTGCCCTGGCTCTGCTGACGCTGTGCTATCCCCTTTAGAGTGACCTAAACGCCTAGCCTGGTGTTTATATCCACGTGGCCCTACTATGCGCTCGGCCAACACTGACCAGGCACTGCCCTGGGCCCTATTCCCCCCTCCCCCCCTTTCTTCCTGATGTTCCCCCTACATACACCTAAGTACAAATGGGCTTCGTCCACTAATGCAGATTCCCAGGGAAACAACAAAGCAACAAAAGATCAGAGAAGAAAGCAATGTCTATTCTCTAGACCCTTTTGCCCTGAGAATATGCTAACCCAAGGCAATGCTCTCACGTAGCACAAGCTATAATCAGGGTTGATAATGATGCTCAAATAGGCACTGCTCTTCCAAACCCAAGTCTGGGAATACTGACACCAGACTTTTATTTTTTTTTTCTTTGCGGTACGCGGGCCTCTCACTGTTGTGGCCTCTCCCGTTGCGGAGCAGAGGCTCCGGACGCGCAGGCTCAGCGGCCATGGCTCACGGGCCCAGCTGCTCCGCGGCACGTGGGATCTTCCCGGACCGGGGCACGAACCCGCGTCCCCTGCATCGGCAGGTGGACCCTCAACCACTGCGCCACCAGGGAAGCCCCCCCTCCACTTTCTTTTTTTTGACACCAGACTCTTTTGAGAGCAGGAACACAGACTGCGCCCACCGGAACCAGGCTTTTGTTCTAATGAAACAAAAAGTCACGTGACTACTGTGTACGTTCACATGTACCAAAATTTAACGCCTGCATGGGATTAACAATCGTCTATCTGCAACATCACTATCCTAGTCGAGACCCATTTTTCTCCTCACTGAATCGTCACTTAAACACACATATTCCTCCACGTGAATGAATGCACTAAACTGCCCACAGCATTTCGTGTGGACACAGAGAGGCCTGGGACTCCTTCTCCTGTCACCTAATTTAAATGGAAGCCTCCTGTGGGCACCATGTTCCTTCCATTACGGACCACGAATGCTTTCTGACGCCCAAGGGCCTTCACATCACATCTACTGATGATACTACGTGTGCAACCAGACAGAGGTGCTGCCTGGACACCCAGACAGAAAAGCAACGTGGTTACAGCCGTCTTCAGGACACGGCCCCGGAAACACACTCTGCATAATAAAACCAGAGTGTGACAGAAGCAGAAGCACCGCCCCGTCTGCACGTGAAAGGCAGGGGCAGGGGGACGCATAACCCAGAGGTACTCACCATTAGAGCCATGACCATCTGTGGGCACGCACGCCAGAACAAACTGGCCTTCTCGCCACCAAATGGGCAGTTCAAGAGCAACTTGACCAACGTCACAGCCGACAAAACAGCCTAGGGGACAAGGGAAAACACTCAGCAGTAGGAGGAACCAGCTCTCTCGGGAAGCCCAGCTCGGGAAGCAGGCTGGTCACTGGTGCTGCGACAAAGCGGAGCCCGTTAGAGCCCTGTGCTGGGGCAGCGACGAGACCCAGCTTGGGTCAAGTGCTGGGCGTGGTGCCCTTCACGTCACCTAATGAAATGAACAAGGTGAGCAGACTGCGGCAAAGGAAGGGCCTTCTCTGTAGCGTCTCACTAAACCGAACACGTAAACGTGCCAGGACAGTGAAACACAGGAGGCCACGGCATCTTATCAGAGGCCCGTCTCGTCAAGGTGGCGTCGGAAGAGGAGGCCGCTGTAACTCACCCGCGAGAACCGCACGTGCCTAGGGGTGAAAGGAAACACGGACAACGTGCGACAAGTAGACCAGGTGCCGGGATGACGGGTGACGGTTTCCGACCATGGGAAGGGAGGGGAAGGGACTCAGTGACCCGTGCTGGGCATCTCTCAGCATCCGCTTCATCCATCGGCCCCTTCCTCCTGCCCCTAACGCTGCAGAGCCCACACCACGAAATCCCGGCTTCTGCCCTTTGCTCCCTCTGACCACAACCCACCCCACCCGGCCCGAGCTCCGTGTGTCTCCCCACTGAGGGTCTGCTGGCTGGTGCCCCCATCCCCCCATCTCCTGGCACTCACCTGCGCTCACTGCGCTGTGCAGTACTTTCCCCTCCCTGTCTCCAGCCCCACCCAAAGCCTCTCCACCTCTGACCTCAGCTCAGCCTCACCTCCTCCACGACCCTCCTCTGACCATCTGAGGGGCTTACACAGAAGCTTATGGTTTGTCTCCCCGGCTTGCTGAAGGGAAGCCCTGAGGCCTTCTCAAAGCTGGGCCCATCCTGCTGCACACGCACGGTGAGAACTTCCAGAGGGAGGAGGGTGGCAGCAGAGATGGGCCTCGCGTTCACACAGAGGAGATGTAAGTCCTCCCCGCTGCCCCCAATCTGCTCTCTCCAGCTCTCCTCCCACCCAAAGCAAAACCCAGCTCCTGGGTGCCAATTACTACCAGCAATCAAGCAGCCACTCATACAGCAGAGAAAGCTCAGAACCAAAAGGCCTGGGCCGCCACCCTGGGCCCAGTGAGCTCCCAGCCTTCCTCTGCCTGTGCGAGCAGGGACAGCCTCTGGCCGGTCCGGCACTCAGGGCCGTTCAGGGGACCAAACTCGAGCACATCAGCTCCGCGCAGAGCCTCCCAGACACACAGGCCTAGTGGGAGTGAGGGGCTTCGTTAGCAACTACCAAACAGACTAGGGGGCTAAGGACCAAAGGGCAACTCGTCACCCTGAAAGAGCCTCAAATGGGACCCAGGCTATGTGAGCAAACCAAGTAAAAGCAGAAGTACGACGTGAGAGGTCTCACACAACGGATGTGAATGTAACTTTTTATGGGTCAGTATACGAGTACGGATTGACTTTGCACGTTTGTTTAGTTTCAGCGCTGACACCGCATTGCAGGTAACTTTTCCCGTTGAAGCCCATATCACTTACGTGCTGCCGCCCAAGAGAGAAAGGAGCAACCCACCTGCAGATCTGCTCTCCACGCGTTACTGACGTCCAGTCCCTGGAGGATACTCTGCAGTGCCATCCGGAAGTCCTCTGTCGTCCCAACCTCTAACATTTGGGTGAACAAGGCTCCCAAATGAGGCTCTATCTCCTCAACTACCTGAACCGGAATCGCAGGATCTGCGAGGAAAACAAAACTGCTGTGATAGACAAGGGGCAGGTGAAATGGTACACAGCTGCTAAAGGTCAGCATCTCAGGGACGCAGCAACGGTCACAGTGCAGGTCGAAACTGCAGGGCAGATGCATAGCATGACACCAACCCCTCACACCCAGCACCTGTGACCTGCCCGTGGCACCTATGCCCTGCCCGCAGTACCTGTACCCTGCCTGCAGCACCTGTGCCCTGCCCGCAATACCTGTGCCCTGCCCATGGCCCCTGTGCCCTGCCCGTGGCACCTGTACCCTGCCTGCAGCACCTGTGCCCTGCCCGCAGTACCTGTGCCCTGCCCATGGCACCTGTGCCCTGCCCGTGGCACCTGTGCCCTGCCCGCAGTACCTGTGCCCTGCCCATGGCACCTGTGCCCTGCCCGTGGCACCTGTGCCCTGCCCGCAGTACCTGTGCCCTGCCCATGGCACCTGTGCCCTGCCCGCAGTACCTATGCCCTGCCCGCAGTACCTGTACCCTGCCCGCAGTACCTGTACCCTGCCCGCAGTACCTGTGCCCTGCCCGCAGTACCTGTGCCCTGCCCATGGCACCTGTGCCCTGCGCGCAGTACCTATGCCCTGCCCGCAGTACCTGTACCCTGCCCGCAGCACCTGTGCCCTGCCTGCAGTACCTGTGACCTGCCTGCGGTACTTGTGCCACCTGTGCCCTGCCTGCGGTACCTGTGCCCTGCCCACAGCACCGGTGCCCTGCCCGCGGCACATGTGCCCTGCCCACAGTAACTGTGCCCTGCCTACGGTACCTGTGCCACCTGTGCCCTGCCCGCGGTACCTGTGCCCTGCCCGTGGTACCTGTGCCCTGCCCGCGGCACCTGTGCCCTGCCCGCAGCACCTGTGCCCTGCCCGCAGCACCTGTGCCCTGCCCGCAGTACCTGTGCCCTGCCCGTGGCACCTGTGCCCTGCCTGCAGTACCTGTACCCTGCCCATGGCACCTGTGCCCTGCCCGTAGCACCTGTGCCCTGCCCGCAGTACCTGTACCCTGCCCGCAGCACCTGTGCCCTGCCCGCGGCACCGGTGCCCTGCCCGCGGCACCTGTGCCCTGCCTGCGGTACCTGTGCCACCTGTGCCCTGCCCGCGGTACCTGTGCCCTGCCTGCAGTATCTGTGCCCTGCCCGCGGCACCTGTGCCCTGCACCCAGCCCGAAGAAAAGCCCGAGAGAATGAGGAGGAAGACGATGTTCAGCAGGGCTTGTCTCTGGACCATAAGAGACAGGTGACCGGCACTTTCTTTATACTCTTTTTCTACTTTGCTTATATTCTTTTATAAAATCAATAGGGGCACAGGGGTGGGGTGGTGCTTTAACACAGACGGGGGTGTTGAAGAGATGGAAAGAACCCCAAGCTTGTGGGGACTGCCCGCTGCAGTCACCCAGTTGTTCCCACTTAATGCAGGATAGCCTTCTGAAGTAAACCCAGTGTCCCCAGGTTAGGGAGTTCAAGGCCCTTTGCAATCTGACTCCAGAGTAACTCTGCAGCCCCGTTCCAGCCAGCAGGCTATCCCACACTGCAGAAGACCCTCCTCTGCCCCAGTCTTTGCTTACGGGGGGCGGGCAGGACCAAGGCTTCGAGAGAGAACATCTAGGTCCAAGTGTTCCACAAACTGTAACATCCTGGATGCAGGACCTCTCTGGGCCTCAATTTGCTCATCCGCGAAATGGGTAGAACAGCACCAACTCTTGCGGTTGGCACATCAAAGAAAGGGCACCGCAGACTCCCATCCCTGGGAGGCTGAGTGTCAGCACTGCCACCTTACCCGCCCTCCCTTCACCCACCTCCCATGGCGGAGGCCTCGCCTGCCTGCACGATCCACCGCTCTGGTCATTTCAGAGCCTTTCCTCACCCTGTGACTCAGGTAAGTTGTGTGAATGTCTGTTTGCTAAATTAGACAAGTCAAAATCAACAGCTCGTTTATCGCCAGAGGACACAGTTCCACGTGTATATGAAGCGTTTTCAAAACCGATGCGTTCTTATAATTGAACCGAGGCCGCGGATTCTCCCGGCAGAGAGCACTTCTTTAAAATGCTCATTTTTCTGAGCTGAAACCTACCTGAATCACCCCCGAGGACCCAGGTGGTCACCTTAACTCTCCCTCTCCCAGCTCAAAGCCTTGGGCCACTCCCCCCTTGGCCTTTGCTCCAGACCTCCCACCACCCTGGTCCCTTCTCCAGGCCCAGTCTAGCAGCTCAGGTGCCTGAGGCCTGGGCCCTGGGGCAGTGCTCAGGCCTGCGACCTGGGGAAGCAGTGGGGTGGCTGGCCTCACTCCCGACCGCGGCTCTGCCCCCAAAGTCAAAGGTACCACCGGTCCAAGGACACACAGTTAGGACTTAGGGGCCACCTCCACTGCAGGGATAAAGGCGGACACTGCGTTCTGCAGGGGGTTGCAGGGATAAAGGGGGACACTGCATTCTGTCTAACGAAGGGGCAGGAGGGTCAGAGCTTCGGACCACCGGGGGCCATATCTCAGGACGTTCGTTTAGAATGCTCTAACCAGTGTTAACAGAGGACTGAATTTCAGCCCCCGTTACTAAGGTGACACCATTCCCTAAGACAGTAGCTGACAGGGTGAGACAGAACACGTGAGACCGAAGCCTTTCAGTCAATCCACAACCAGGGCAGATCAGAAAGGGGGGCGGCACAGTGTCCTTCAGGTTACAGCACCCCAGCCCTGGCCGTGGCCCAGGCGGCCTTGCTTCCTACGGGGCCCAGAGAACACCTGTGTGTGCTGTGATGGCTGGGCTAGGCTGGCAGACTCCCCAGCCCCACCCCAGAGGACTACCCTGACTAGCCTCCACCTTGGTACCAACCAAACAAGAAGAAAATGGACCCACGCCAACTGGGAACAGTGCCACCTTGATGAGCTCAAGTTAGGGACGGACCCTAGCCTGCTAACCTCTGACCTCGGGGACAGCAGGTAGTGACTGTCCTGCTGGAGAGAATGAAGACACCGGCTGGGTTTTGAGTCCTGATTAGCTGGCCTGCAAGGGTGACATCCGACTACAACACTGCGATGACATCACAGGCTGAGCCTCCGTCCAATCAGCATCCACAGCCCTGCGACGCCCGGTACCACTCTCAGACCTGCGGGACGCTGTCCTGCCCTCAAGGAATTTTATGAGGTTCCCTATAAATTAAGTCACTTGGAGTTTTGAAAAGTTGGCAGATTTTATCTTTCTGAAGTCCACTGATGGCGCTGAAGATCTGATACTGAAGGGCCTACGAATAAAGATGAAACGATCTATGTTGACCTCTGGGGCCAGGACAGAAAAAGGCTAAAACAGAGAAGAGTGGTTCAAAACTATAAACTAGAACAATCTCCAAAATAAGTGAAAAACTGAAGTGCAAAACAATATACCTAGAAGGCTGCTGTTTGTCTAAAAAGCAGGTAAAACAACTGTGAAGGTAACTGCTTACAGGTGCAGAGAAGGCAGACGCCGGAAACGAACTCCAGGGAGGGAGAGTTTCTCCCAGGTCATCGTGTGGTACCTTCGGAAATGCAGACCTGCTCCGAAAAGGAGAGGGGGAGCAACTCACCTGGCTGCCGCTTAGCGACCTCTCACCAAAAGCTCTACAGTACAGAACTAGCTCAAGAGAAAACGTCTCACCTGCAAGGACTTTTCTCACAGATTGAAACACAGAGGTAAACACAGACTCCTTCTGGGGGTGCAGTTCTGGGGCTAAAAAGAACAGAGTCAAAAACTGCACAGCTGCCTGGAGAGATGGGGTGTCTCCTGCTAGAGCCGGCAACTCCGACAGGATCCGAGAGTAGACAGCCTGGTAGAGGGCGGCACGGGGCAGCAGCACGTGGTCCGTCCCGCCGCGCCCGGAGCACAGGGCCACATCGGCCTCCAAGAGCGAGGCGACCGACGAGAGGACGGGCGGCGGGAGGCGGCGGCCCCGGGCCCCGCGGGCAGCGCACAGCTGAAGCACGGCCCCCGCCTGTACCACGGCCGCCCGCAACAGCTCACGCGGTGCTTCCAGGGCCTCGTGCTGCTTCTGCTCCTTGACCAAAGGCCCCAGCACCTGGCACAGCTTGGTTAAGGACACCAGAAGGAGCTGCTGGCCCAGAGGTGTCTGATCTTCCGACCGTGTGCCTGGAGCTGCTTCAGGGCGCAGCTGGGAACTCGAGAGGAACGCAAGGATTTTCCCAAAATTGAGCTCCGGGCTGAGCTTCCTCTGGAGGAGCACCTGCAGTGGCTGTTCTAAGAACGTCCCCACCACCTGGAGGAATTCCAGCCAAGAGGGGTCGTCCACGTCCACAAGAAACCTCCTACTGGCTTTGAACAAGGAGGTCAGCGTGATCTCAAAGATATCACTAACGTACATGACCCTGAGCACCGACTGGGCGTTCTTCCCTCTCTGCAGGTAACCGAGAAGCCGGTAGCACGTCATCAAGAACCTGAGGGTCAGCGAGGGGGAGCAAGAACTGCCCAGCACGGTGCCGGCCAGGGACAGCAGCAGGAGAACACAATGCACATGGCAGGGGGGTGGGAGGCTGTCCAGCTGCAGAGCAGAAAGAACCTCCAAAAGCCGAAGAATGCTCTCCAGCTGCTCTCCCTCCAGCTGGATGGGGGAGTCACCCCTGGCCAAGGAGAGTAAGTTTTGGGCGATTTCTCCCCTTGGCTCTACACCTTCCGATCCGACCTTTGGAAATCTGCTTTCCCCGTGAGCCACGACCGCATAATCCCCTTCAAAAAGCCAGGGCAGCTGCTGGCGGAGAAGAGCAGGGCCCCCCTGGGCGCCAGCACACAGGATGCCGGCGCAGCTCGCAGTCACGCGCAGTAAGAGCGCAGAGTGGAGGGACTGCATTTCGGGGAGGAGAGGGCTGTGAAGGACGGCCTTCGATATTTCTCCGAGTGTGACGTCTGGCTCCTCCTCCGCCGGGCCTTCCTGGGCTTTGCTCGTTGGCAAAGTTCTCAGCAGGACGTTGGCCAGGTACTGCAGGTCGTCTGGACAGAGATAGGATGCTAAGATCGTGAGATTGGACACGACCAAGTGCCAGTGGGCGACGGGGTAGGTGAGCGCGCTCACTGTCCCCACCTGGCCGTCCCAGGAGGCCGTCGTCCCCCGGGTCAGGCTCACTCTCCCGGAGCCCAGGATGTAGGCGGCGTCGCGCCTCAGAGCGAGGAGGGCTTCTTCAGACTGGACGCTCGCTTGCAGCAAGGTGTTTTTCATCCTCTGCAGGTAGAGCTGCTCCAAGCAGTACCTGCCGAGGGAGTCGGACTGAGCCGCAAACTCCTCTATCTCCTTCCACTGCCTGGCCTCCACGCCCGGGAGCAGCAGGGGGAGGCTCGAGGGCTCCGGGGCGGTGCCCGCGAGGGCCCCGGGCTCAGAGCGATACGGGTCACAGCTCAAGCCCAGCACAGTGTCCACCTGGGCCCAGGTATGGGCGAGCAGGAGCGCAGAGTCACCGACCCTCTGTCGCCAGGGCTCGGGCACCGAGGGCTGGGGCTTGCAGAGAAGGTCCAGCAGGGGCTTCACGAGGCCCCGCAGCGTCTCGTCCATGGTGCGCCGCGTGCGCCTGACCACGGGCAGGGGCGAGTCACCATCCAGGCTCCGCGCGTGGACCATGACGCAGTGCAGCAGCGAGCTCAGTGACAGCGACTTCAGGGCCATGTCCATGTCACCCTGCAAATCAGGCAGGACCAGAGACTGGAAGCTCTCCAGGATGAGGGCCCAGGCGTCCAGGACCTGGCTCGGGGGCAGATCCGGGAGGCACTCGCGGAGCACAGCAGCGGGGCCCGCAGACAGCACGGGCAGCCTGAGCGCCTCGGCCGCGGGGCGACAGATCACGCCCAGCACCTCCCCGAACAGCCGGGGCACCTGCCGGAGCTTGGCGAACGTCTGGAAGAGTGTACCGATCAGCGCCTCCTGGGCTTTCTGGGTCCGCAACTCTGCGACTTCTGCGTCGATCCAAGCTGAAGCCAACAGGTCATCCAGGTCTGGCTCCAGAATCAAATGATTCAGAGACAGCAAAACCTTGAGGCAGCGGAACCAGGCTGGCACGGAGGCCTGTGGGTGGTTTAGCAGCATCTCGGCCAGACGGCGGTAGAAGCGGAACTGAGTCTCCCCGTGCCGAATCCGGTCAGTGGCAATGTTGTAGATGGTACTACTGGCCACTGAATTCAGCAGCTGTTCCAAGGCCAGGAGTTCCACGGTCCAGTCAGACGCAGACAGGGCTTGCAGCTGCTCCTCCCGCAGGTGGGAAATCCTTAAGCAACCGAACAGCGGAGGGAGCACCTTGAAGCAGAGCAGCTGGTTCCCCTCCTTGAGGTAAGAATCTACAAAGAGCTTGTACAGCAGGGCCACGGAGTTGGCCACCACAGCGGCCTGAAGGGACGGTTCACAGTAGCCGGCATCCACCAGCCTGGCCATCACGGTGCCCAGGGGCGCTAGGAGATTCTTCATGGCCCCCATCTTCGTGTCACCTTGCTGCTGGTCCAAGAGCTCCTCTTTGTAGGAAGGGAGCAGCTCGGCCTGAAAAGCTCCACCTCGAAGCACGGCCTCAATCTGACTCCTAATGTCCCGGCCTAGCGCCGGCCGCAGCAGGCCCTGGCCAGCCTGGGTCCACGTGCCTGCCAAGAGTAAGTGTCTCAGGACCAGGCAGGGCTGGAGCAAGTGTGTGGTCACCTCCCCAAAGGTGCGTCTCGGGTTGACCTGCTGCCACTGAATCGAGAGGTAAAGGCCGAGGGTCAGGTGAAGAACCTCGAACAACTGGGGCGTCACGGCTCCCGGCTGCCTACAGGCCAACCAGCACAGCTGGCTCAGCAGGTCGACCGTCAGCTCCTGCCTGGCTGTGTAGATGACAGCAAGGGCGGGCGTCGAGAGGATACCCTGGCAGCAGCTCAGCACAACACAGATGCTCCTCTGAGATCCCAAGAGAGCAAACTCGGCCATTCTCTCATTGATGATCTGACCATTAAGAAAGAAAGAAAACTCATCACTGACCCTGAACCCACACGTACACACAAAAAGTACAACACAATCAGTGAACTCACTCCTTGCTCTCATCTGAATGAGAGAAATGCCCAGATTCGCACATCTAAATGAACTTGGCGTTTCCCTAGCGCACCAAAGGAAGGACCTGTCTTAACTCCTACACACATCCATCTGCTACCAGTATAAACTTGGGAAGGGGCTCGGTGCCTTTGTAAATTTGCTGTCCCTTTTGAAAGAGCAGAGTTTTATAAGGCTTAAACTCCTAAGATTTCACTTTTTCTTAGATCCTAAACCTATAATTCAACTTAGATGCTACAGGTAGATGGACAGTGGCCTTGGGTTATGATCCTGTGGTCCAAAACACATTTTTATAATCAGTCATACTCTTTGTATTTAAAAAGCCAAAGCAAAAGGCATTCTTCAAAGAGGAAAGTAAACGCTGCCAGCTACTACTTAACATACAGCAAACCCACAGTATTGCTTCCAAAATTCTGAAATTCACAAGCACCAGAAATCATGAGGGCCAGACAGGTTCCAAAGTTCACTTATAGGCTAAGTGACTTGCTCCCAGCCTTACGGCATCTGAGAATCAAATTTATCCTAGGTGTTAAGTTAGCAGTAGCCCAAGGACACAGGTGTGTTTATCTCCATCCGAGTAACTGCTGGCTCTGGAAAAGCCGAAACAAAGATATCACATACTTAAATGCCAGCACACTTACTACAGTGATCTCCAAATTTTTCTGATTATACAACTTTTTCCACACTTATACCTGATAAGGTTATAAATTATATGTATGTACTATAGCACTACTATCTTATATAATTATAAAGCATACATAGAAATTAAAGTGACTTTTTAAAAAACATATAGAGATGTAAGATTTTCTTCCCACACTCCCAAAGAACCATTCAGAATAACCCACTTTGGTGACCACTGGTCTATCATTTTAAAAAGTGACACAATTTAGAGCATAATTTCAAGAACCACTAAAGCCTATGAACCATCAGGCACCAACCATTTAATTCTTCTGTTCCCAGCCTCTACTGCTTTTCTCCTGCGCACACGCTCGTGTGGGTGAGGCTGCAGCGTAGAGCACAGGCTTTGCCATCAGACAGATGGAGGTTCAAATCCCAGCTCTGCCACTTACTTTCTGTGTGACTTTCGGCAGGTTACCTGGCCCACACTCAGTACTCCTTATTCGTGCTTTTTATTGTCACCGGCTATTCTCACAGTATTTCAAAATACTCAGTACTGACAGTGAAGTTTATAATCCTGACCTGAGACTTCAAAATCACGGAGCCAAAAACCTTTGAGGAAATTCTCATCCAGATTTTGGCCTCTGACCTCCCTCCAGTCCAGCAGAAAGGTGAAAAAAAAAGTCATGAAGTAGCATCATTTGCTGGCTACCTTTTCCAACTAAAAAGGTAATTAACCACTTTACGAAAAAGTTCTAAGCTTTTCATAATATAAAGTGCTTATTAGCATGGTGTAGAGCCTACGATATGCATTCAATAAGTATCAGTCGTTATTATAACTCTAAAAATATTATTTCTTTCTCCTCCCCTACTTTGATATTGTCTGTATCTTCATACCATTAACCGTAAGACAAATAAGCCTCCAGCATTAACAGGAAATCAATAGAGATACATGCAACACTTATAGGATAACATAGGAAACTGTTAATTACCTTGAGGAGGGAAATCTGAAGGTTAATTGTCTTTCCATTCTTGAGGAGATTCTGCAATTTTCTGCTATGTAGAATGTTATCCATATAGATCCAAAGCCTTTCGACAATGTCTTCCTTCAGTTCAAGTTTTTTCTTATAAAACGCAACCAACGACTGTCGTGCCCAATCAAGTAATACCTGAATTTGGAATATACTTTAAAAATAAACGAAAAACCAAATACAATTGCCAGGGGGGGAAAACTCTCCTCTAAAACTTACCTTTGGTAACATTATATTACATTTTGGTGTCTTAAAATATTTATTATTAAAGAATCAATCAAAAAAACTAAATGTGTCTTCATCTGGGGCCAATAAAAAGTTTCAAGAGAAACGGTTTCTTCTAACTAATTGCTTCCAAGTTTTACAAGTTAAAAAGCACAACAACAATTGCTCAGAATGGCCACAAAAGGAATGACACACAAAAGCAAAAATGCAGAGTCAGAAGACCAGGGTTTGTGTCCTGGCTTCCCGAGTTAACTGCAGCTTCATCCCTAAACCTATTTACCCTGTTCAGAAGACAGAGAGTCTTCTCTGAAATGATTCACAAGGGCTATATTAAAAGGAGGGCTGGACATAAACAGTTTCCATTATTGTGACGTGTTTCCTTATTCATAAACACAAGGAAAAGTGGTGAGGCTTCAGCTCAGGACACCAGAACTGTCAATAACAACACGAACAGTGACAAACGCTAAAAGGAAAAAACTCTCTCTGGAGAAGGGTAGCGGAAACCTTGATGAAATGGCCTGCCACGGCTGCCAGGTCAAGCGGCCAAAATGATTCTCAGGTGCAGCCAGATTTAGAAACGACTAGCTCTGCTAGTGCTCTACATACTGGACCTCATCATTTCAATGGCTGTAATCCACCTGACACATTTTGTGCTGCTTAATACTAGCAAATGAGTAACCGCGTGAGCTCATCATCCCGGTGTCTCCATTGCATTAACTGCTTTTCTTAGTCAGATAAGCTTGAGAAATGTTAACAAAGAGCCATGTCTTTCTGGGTTCCTAATCTGTTTCTAATCTACCGGTTTCTAATCTATTTCCCCTCAGTTTACTACAAATGCTAAAGCTTCCCTACTTCCAGCCTTCGATTCATCAAGTTCCAAAGACGTTTAACAAAGCACCAACAAGACTTGCTTATGGAGCATCACTTAGGATTTACAAACAAATGAAGCTGCCAACAGACTCAGAACTTAACTTCTGTAACCTAAATCCTAATTTGCTCACTGAAGCACATATTTAATTCAGAATATAAGAGATGTTTCCAAACATAAACGAAATGCTGAGGTTTTGTAACAGAAAAACTTTGTTAATGTAATACCTAACTACTTACTTTATCTCACTGATAGGACTTTTAACTTTCTAACCATGTTTCCTTCCCCAACCTTTAATCTTTTAAAATTTTAACTAAATGTCAATATGTAATTTACATAAGTGATCATTAGTTTAGGTTGTAGAAATGTAACTTTCACATTAAACTTACTTGTTCTTTATTTGGAAGAACACACTGATGGGAAATCCACGCAAAGTGCGCTAGTTTTAGTTTATCTTCCCAGGAAGTTGTCTTGCTTTTAAGTTTTAGAGAAATGCCAGAATAAACAGCAGCCATTGCTGCGCTTTACCTACAATTTAAAGCAATGGAAAAAATTTATATTTTTTAAATATAAAGGACCAGAATATTAAGGTCAAACTTAATAGGCAGCAGAAAACGAACACTATGTAACTTATTGTCTACATAACTTATACTCCTTTAAAAATATTTTTCTAATGAATTAAACACTGTTGGGCAGAAGTTTCTACATAAGATGCTTGAGTCCATGAGTTTCTTGGAGGAAATTCAAGCAGACGATGGATTACACACACACATACAAGTATTCCTGCTGTGATCAAACATCACATCCTCAGAGGTCAGTGCGCAGGAATTCAATGGAACAAACCCCAAAGTGTTCAAATTACTTGTGAAAAGATTCGTTCACACATGGCTTTAGACTGAAAGAATTGTTTCTGCAAAAATATTCTAATACATACTATAGAGTATATACTAGGACCCACCCCACTGAACAGCTTAAAAAGATAAATAGGGCTTCCCTGGTGGCGCAGTGGTTCAGAATCTGCCAGCTAATGCAGGGGACACGGGTTCGAGCCCTGGTCCGGGAGGATCCCACATGCCGCGGAGCAACTAGGCCCGTGAGCCACAACTACTGAGCCTGCGCGTCTGGAGCCTGTGCTCCGCAACAAAAGAGGCCGCGATAGCGAGAGGCCCGCGCACCGCGATGAAGAGTGGCCCCCGCTTGCCACTAGAGAAAGCCCTTGCACAGAAACGAAGACCCAACACAGCAAAAATTAACTAATTAATTAATAAACTCCTACCCCCAACATCATCTTTAAAAAGAAAAAGATAAATAAGCAGTATTTGGAAATAGTAATATTTCTCCAAGTACAAAAGAAATATAGTACAAACCCAGTCCCAACAGATAGAATGTTGTTTCAGCTACAACAGTAACTTCATAAACTTACCAACACACACTGCTTCTAAGACTCTACAGAATATAGTTACACGATTAACGCTGGAAGGATACAATTATGAATAAAGAAGGAACACAAACATACCAACAACCTATAATCCTATAAAACTGAGGTAAATGTAGCTTAGAGTTTCCTAAAAGCCATAGTAAAAAGGGGAGAACATATCAGGTTAAGTCATTTTCGTTACATAAAAGTAAACAAGTCAGTTCCTCGAGGGAGAAAGTTTTTCATGATACTTAATACTGAAATAAAATCATCGTAAATAACAACAAAATAGGGCCAATGAAATACCGAGAAAAGATCGCAGCCCCGTGATTCCAATTTAAATACTGTCAAACCAAAACAATTTGCTATCCTGAGAACTGAATCGCTGGATTTTTAAAATCTAAGGGGTCTGAAATCCTACAGACCTACCTTCAGAGCTAATTCTCAATAGGGATCTTTACAGGGAATGAGCGAACATCGGATGAAAGACAGGTTCAGCACGGTACCCTTCACTATTACAGAGGCCAGAACAGTCAAATGCTGTCAGTCTTCCTCTTTGTCGAAACGTCCAATATCCATTCAACAGCTACTAATTTAACTTCTAAATTCAATGTTACACAGCCATCGCGACAGCTACAAAGTACTTTAAAAGTATCTGCAGAACTGGCTACAAAGACGCCCCATACACCCTCCCGGATCTGTCAACCTTGGGCCCTCGGTGCCCGCAGCGATCCCTGCGAGCGGGCGTGGAAAGCCCGGCGCGGACCGCAAAGCCGCGTCCGTCCTCGCGCGGCCACGCTAAACCCTGCGGAACAGAAGGAGGCGAGCAGCCAGGAGCGAGGCGAGGGGCCGCCGGAGGAGTAGGCCAGCGTGGGAGGGCCATGCCCAGGTAGGGAGCTTACCTGGAGGGACCTGGTCACCTGGGAGAGACCGCGGGCGGGGCGGAGGGCCGGCTGGGAGGGGGCTCACCTGCAGGCCGCCACCAGGTGAGGAACTCACGCAGACCCCGCCGTGAGGGGCGGCGGGCGGGGCGGAGGGTAGTCACCGGGTGGGGAGCTCTCCCGGCGGCCAGCCCCGGATGGGGACCGCGCGGGGACGAACGGCCGCAGCAGCGGCGGGACCGACTCCGGGGCCACCACGTGGGGGATCGCGCTCCTTCCTCCGGACTCCGGCTGCGCTGGGAGCTGCGGGGCGGTGCTGGACCGGGCGGAAGGAACGTGGGGCGGGACGGCTCGCACGCCAGGCATCGCCAGCCGAGCGCCGAGGCGCCGCGCCCATTGGCGGAGACGGCCGCGCGTCGAGGCCCGAGCGGCCCGGCCCAGCCCGCGGCGGCTCCGCGTCAATCAGTCATGGGGCTGCAGCCCAGAGCCGCCGCGGGGGCGGCGGGGCACTGGGCGCGGGGTCCCGGCTGAGCCGGCCGCGGAGCGCGAGCCTGCCGCGGAGACGACGGAGGCGGACGCGGGGCGACCCCGGCGGCGGCGGGGGCAGCGGGAGCCGCCTGGGATGTTCAGTGAGTGCGGGCGGCGGGCCGAGGGCGCGGGCGGCAGCGCAGGCGGCAGCGCGGCCTGGGCGGTGGGGGCGGGGCGAGCGGGCGGCACCGCCTGGAGGCCCGGAGCGCGGGCCCGGCCTCTTCTTCATTTACGGGAGAGGGAAGTGTCTGTGGGCCGAAGTCGGGATGAAACTTGGCGCGGGGTGGCGAGGAGGACGCAGGCGAGCGCGGCGATGCCCACCTGCAAGGGCGCCCGCGAGGCGGCCGCGCCCCTGACAGCCGCGTACGGGGTGCGCGCCGCGGAGCCCCGAGGCCCTGAGCGCCCGGGCGCGACGTGGGCGGGGGAGCCGAGGGTGAGGGACCGGGTGTCCTAGGAGGCTCAGCGGAAGTGCTGCCCTCCCGACAGCGGTGAGAGCGCCCTGGGCTCGTGCCCCGCGGCGGCAGGCTGGAAGCGCTGATCTCTGACTTTGCAGGTGGAGGTCTAGGAAGGGAGACCCGGCTGGCAGGAATCGGGGCTGCGCTGGGAGGGGCGCGCGGGCGGGGGCCGTCTACTCTTAGGTGACCTAGCGCTGCGGGGTAGGGCGGACACGGTGGCCGCCCCGGTCTGGGTCCCAGCTCTGCTTGAGGGTGGGAGTAGGAAGAGGAGTTTGGAGCCGTAGCTTTACACTCGGAGAAGCTTCATGCAGCGGAGGGGGCTTGGTGACTACATCGGCCTCAGGTCGAAACCATGTAACTACTATCTGTAACCTCTCGGAGCCTTCGTTTCCTCTTCAGTAAAATGAGGTAATGATTGATAAACTGGACCTTTTGCAGGATACCCAAAAAAGGATTAATGAATGTGAAAATGCCTGACAAGGGGGAAGTGTTCTGTAAATACTAGTTATCAGCTATTACAATCTCTTTTTTTGGCAGAGAATACTTTCTAGGTTCTTCGAAGGCCTAAAGTTCTTGCGTTAAATGTAATTTTGATTTTTGTCAATTATAAATCATTCCTGCCTTAAAAATCAGTGTTAAATTGGCAAACCAAAAAGTGGGCTTGCCTTGACCATTTTTTTGTTTGTTTTTTGTTATCAACAGTAAAGCAGAATTGTGTGTTTTGGAATAGTTTTGTTGCTTCTCCCTCTGAATGTGTGAAATTTGTTTGGTTCTATCGCTGTGGAACTAGGTAAAGTCTCCTCTTAACTATTCAGTCGCTGGTTTTTTGGTTTTACTTTCACAAACAGATGTCCTTCATAATACCTATGAAGGACATCTCTGGAGAAAGGGCTGTTGTTTGTTTGTTTTGTTTATTTGATGATTCGTTTTAGCTGGAAGGGAGCCCCGGGGGCGCTCTGTTAAACCAGCATTACCCAGTGGACAGTGCTAGAAACCGTTTCTAGCCTCTCCATGTGACAGCCAGCCAGTTTCTCAGGTAGTAACTGTTGTGATCACTCTCTCAACAAGCATTTGGTAAGCTTTCACTGTTGTGTTTCCCGAGAGAAGCCTTTGAGCAGCAAGACACTGTAAAAGGTAAGAGCTCAGACCATGCAGCCAGGTGGCCCAAGCTCCCCTCCTGGCACCGTGGACCCTTGGGCACCTGTCTGACTTCTTTAAGCCTCAGCTTTCTTATCTGAAGAATGCTCCCTAGCTTATAGGGTTCTCGGGAGGCGTAAACGAGATAGTCTACATAAAGCACTTAAAATAGTATCTTACCTGTGATGTACACTCAGTAAGTGCCAGGTATTAGTAGTGGTGGTGTAGGAAGCAGATAGTATGGCGATTCCTGTGATAGAGGTTTGTTCCTGGGTTTGGTGGGTGGAAGGAATCAGGCTCAAGGAAGCTTTGGGGAAGAAGTGGCCAAGCTAGGCTGTGAAGCATGAGTGGGAGTTAGCTAAACCAGCTAGGAGTGCCATTTGGGGTGTTCCTACAGTTAATGGAGGAGCCTTGACCAAAGCCCCTAAGGCGAGAAGGCCTTGTGGTACCCACCTGTTTTGTAAACAAAGGCAGATCAGAGTAACCTCTAGGTGACACAGTGGAGACGATTTTTTTACCCTCCACAGTGGAGACGATTTTTTTACCCTCCACAGTGGAGACGATTTTTTTACCCTCCACAGTGGAGACGATTTTTTTATCCTCCACAGTGGAGACGATTTTTTTACCCTCCACAGTGGAGACGATTTTTTTACCCTCCACAGTGGAGACGATTTTTTTACCCTCCACAGTGGAGACGATTTTTTTATCCTCCACATGGTGAAGGAAGGAGAAAGTTTTTAAGCTGAGCACAGATGGCATCAGATTAGCTGTTTGGAAAGATTGTGCCTGTAGTGGTGTGGGATTAAAAGTAGGGAAGGCCCAGCCACTTGTCCTGGCAGCTTTGTGTCTGCCTGTGACTCCAAAAGGAAAATGACTGCTTGGCAGGGGCAGCCATTTGAATCCAGATCTGGAAGCCTGAAGAGCACTCTGAGAAGGCATGAAGAAACCAGATCATTCCAGGCAACCTTCTCTCTTAAAAAGCGTCTTCAAGGATGTACTGTATATGCCTGACTACAAGGCAGGATTCCCCCCAAAGTTTCCCTCTGAAAAGAGGGTGGTACCACATGTTTAAGTCTCTCCTGTTACAGGCACTGTAATTACTCTTTCCAGCAACAAGATGCCATTTGGGAAATACATATTGGACTGAAACAGTCTCAGTCATTGCTAGTTCGGGATATTTATACCACCAATGTATCAACAGTAAGTGATAAATTTTAAAAGTTCTGCCACCTGAATGGGTATTGATGGCTTGCGTTGAGATTTCCAGCGAGAGCATCAAGTGCTGTATCATAGATGATTTGGTAGGAGCGAAGATGGTGTGTTCTGGAAAATGGAATTTGATGATTCAGAGTGGCTTCAGTGACTACAGAGACGCTGGTGTTGAAGATGTAAGTGAATGGTTGGCGTAAAATTGTTTCATGAATTAATGTGTTGCCTTCTATATTTTAAAATACATGGAAGTTAATAAATTAAAGATTATAAGCAGACATTTGACTAATTGATCTACAGTCCTAAAGGTTTTTTTTCTAGTTTAAGTTAGCCAGAAATTTTTCTTTTTTAATTTTCTCATTGCAGGGGTAAAGTTGTCTTAGGTTCGAGCTTGCCTTTTATGTGAACGTTTTACAGAAAGTAACTGCTGCTCTGTTTATCTACTGAAACAAATTCCTTTTTCCCGTCTCATTTTTTAACTTTAAGAAGGTTTCAAGAATGTTGTGTACTGGCAAGTTCTAGAAAACACTGTAGAAAACTCCCATTCATAAATCTTTGTTTAGCAGTCAAATAAGATATCTTTCTGGTAAGATGTATGTAAATGTATATGTATCTGAGTAACCTTAGAGTGTTTGATAGTAATAAAAAGGTAGCTCCATTTTTACTAACAAAATACTAATTTTTGGAAATTTGGCAATTTAGGAATCAGAAGTGTTTTGCAAGACTTTGTGCATTGCCATTTTTAAGTCAAGGCACTGCTGCTTTAGTTTCACAAAGTAATGCCATGCTCTGGAACTGTGTTGTCCAATACAGAAAGCACGGGCCATGTGTGGTTGCTTACATTTAACTTAATGAAAATTAAAAATTCAGTTCTTCAGCTGCGCTAGCCACATTTTAATTGCTAGATAGCCCTTTGTGGCTGGTGGCTACCACACTGAACAGGGCAGACCTAGAACATTTCCTTCATTGCGGGAAGTCCTACGGGCAGTACTACTCTAGAATAAAAAGTGATCCGGCTGCTCTGTGAGACACACACACATAAAGGATTCAGTGTCATTAAAGCATCTCCAAAACCTCACTTGCTGCATTTGAATTCCATTTCAGGGAGAATGATAAACATAGGAAACCATATCCCCCTTATTCTGAGAGCACAGCATCCTGTTTCTTCTGTCTACAGTGGTTGTAAATGGAGCCCACGTGAAAGGTATTCTTTATGACGTAAGACACGGTAAATGTAGGTAGCCGTTCTATAAATTGTGCCATACTCTTCCATGTTAACAAGGTTTTGTATAGAAATAATTTTTCTGAGCCCTAAAATAGTTTTGAAGTAAGCATCAAATATTTGTGGCTTTCTTGTTTCATAAAAATCCAGAGAAATCATGTGCCTAAAGTAAACCGTCAAGAATTCCAAGCAGAAGCTAGATGACACTCACTTTACTTTTAATGTGAATTTCCAAGATAAAAGCCCTGTTCTAGGGAACTCTCCATCTGGTGGGGGGACCTAGAGAACAGTGATGGCAGGAGTGGGCAGTCTGCATGGGGTGCAGAGGATGATTTTAAGCATGGGAGTAGCATAGTCAGTCTTTCTGTCTGGCTGCATTCAAAAGGGTGTTTGAGGTTGGCCTAGAGTAGTAGGAGGACATTGGAATAGTCCAGGTGAGAAGTGATTTGCACTGTCAGATCGCAGCAGTGAGGATATGGTAGCACAATGGCTCCAAGAGAGTCCTGTTTAGAATCAAGAGTTGATGGCCATTTAGAAGTGAGGGGAAGAGAGATAGAGAAAAGCATCTTAAGACGACAGTTTTCATTTGATTGGTTGGTTTTGGTTGTGGTTTTCTCTGTTGGTGGATGGTGGCACCATTAAGCTGGCTGGGAAAACTAGGAACAGGAAGACGTATGGAAGGAAGAGAATTTGAGCACATCGAATTTCAGATGCTTGCAGCATCCAGGTAGACAAGTCTTGTAGACTTGAGCTCAGGAAGGTGCTCTGGCTAGAGACTGCACGAGTCTTGTGTCAGTAGGGAATGTGAAGGGCGGAAGAGGGGCCAGAGACCTGCCTGCAGGGGAGGCGGCGTGTTCAGCCTCCTAGAAGCCATGTAAATAGTGGGAAAGTGACGGATTTGACGAGGTGGGGGATCTCAAGTCTTAGCAAATAGCCCGCTGACATAGAAAGCAGGGCCGGCTGGCTGAGTAAGGAGACTGGAGCAGGTTTGGGGGTGGCTGCAGGTAGGAAGCTGCAGGGAAAGGAAGTAGTTGACAAGGAAAGACTTCTGGGACTTTATGGAGGTCCCAGCTGACGTTAGTCAAGTTCTAGGGGCATCTGTCTGCCTGGCTGTATGATTTCTGCTCCACCCCCAGCCCTCCTATCCAAATTAAACCCCCAGATTCTACATTGCATCCTGAGCCCGCAGCTGTGAGCCTTGTTCGTGTGCCATTTACTTCTTAGGACTCCGTGGGGAAAGAGCACAGGTTTTAGTTCAAGTGTATTCATGTTACGTCTGTGTCTGAGCAAAGCCTGAATGTGAAAGGCCAACCTAATTTAAAAATTATATCATGTATGACTGAAACCGAGCTCATTTATTTTTCAGCTGCGATTTTTATTTTCACAAGCATTTTATCACAATGATTAATGCAAAAGCTTATTAGGTTTGTAGGTGCTACTAAGAGTGACCTTTTGATGGATTTTATAAGCACTTAGAATACTGCAAGGAAAGAGAAGAGAGCTGATACATGAGCACCTACTAGGCACTTTACATGACCTCTCAGTTAAGAAAAAATACAAAATAATTTTTATCTGTTTTTAAGCATAAATTTATAATTGGAAAAAAATACACTTACTTTAAAAAACAACAACAACAGAAACACCTAGCTGCTGTCCGTATACTCAGTTGGGGAACTGATTTGAGGTTAGTGGTGGTGAGTTTGCCTGGATTTGTTTTGAACTCATTCATCCTCAAAGCTGACACCTTATATCTGAGGGGCAGGGGGAGACACACTGTTCATATAGTACTCTATTGGCATCTCATGGAATTGCGTAATGCTTAGCCCATGAAGTGCTGGGCTGGGGGTGTCTCTCCGAGCAACCCTCCACCAACCATACACATTTGAACATAAGTGGGTGGGGTTAGGCTGCAGCAAAGAGTATTGAGAGAGTGGTTCTTCCTGCACAGTTGTTACTTTGAGGCAGGAAGGTGATCATGTCCTGATTTTCTGTAGCAACTTTGGTAACAGTAGGCAACTGTTAATGCATGAGAAATAGATACATATTGTGTCAGAATCCTCACGTTAATTTCCAGAAATCCTAATAATGTGACATGAAAAGAAAGGTATGTGATCATCTATTTTTAACTTCAAAGTTAAAATATTTTCTGTCAATTGAAAATTAAGGGAAACCCTGAAAATTTTAACAAAGATGTAATTAGATTGAAACTCAATTTAAATTTAAAAGATTTTATAATTACGGGAAAAGATAAACAGGTAACTTGGAATTGCAGTGTTAGTCTCATGTCTGAGTCTCTCAAAAGACAGGTCTGTTTTTAAGAAGGTTTGTGGGTTTTTTTCCCATTTCATTTATTATTTACTTCACTTGAAATATGTGTGCCCTGGAATCAAGTCCAGGGCAGTCAGTTGGATAATGTCCCTGGTATTTCAGTTGAGTGTGGCTATAAAAGAGACTAATGCCCACGTTCCTCCTCCCCAGACTCTTGGCCCTGCAGCTGGCTCACAGCCCACCCTCAGGGAAGGTCCTTGTCCTGCATGGTGGTTTGGAGCCAGAAACAGCTAATTTGGGCAAATTCATTAGCATCAGTATTTACCAGCTAGTTTCTAGTAATCCCCAATATGGCCCGTTTTTTACTATTGTTCATTCTCATAGCTTTCTGTTCGCTCTCTCTTTTCCCCTCCTCTTCAGACATGCATATACATTGTCCCACCTTGGGGACACTTGGCGTTGCAGGGTCTGCTGTGTCAGTTTTCCCATGTCTTTTCCTGTGCACGTTTTTTTTTTTTTTTCCTGTTAGAGAGATGACCTCTTACTCCCATCTTACTTGAAACACTAAGGGACACACATTGATACAAGCATGCACTCCCATGGCAACAAGAGATGGGCAGTAGAAAGTCTGGAAAAGTTTTAGTCCCAGCCAAAATACAAGGCATCAGGCTGCTTTGGAAGAGCTTGGAGACTAAGAATTCTTGAAGTTACATTGAAAGCATCTTTAGCAAGCGGCGTAGGGTCGTGTGGTGTCGGGGCCGGGGGTGGGAGCCTGGTGGATTGACTGCTTCTGACTTGGGTCCAAACTGGCAAAGGGTAGTACTCTCACAGTCTCTGTGTGCACTTAAATTTTTTTTCTCTAAATATTACATTGAATCAGAATCTCCAAGGCTGAAATTATTTATACACACACTCGCAGGAGATTCTTATGTGTAACCAGGTTAGAAAACCATAGAGAATCACTGAAATAGTCAAACTGGTACAGGAATGCTTATTAGTAACCACAAAGAAACAATTATCTGTCTTCATCAATGGACAGGTGAATACTTAGAGCAGTGATCTCAAAGTCTCAGAATTCTTGTATGAGCAATAGAAAAAAAATCTTAATTAAAAAATAATCTGGGGACTTCTCTGGTGGTGCAGTGGCTCAGAATCCACCTGCCAGTGCAGGGGACACGGGTTCAAGCCCTGGTCCGGGAAGATCCCACATGCTGCGGAGCAACTAAGCCCACGTGCCACAACTACTGAGCCTGCGCTCTAGAGCCCGCGAGCCACAACTACTGAGCCCACGTGCCACAACTACTGAAGCGCACGCGCCTAGAGCCCGTGCCCCGCAACGAGAAGCCACCACAATGAAAAGCCCGCCTGCCTCAACGACGAGTAGCCCCCACTTGCCGCAACTAGAGAAAGCCCGTGCACAGCAGTGAAGACCCAACGCAGCCAAAAATTAAAAAAAAAAAAAAAAATCTGAGTTGTCATACAGTGAAAGACTAACACACCATAACCAAGTGAGGCAAATTCCATAGTGAAAGGTGGTTCAGTTTGAGGAAATTTGTTACTGTTTCACTGTATCACTGAATCTCAATCATTTCAGACCCAGTGCCCCTCCTTTCTAACAAATATTTGATACTGTCTCTGGTAATCCAGAAATGAAATGCATAGCTAATATAATCATTCTTTATACCTGGTTTAAAATAATATATTTATGATGCCTTAACATTTTATATTTGTATATAAATATACGTGGTTTTGTGTGTGCATGTCTCCAGCCTTCACTGTTTGCTCTGTTGTGTGACTTTTAGGCAATTGAAAAGTTGATCTTCAGATTGTGTTTTAAAAGAGTTACCATGAATCAGTTTGGAAGGATTATTTATTTGCAGATGATTTTGGAACAACTTGTTTGCCGCAGTATCTGGGTAAAATAGTTGTTTGGTTATTCACCACATATTGTACACTGAAAGAAATTGCAATGGATAAACATTAGATACAGATAAACTTTTTTAATATTTAAAGAAAAAATAACAGGTTTTTGGAATGGGGGGAATTTTAAATCTTAAAAACATGGAGGAAATCACAAAGGAGAAGGCCAGTGCATGTAATTGAAACTGAAAATTTAAACACATCCAAATAAACTATCAAAAACACATCTTCCACACACAAAAAAATTAGAAGTCCTTGATTTAGAGAAAGTTACCCTTGGGGGGACCATCACATGTGTATGGATAATGTTGCATGCATTCCAAAATGGACACGATATTCTGATCCTGAAGATGAAAATATTTTTTACATCGCAGAAGTGAACCTAGAAAATTCATTCAGCTGTCACTGGTCATCTGGACTGCAGTATTCTTTACTCCAGGCAAAGGAGTATTTGAGGCCCATGGCAGTCAGGGGTTCCTGTCATTCTTGATAATAAATTTAGCAGTCAAGGAAAATAGTCCTGTTGGAGGGGGAACCGCCAACTTAGCTTGAATTATCAGAAGTTATTTACCCCTGTTGAGTGCATTTCCTTCCGTATAAGAATTCATGAGACATTTTCTAACACATATACATACCCTCTTACAATGTTGATGCTTTTCTGTACCTGGCGTTACAAATAAAGCGTGAAAGAGGTAAACAGTATGATTGACATGAAAACACACTGCTCAAATCCTTGACTCAGCGCCAGCAGCCTTTTCCTGACTGCTAAGAGAAAACATAACTCTCCCTTTCCCCATTATTAACTTCTCACTTTCTAACACCTCTTTACCTGGTTTCTGAATGTCTCAGGGCTCTGATTTCGTGCTGCCTCCTGCCTGCTTTCTGGCTGGCTCCCTGCTCCCTGAACCCCTCTCCCTGAGCGAGGGGTGGCCAGTAACACGGGGCCCTGGAATTCCTCGGAGCGGATTGAAATCGTGGTCCTAAATGGAGTTTGCCGGGGATCTGGAGCTTTTTTTGGGGGGGGGGGGCCCGCACCTTGCAACACGTAGGCATGTGAGATCTTAGTTCCCCAACCAGGGATCGACCCCATGTCCTCTACAGTGGAAGCGTGGAGTGTTAACACTGGACCGCCAAGGAAGTCCCGTGGGGCTTTATTATCTAGGCTATTCCCGTTTTCCATCATTGAAGTTGGCCGTGTTTTCATCGGGACAATACATAAAGTGGAAGAGAGGGTGAGGTTGGTCTTAAGGCTCTCAAGTCAGCCAGGAGACTGGCCGCGTGGCCTCTACCCGCGCGTGACGTCAGGCTGTCCCTATGGTTCCCCCTCAGGTCATGAAACGGGTGCGCACCGAGCAGATTCAGATGGCCGTGTCCTGCTACCTCAAACGCCGGCAGTACGGGGACGCGGATGGCCCACTGAAGCAAGGCCTGCGGCTGTCGCAGAGCGCCGAGGAGATGGCCACCAGCCTCGCAGGTACCACCCACCCCCGTCCCGGAGACAGCGTCCAGCCCAAATGCCTCTCTGAAAACCCCCCGCCCAACACGTCCTCCTGCAGGATCCCGGGGGCTTTGAGCTGTACCTGATGTCGTGTGCGACTTTCTCCTTCCGTGAGCTAGGGCCAGGGTCTCTGTCCCCCTCTTGCACGTGTTCCCTCCCCTGTCACTTGGGCCTCACCCGTGGAAGGCATGTTCTCCAGGTGGATGAGTCCTTTGGGATCAGTGGGTGGAAATGTTGGCATCATACACGTGTTCCTGAGACTTTTAACATTTCTTTTTGCTTCTGCTGTTTGTTTTGAAATTGGATTTGGATGGATTCTTTTTTAGAAAAACTTTGGAAAAATTTTTCCTGCCGTGCTGTCAGGGTGGTTATGAGCGTCTTTAAATGGCCAGGTGTGGGGAGCTTAAGGTGGCAGTGCCTTCTCCAGCTCAGGCCGGCTCCTCAGGGGAAGCCTCCTTCCCTTCAGTGTCAGACCCACTCACTGTCCCTTGCCTTCAGACTCTGCTGGGTTCCCCTGACAAGGACAGGGCCAGGCGATGAACTCGGAATCGATTCATGAAAGCCTTAATGTTTCTAGTAGGATGGCCAGTGTACAGGACCAGAGTAATTCCTTCTAAACTCGCCGTCACGGCCTTTGATAAGCTCCCGCTGGCCTGTGTTCATTGGGGCCTGTGCTGTTGCTGATAGACAGTAGGGCAGCACTGTTAAATTTGTGTTCTCAGTTGGCTTCTTTTCGATACGATGGCGTATTAGGAGAGTCAGTGTTCCTGGAAAACCACCAGGAAAAGCGGGAAGCTTCTAAAGTGTGATTATTGTAAGATTTTGTCCTAGGTTTTTCTGTTGATTGAGTAATCGGAATACTTACATCTGCGTTCAGCAGATGGTCGTGAAGGTCTGCTGGTGGCCAGGTGCTGAGAAGTTCTCGAGAGAGCTAAGACTCGACCCTGGCTCCCGAGGAGCTCGGTTACAGTCAGCTGAGGCAGGCGGATGAGCTCATGCGGGCGGCGTGACGCGGTCCTGTGAGGTCTGCTCAGCCTCCATACGAGCAAAGAAGGTGGTGCGGTCAGGTCGGCCGGCAGGTCACAAGGGCTTCCCAGGTCTCATGGTTCCCAGCATATAGTCAGGGGTCAGGTCACAAGGGCTTCCCAGGTCTCATGGTTCCCAGCATATAGTCAGGGGTCAGGTCACAAGGGCTTCCCAGGTCTCATGGTTCCCAGCATATAGTCAGGGGTCAGGTCACAAGGGCTTCCCAGGTCTCATGGTTCCCAGCATATAGTCAGGGGTCAGGTCACAAGGGCTTCCCAGGTCTCATGGTTCCCAGCATACAGTCAGGGGTCAGGTCACAAGGGCTTCCCAGGTCTCATGGTTCCCAGCATATAGTCAGGGGTCAGGTCACAAGGGCTTCCCAGGTCTCATGGTTCCCAGCATATAGTCAGGGGTCAGGTCACAAGGGCCTCCCAGAAGGTCTCATGGTTCCCAGCATATAGTCAGGGGTCAGGTCACAAGGGCTTCCCAGGTCTCATGGTTCCCAGCATATAGTCAGGGGTCAGGTCACAAGGGCTTCCCAGGTCTCATGGTTCCCAGCATATAGTCAGGGGTCAGGTCACAAGGGCTTCCCAGAAGGTCTCATGGTTCCCAGCATATAGTCAGGGGTCAGGTCACAAGGGCTTCCCAGAAGGTCTCATGGTTCCCAGCATATAGTGAGGGGTCAGGTCACAAGGGCCTCCCAGAAGGTCTCATGGTTCCCAGCATATAGTCAGGGGTCAGGTCACAAGGGCTTCCCAGGTCTCATGGTTCCCAGCATATAGTCAGGGGTCAGGTCACAAGGGCTTCCCAGAAGGTCTCATGGTTCCCAGCATATAGTCAGGGGTCAGGTCACAAGGGCTTCCCAGGTCTCATGGTTCCCAGCATATAGTCAGGGGTCAGGTCACAAGGGCTTCCCAGAAGGTCTCATGGTTCCCAGCATATAGTCAGGGGTCAGGTCACAAGGGCTTCCCAGGTCTCATGGTTCCCAGCATATAGTCAGGGGTCAGGTCACAAGGGCCTCCCAGAAGGTCTCATGGTTCCCAGCATATAGTCAGGGGTCAGGTCACAAGGGCTTCCCAGGTCTCATGGTTCCCAGCATATAGTCAGGGGTCAGGTCACAAGGGCTTCCCGGAAGGTCTCATGGTTCCCAGCATATAGTCAGGGGTCAGGTCACAAGGGCCTCCCAGAAGGTCTCGTGGTTCCCAGCATATAGTCAGGGGTCAGGTCACAAGGGCTTCCCAGGTCTCATGGTTCCCAGCATATAGTCAGGGGTCAGGTCACAAGGGCTTCCCAGAAGGTCTCATGGTTCCCAGCATATAGTCAGGGGTCAGGTCACAAGGGCTTCCCAGAAGGTCTCATGGTTCCCAGCATATAGTCAGGGGTCAGGTCACAAGGGCCTCCCAGAAGGTCTCATGGTTCCCAGCATATAGTCAGGGGTCAGGTCACAAGGGCTTCCCAGGTCTCATGGTTCCCAGCATATAGTCAGGGGTCAGGTCACAAGGGCTTTCCAGAAGGTCTCATGGTTCCCAGCATACAGTCAGGGGTCAGGTCACAAGGGCTTCCCAGGTCTCATGGTTCCCAGCATATAGTCAGGGGTCAGGTCACAAGGGCTTCCCAGAAGGTCTCATGGTTCCCAGCATATAGTCAGGGGTCAGGTCACAAGGGCTTCCCAGGTCTCATGGTTCCCAGCATATAGTCAGGGGTCAGGTCACAAGGGCTTCCCAGGTCTCATGGTTCCCAGCATATAGTCAGGGGTCAGGTCACAAGGGCTTCCCAGGTCTCATGGTTCCCAGCATATAGTCAGGGGTCAGGTCACAAGGGCTTCCCAGGTCTCATGGTTCCCAGCATATAGTCAGGGGTCAGGTCACAAGGGCTTCCCAGAAGGTCTCATGGTTCCCAGCATATAGTCAGGGGTCAGGTCACAAGGGCTTCCCAGAAGGTCTCATGGTTCCCAGCATATAGTCAGGGGTCAGGTCACAAGGGCTTCCCAGGTCTCATGGTTCCCAGCATATAGTCAGGGGTCAGGTCACAAGGGCTTCCCAGGTCTCATGGTTCCCAGCATATAGTCAGGGGTCAGGTCACAAGGGCTTCCCAGGTCTCATGGTTCCCAGCATATAGTCAGGGGTCAGGTCACAAGGGCTTCCCAGGTCTCATGGTTCCCAGCATACAGTCAGGGGTCAGGTCACAAGGGCTTCCCAGGTCTCATGGTTCCCAGCATATAGTCAGGGGTCAGGTCACAAGGGCTTCCCAGGTCTCATGGTTCCCAGCATATAGTCAGGGGTCAGGTCACAAGGGCCTCCCAGAAGGTCTCATGGTTCCCAGCATATAGTCAGGGGTCAGGTCACAAGGGCTTCCCAGGTCTCATGGTTCCCAGCATATAGTCAGGGGTCAGGTCACAAGGGCTTCCCAGGTCTCATGGTTCCCAGCATATAGTCAGGGGTCAGGTCACAAGGGCTTCCCAGAAGGTCTCATGGTTCCCAGCATATAGTCAGGGGTCAGGTCACAAGGGCTTCCCAGAAGGTCTCATGGTTCCCAGCATATAGTGAGGGGTCAGGTCACAAGGGCCTCCCAGAAGGTCTCATGGTTCCCAGCATATAGTCAGGGGTCAGGTCACAAGGGCTTCCCAGGTCTCATGGTTCCCAGCATATAGTCAGGGGTCAGGTCACAAGGGCTTCCCAGAAGGTCTCATGGTTCCCAGCATATAGTCAGGGGTCAGGTCACAAGGGCTTCCCAGGTCTCATGGTTCCCAGCATATAGTCAGGGGTCAGGTCACAAGGGCTTCCCAGAAGGTCTCATGGTTCCCAGCATATAGTCAGGGGTCAGGTCACAAGGGCTTCCCAGGTCTCATGGTTCCCAGCATATAGTCAGGGGTCAGGTCACAAGGGCCTCCCAGAAGGTCTCATGGTTCCCAGCATATAGTCAGGGGTCAGGTCACAAGGGCTTCCCAGGTCTCATGGTTCCCAGCATATAGTCAGGGGTCAGGTCACAAGGGCTTCCCGGAAGGTCTCATGGTTCCCAGCATATAGTCAGGGGTCAGGTCACAAGGGCCTCCCAGAAGGTCTCGTGGTTCCCAGCATATAGTCAGGGGTCAGGTCACAAGGGCTTCCCAGGTCTCATGGTTCCCAGCATATAGTCAGGGGTCAGGTCACAAGGGCTTCCCAGAAGGTCTCATGGTTCCCAGCATATAGTCAGGGGTCAGGTCACAAGGGCTTCCCAGAAGGTCTCATGGTTCCCAGCATATAGTCAGGGGTCAGGTCACAAGGGCTTCCCAGGTCTCATGGTTCCCAGCATATAGTCAGGGGTCAGGTCACAAGGGCTTTCCAGAAGGTCTCATGGTTCCCAGCATACAGTCAGGGGTCAGGTCACAAGGGCTTCCCAGGTCTCATGGTTCCCAGCATATAGTCAGGGGTCAGGTCACAAGGGCTTCCCAGAAGGTCTCATGGTTCCCAGCATATAGTCAGGGGTCAGGTCACAAGGGCTTCCCAGAAGGTCTCATGGTTCCCAGCATATAGTCAGGGGTCAGGTCACAAGGGCTTCCCAGAAGGTCTCATGGTTCCCAGCATATAGTCAGGGGTCAGGTCACAAGGGCTTCCCAGGTCTCATGGTTCCCAGCATATAGTCAGGGGTCAGGTCACAAGGGCTTTCCAGAAGGTCTCATGGTTCCCAGCATACAGTCAGGGGTCAGGTCACAAGGGCTTCCCAGGTCTCATGGTTCCCAGCATATAGTCAGGGGTCAGGTCACAAGGGCTTCCCAGAAGGTCTCATGGTTCCCAGCATATAGTCAGGGGTCAGGTCACAAGGGCTTCCCAGGTCTCATGGTTCCCAGCATATAGTCAGGGGTCAGGTCACAAGGGCTTCCCAGGTCTCATGGTTCCCAGCATATAGTCAGGGGTCAGGTCACAAGGGCTTCCCAGGTCTCATGGTTCCCAGCATATAGTCAGGGGTCAGGTCACAAGGGCTTCCCAGGTCTCATGGTTCCCAGCATATAGTCAGGGGTCAGGTCACAAGGGCTTCCCAGAAGGTCTCATGGTTCCCAGCATATAGTCAGGGGTCAGGTCACAAGGGCTTCCCAGAAGGTCTCATGGTTCCCAGCATATAGTCAGGGGTCAGGTCACAAGGGCTTCCCAGGTCTCATGGTTCCCAGCATATAATCAGGGGTCAGGTCACAAGGGCTTCCCAGGTCTCATGGTTCCCAGCATATAGTCAGGGGTCAGGTCACAAGGGCCTCCCAGGTCTCATGGTTCCCAGCATATAGTCAGGGGTCAGGTCACAAGGGCTTCCCAGGTCTCATGGTTCCCAGCATATAGTCAGGGGTCAGGTCACAAGGGCTTCCCAGGTCTCATGGTTCCCAGCATATAGTCAGGGGTCAGGTCACAAGGGCTTCCCAGGTCTCATGGTTCCCAGCATATAGTCAGGGGTCAGGTCACAAGGGCTTCCCAGAAGGTCTCATGGTTCCCAGCATATAGTCAGGGGTCAGGTCACAAGGGCTTCCCAGAAGGTCTCATGGTTCCCAGCATATAGTCAGGGGTCAGGTCACAAGGGCTTCCCAGAAGGTCTCATGGTTCCCAGCATATAGTCAGGGGTCAGGTCACAAGGGCCTCCCAGAAGGTCTCATGGTTCCCAGCATATAGTCAGGGGTCAGGTCACAAGGGCTTCCCAGGTCTCATGGTTCCCAGCATATAGTCAGGGGTCAGGTCACAAGGGCTTCCCAGAAGGTCTCATGGTTCCCAGCATATAGTCAGGGGTCAGGTCACAAGGGCTTCCCAGAAGGTCTCATGGTTCCCAGCATATAGTCAGGGGTCAGGTCACAAGGGCTTCCCAGAAGGTCTCATGGTTCCCAGCATATAGTCAGGGGTCAGGTCACAAGGGCTTCCCAGGTCTCATGGTTCCCAGCATATAGTCAGGGGTCAGGTCACAAGGGCTTCCCAGAAGGTCTCATGGTTCCCAGCATATAGTCAGGGGTCAGGTCACAAGGGCTTCCCAGAAGGTCTCATGGTTCCCAGCATATAGTCAAGGGTCAGGTCACAAGGGCTTCCCAGGTCTCATGGTTCCCAGCATATAGTCAGGGGTCAGGTCACAAGGGCTTCCCAGGTCTCATGGTTCCCAGCATATAGTCAGGGGTCAGGTCACAAGGGCCTCCCAGGTCTCATGGTTCCCAGCATATAGTCAGGGGTCAGGTCACAAGGGCTTCCCAGGTCTCATGGTTCCCAGCATATAGTCAGGGGTCAGGTCACAAGGGCTTCCCAGGTCTCATGGTTCCCAGCATATAGTCAGGGGTCAGGTCACAAGGGCTTCCCAGGTCTCATGGTTCCCAGCATATAGTCAGGGGTCAGGTCACAAGGGCTTCCCAGAAGGTCTCATGGTTCCCAGCATATAGTCAGGGGTCAGGTCACAAGGGCTTCCCAGAAGGTCTCATGGTTCCCAGCATATAGTCAGGGGTCAGGTCACAAGGGCTTCCCAGGTCTCATGGTTCCCAGCATATAGTCAGGGGTCAGGTCACAAGGGCCTCCCAGAAGGTCTCATGGTTCCCAGCATATAGTCAGGGGTCAGGTCACAAGGGCTTCCCAGGTCTCATGGTTCCCAGCATATAGTCAGGGGTCAGGTCACAAGGGCTTCCCAGAAGGTCTCATGGTTCCCAGCATATAGTCAGGGGTCAGGTCACAAGGGCTTCCCAGGTCTCATGGTTCCCAGCATATAGTCAGGGGTCAGGTCACAAGGGCTTCCCAGAAGGTCTCATGGTTCCCAGCATATAGTCAGGGGTCAGGTCACAAGGGCTTCCCAGGTCTCATGGTTCCCAGCATATAGTCAGGGGTCAGGTCACAAGGGCTTCCCAGGTTTCATGGTTCCCAGCATATAGTCAGGGGTCAGGTCACAAGGGCTTCCCGGAAGGTCTCATGGTTCCCAGCATATAGTCAGGGGTCAGGTCACAAGGGCCTCCCAGAAGGTCTCATGGTTCCCAGCATATAGTCAGGGGTCAGGTCACAAGGGCTTCCCAGGTTTCATGGTTCCCAGCATATAGTCAGGGGTCAGGTCACAAGGGCCTCCCAGAAGGTCTCGTGGTTCCCAGCATATAGTCAGGGGTCAGGTCACAAGGGCTTCCCAGAAGGTCTCATGGTTCCCAGCATATAGTCAGGGGTCAGGTCACAAGGGCTTCCCAGAAGGTCTCATGGTTCCCAGCATATAGTCAGGGGTCAGGTCACAAGGGCTTCCCAGAAGGCCTCATGGTTCCCAGCATATAGTCAGGGGTCAGGTCACAAGGGCTTCCCAGAAGGTCTCATGGTTCCCAGCATATAGTCAGGGGTCAGGTCACAAGGGCCTCCCAGAAGGTCTCATGGTTCCCAGCATATAGTCAGGGGTCAGGTCACAAGGGCTTCCCAGGTCTCATGGTTCCCAGCATATAGTCAGGGGTCAGGTCACAAGGGCTTTCCAGAAGGTCTCATGGTTCCCAGCATGCAGTCAGGGGTCAGGTCACAAGGGCTTCCCAGGTCTCATGGTTCCCAGCATATAGTCAGGGGTCAGGTCAGAAGGGCTTCCCAGGTCTCATGGTTCCCAGCATATAGTCAGGGGTCAGTAAACCGTAGAAGGCATGAGCTGAGTTTCCAGAGAACCGTTAGGAGCTTATCGGGGGGCAAAGCTGGGGGCGGGTGTCCAGGTTATCAGATGTGGGTCTTAGGAGGATGGCTCCCCCGCCCCCTGGATTGGCGCCAGGGGAGCTAGTCAGAAGGCTGCAGCGTGATCCAGTGAGAGGTGAGGACAGCCTGAGCTAAAGGGTGGTCATCGGAATGGCAAGGGGAGGATGCCTTTGAGGGCTTGTGACTGTAGGACTCGAGACTGGTTCCCTCACGGCGGGGCAGCAGGAGGGCCCACAGCCTTCCAGCGTGAGTCCAAGTTCCCGGAGGGGCTCTGACTCTCTTCCCATCTGTCTCCCCGCCTCTCGATGCTCTCTGTCGTGTCTCCTCGGCCCTGCTGCATTAATTACATTCCTGCTTCCTCCTTCCCACGTGTGTCCCACGCACATCGGTGTTCGTCCGGATTGTTGTTGAAGATGGCTCGTCAGTCCCCCGCCGCCTCTCCCCAGTTGTGAGGTCCCCCACCCCACCCCCAGCAGAAAGGGTAGGAGAATTTTGCTTTTCTTGTTAGAAAGCATGAACTCACAGAATGGCGATGAAGTGCATGTTTACATCCTGAGTATTGAGACTCCAGCCTCCTTCCTCCTCTCGCTGCCGAGAACACTGCCATCCAGGTACCTGCTGTCCAGGAAGGTGATTAAAAGCCTCGCCCCTGGTGAATCTGTCCTGCCCAACAGAATGGACCTAAAGACATCGCCAGCAGGGAATTGCCCATCCAGGTCCTCTTGGGTGATAAGCGCACGCCCAGAGTTCTCATCAGCTCTGTGGTGCCTCACTTTCAGATAACTAGGGACTGTCAGATCCTGGAAGAAACCGATCTGCTTCATATGAAAAATGGAAGGAAACAGTGAGAAGCAACTTGAAGGAAGCAAACAGCAGAGAGAAAAAAAAACTTCAAAACTACCATCATTGATAGCCTTGAAACAAGAAGAGACTGCTACTTTAAGAGAAGAAAACATTCAGATAAATACATGACAGTGAAACTGAAAAATCATTCAAAGGGTTGAAAGTTGAGGAAGCCTCCCAGAAAGTAGAGCAGAAAGACAAAAAATGGAAAATCTGGGAGACATTAAAGGGTCAGTTCAGGAGACCTACCTCGAAATTGTAGGCGTCCCAGAAAGAGAACACAGGAGAGAAAGCAACAAAATGATTCAAGAAAATTTCTCAGAACTGGAAGACGTGAATTTCCAGATTGAAAGGGCCCACTGAATGCCCAGCACGGGGGTTGAAGATGAACCCATCCCAAGGCACACGATGGTACAGTGTCAGGTCCTGGGGTCAGATGCGTCCAGAGGAGTCTCTCGTGAGCCTGTGTGCCTCTCCTCTCTCGTCCAGCTCATGTACCCTGTGCTTTATACCTGTCGTTCCTCTGCTGTCACGTCACTGGGTGTCAGGAGCAGGTGGGGTAGGCATGTCGGTCACATTTAACCAGAAGCCCCAACGTACTTTGAAAACGGGCTGAGATGTCAGATGCTACAGCTGCGCCTCCTTCCATCCATCCTGCCACGTTTCGGGCTGGCGATTGTCTTTGCCGTCCCCATCTTATGTATCTTTTCCTCCTTAGTCCAATCAGAATCTGGTTGTGCCAACATAGTGTCTGCGGCCCCTTGCCAGGCAGAGCCCCAGCAATATGAAGTGCAGTTCGGACGGCTGCGGAATTTCCTCACCGGTAAGTACTCCACACGACCCCCTTCTCTTGTTAAAAAAGGGTGCTGCGAATTTCCCTCAGAACCATCTGCGTTCCAGCTCTGGTGTTAGGTACCAGGGGTTCAAAGGTGGTTGAACGCAGGCCTTGCATTCACACTTATGGTCTATTGGAACTCCCAAGAGAGTCACATCAGGAGATTAAAGTGTGCAAGGGCAGAGCTCTGGGTGCATTACTCACTGTTTTGTCCATGGCCTTCAACACAGCGACTGTGACTTGTGTTGAATAAGTAGAAGCTCAGTCAGCCATGTAGGGAAACCTCCTTAAATGCAGCAGGTGTGAAATGGACGTTGATATCACTACCAGTGATACAGTACATCTCAAAATGGTTTTTTTCCCCTTATTTCCAAAAATGCAAGACAGTAATCCTCATGAATCAGCAACACCAAAAAATTAGAAGTTGTAATTTAGTCCAGTTTGTGGGCGCTGTGATAACCACAGACACACTGAATCAATAGATACGAGTTTTTCTAATTCACTATATGACTTTTTAAATTAATCACTCTAAAAAATGTAGTCATGTAGCCTTTCTGGGGCCTTTAGTTCCTCGTATGTAAAGTGAAGAAGGCTATTCAGAGGCAAAACCAAGTGATTTCGTCTAGTCCTAAGATGACTGGTTATAACTTTAATGTTGAAAAGATGATTACACTAAGTGAGACCATGTTGATTCTGGTTATTAATCAAAGTCTTTTGTTGAGTACTTTATACAAAACACCTTGAGGTACAAGAAATACAAACCTTTCTCTGTCCTCAAAGGATGGAGAGTAATTAGCATGTATTGGTTAGTAGAAAATTATAGTTAAAATACTTTGAAGTTGTTTTATTTTTTTTTCTTATTTGAACAACCCTCAGGTTAATAATTTTTAATGGTAAAGGGGCATAGTAAGTGATCAATATATAAACCAAAATAATAGACCTAATTTTGCATACTTAGAGTTGTCCTAATTTTACTTCACCCTTATAATGGTTAATATTTTAAAGGAAAGAATCCACATTTCCTGTATTCCGTAGTCGGGCAAAATGACCAAAATGTTACAGGAAATAAAGATTACAAAATAAAACCCTAAAGGAGGTCATCTTATCAGTCTCACAGTTGTTGACTGATAGGATTCATTCTGTTGAATTGTTACAAAGATGAAAAAATTGCGAATTCTAAGGGTCTAATAAAAAGTCTATTATGTTTAAACTGGAAAGAAAGAAACTCCATTAAGATCCTCACATCATATAAATGTTAAATGTCTCAGAACAGTGATCAGCTGCTTTCCATGTCCACTAAAGATAAAAAAAGAAAAATTGGATTTATAAGAAGGATTTCATTCAGAGGTAAGCAAGAACTTGGAGATAATCAAGTTATTTTTCATTATTGGCATTGGTTTTTGAGGCTTTGAGCAATTTTTAAATTTTTTTAAATCAGTTTTTAGAAAGTTATTCTACTCATTTTTTTAAATACGGTTATGATTTCTCCCTGAGAGACTTATCTCATCAACCTAGTGGTGAGGAAGCTGGTTTAGAAAGAAGTGCCTGGCGTCTTTCAGCCCTTCTCTTTCACTCAGTCATCCTGTACTTACGTGAGGCTCTGACTGTCCTGGGCTAGGTATTGCAGGAGAGTGTATTGATGGGGGCCCGCCCTCTGATGAGGGAGCCAGGCAACACGGTAGCTCCGAATCTGTCACTGTAATAGTCTCCATCAGCCTTTTCCTACGCAATTTCTCGTCTTGTTTCAAAACCGAGAAGGCTGTCTGTTACCTTGTCTGTGATTTAATTCCTTTTTTTTTTTTTTTTTTTTTTTTTTTGCGGTGCGCGGGCCTCTCACTGCTGTGGCCTCTCCCGTTGCGGAGCACAGGCTCCGGACACGCAGGCTCAGCGGCCATGGCTCACGGGCCCAGCCGCTCCGCAGCATGTGGGATCTTCCCGGACCGGGGCACGAACCCGTGTCCCCTTCATCAGCAGGCAGACTCTCAACCACTGTGCCACCAGGGAAGCCCTGTAATTTAATTCTGTAATCCTTGGTCACAGGTTATTTTGAGGGGGTGAGTATATGTGTTTTTCCTCACAGACTGCTTTTCCTGGAACATTTTTCTCCACCTTCAGGGCTCTGAAGAGCAGTCAACCGAATCAAATGAAGAGTTATTTCCTGAGCACCAAGATGAAATACAACATGTAGTCATTAATCTGAACTGAAAGTTAACCCTAACATAAGAGGGCTAGAAGTCACAGTTTTGCATGAGATGTGACTGGGGGAGTGTCTTCATAGGCCAAGACAGAGCCAGTCACTGGGTGTTCGTGGGAGCTGCATTTGGAGTGAAGGGAGGGGCTGGCGTGGGGTGGTCAGAGGCAGCCTTCCTGAGGAGGATAGGGTTGACGTTAGCACTTGCATGTTGGGCATCTGTGCCAGAGTGGGAGGATCCGGCCTACGTGCGAAGGCATGAGCAAAGGGGCAGAGACGGTGATGATTTTTTCAGGAACAGCGAAGGAGCCGGCTTTGTTGAAAATGGGCTTTCGGGGAGGGATAAATTGGGAGATTGGGATTGACATATACACACTACTATATGCAAAATAGATAACTAATAAGGATCTACTGTACAGCACAGGGAACTCTACTCAATACTCTGTAATGACCTATAAGGGAGAAGAATCTAAAAGAGTGGATAGATGTAGATGTATGTGTGTAGCTGACTCACTTGGTGTATAGCAGAAACTAACACAACATGGTAAGTCAACTGTACTCCAATAAAAAAAATTTTTAAGAGAAAAAAGAAAAAGAAAATGGGCTTTCAGATTGGAGATAAAGACAGACAAAATGGAGGCAAGATCTGACCACAGGGGTAGAAGTGTGACCCTCATCCTGTGTGATGGAGACAGGCCCGGGCGTGAATGTGGGTGTGGAAGCAGTGGACGAGAGTGTTTGTGGGAGGGGCGATGGGAGGCCAGCCTGAGTCCACTGTGGTCCCTGAAGAGTGAGACAGGGCTGTGGATTCCGAAAGTGGGGTCTTCAGTTCACAGTTACATTGTCAAGGTAGGATCTCCAGGGCTAAGGAGAAAGAAGGGAGAAGAGCTAAGGATGCCTCAGGCTCTTTGGAGGGGGGGCGGGGTATACTGAACAGAAATAAGTCAGGTTTTATTTTTTAAGTTGTTATGATGATAGCATCCTGCTACGTAACACAGAAGATACAGACTGTGATACAGAACTCAGCATCAGCCCCGGGGAGATACAAAGTAAATTCTAGGAGATGGTAACTCTCGAAGGAGATAATAGAGAAAGGTAAGAGGTTCTAAGGCTGAGCTCCCTCCAGTGTTTCTCCTCCAGAAGCTGTGGGGCTGAGAGCTGCCGTGAGCTCGCCTGTTGCTCCAGGGCCTTTCCTACAGGACATGTAGTGGGAAGAGCATAGCCTATGGAGTCAGTCACTCTGGATCTGAATCTGGGGACAGCTGTGACTCTTAGACACAATGTGGGTGTAAGTGCCTGGCTCATGGGAGGCACACATGCAGTGGTAGTTCCGCAGAGTGAGGTGAGCCTTCGAGGAACAAGGGAGGAAGAAGAGCCCCCAGGCAGGGACACGGAGGCGCAGGCCAGCTAGTGCTGTTTCAGAGCTGAGGACGGTGTGCAGTCGGTGGACCCAGCCCTGCGGAGAAGGGCCGGGGAGTGAGGACCAACAAGCTCGGAGTTCGTTTAACTTAGTGTCCTTTTCAGTAACATATAAGGTGTATGTTACGATTTCAAGGGAACGAGATTCAAATTGAGTTAAGCCTTAATGTTAGTCTCACCTTGTTCCACATAGACAATATGTTGATTGGAGCTTTTATACCTAATATACTGTTCTCTTCGGACAAGAAAGGACAATTAAATAGCGTTGAAACTATGGGCCGAAACAACAGTGAATTTCAGTAAGTTTTAAAGTACTGCATCCCTATTTCTAGATGGCTAGTTTTTTTTAATCCTGGACTTGGTAAATTAAAATGCCTCTCATTTTCGAAAATAAGCCTAAAACTAAGATTGTAAGGAGTTGAAAACAGCCCTTCGTCCCAATAGAATATATTGGACGTCTAATTGGTAAGGGTTGAATCTTTTTGTTTGTTTTAATTAGTATTTGGGGAAAGAAATATTCCAGAGGTCTTCTAAAGAATTACAGTATTTAAAGAATTATTGAAATCTGTATTAGGGTTCTCCAGAGAAACAGAACCAACAAAATGTATATGTATAGAGAGATTTATCTTAAGGAATTGGCTCACGTGATTGTGGAGACCAACGAGTCCAAAATCTGTGGGGCAGACCCGCAGGCTGGGACCCAGGAGAGCTGCAGTTCATGTCCACAGGCCGCCTGCTGGCCGATTCCTTCTCCCCCTCCCCAGGGAGGTCAGTCTTTGTTCTCCTAAGACCTTCAACTGATTAGACGAGGCCCACCCACATGTGGAGGGTAATCCAGTGTACTTAGTCTACTGATTTAAGTGTTCATCTCATCTAAGTTCATCTCATCTAAAAAAATGCCTTCACAGAAATATCTAGAATAATGTGTAAACAAGTTTCTGGGCACTGTGGCCCAGCCAATTTGACACATAAAACTAACCATCACAAGTCCACCGCCTATGGACTTGTGATGGCACCCTTACCCATCTCCTCAAACCATAATTAACCTGCAAGTAAAGGTGATTAACAAGGTCATAATTCTACTTAACATGGTACAGCTATCCCAAGTACAACCAAGAATGCCCTAATGCCTTCCTCAGAAGAGGAGGCAAAGTCCACAGGTGATGTTTACCCTTCTCCTTGAGATCCCATAGTTTAAATACTGTGACGTAAAGTTAACAATACTTAAACACCACGATATAGGGAATTCCCTGGTGGTCCAGTGGTTAGGATTCCACGTTTCCACTGCAGGGGGCCGGGGTTTGGTCACTGGTCAGGGAACTAAAATTCCACATGCTACACAGCACAGCCAAAACAAAAAGAAAAAATACTGTGATACAAAGTCACTATAACTTATGTTCCATGGTAAGGGGATAAGAAAGGAAAGAAAAAGATATTTGCTTATGTATAGGTATACACACACACAAACATGTTCATAACAAAATAAGGAGGAATACTCATGACAGGTCCAATCCTGGGTTCTGTCACTGGTCACGTGATCATAGCTGGTCTCTACCTTCCTCTGCCGCCTATTCTGTGTTCCCTTTGCCTTCAGTTAGCACCTCAGCTGGTCCTGGTTCTTTACCTGGTGGGATGATGCAAACCTTCGTTCCTGAAAGGCCTGGGCCACTACTCGTCCTGCCTGGATTGGATTGTTGCATATTTCCACTCACCTTAATTTCAGGGACGGTGGTACTAAGAGATGCCCTAAGTGACCTCCTGTGTCCCAGACACACTGTCCTCGGCTCCCTGTGGAGCACAGTCCAGTTTCCCCTCGGCATTCAGGGTCACTCACCACAGCGAGCACCAGAGCTCACCGTGCCTGTTGGTACAGAGGCAGGAGCCCTAACTTCAGCCGGATCAGTGCGATTGAAGTTCAACTTCTAAGAATGCATTTGAGTGGGGGCATGTTGATCCTCAAATGCACCTACCCTGCAGTTAATTCACCTGTGATGAGGTGAAATAGAGCATCAAGCAGAGAGAGCGTGCAGGGATCATCTCCCTTCCAGTTAGGGAGATAAGATTCCCTAATGCCGTGTTCCTGAATCTTGAGCCAGGTGTGGATTCCTTTTCAGGAAAAAAAGAAAAAGAAAATGCTAGTGGAAGTGCTAAGAGCTGACGTAAAGCATTTTTATATTAATTACTTAGGTATGTACAGACATTACACATGAAACCTTTATGCTTTATTTTGTATAAAAGCTAAACTCATTTACATATAAAGTACAAGCAAAACCACAAAAATAAACTTCAAATTAACAGCTAAGTGAAAGTAACAGATGGATTTTGCCAGTCATAACTTGCTACTCTAACGGGCCTAGGGCTGGTGTCACCCACCTTCCCTGAGGTGCTGGTGCCTGCGATGGCCCTGCTCGCTGGCCACTCGCCTCCGTCCAGATGGCTGTGGAACCTTCGTTCTGTCACAGCTCTCTCTGCGCTCCCTCACTTAAGTGTCACACACACTTCTGTGCTTTTCTCATTAGCCTGTGACAAAGCTGTACACTTTTTTGAACATTCTTTGTCATGTACTTTCATGGTGTTAAAGTCTCAGGTTAGTAAATGAGTTAGTCTTAATGACACGAAAGTGTTCCACTTGTAAATTATCACTGCAAAAGAGAAGTTGTACTTTTCAACCAGCAAAATCAAAATGAGTACACTGACAGATGTGGGACAATTCCAGATGAACGATGTCATGTTGCCATTGAGACATGCCAGTCGGGGGGGCTAGACATGTTAATGAACCCACTAAAATAAGAACTTGATGTTAACTGCAGGTGATGGGGCCAAGAGGAATCACAGAACAAAGTAGAGCACTAAAACTGTATGTTAATACTTACTTGCTAAAGGCCATCCAGATAATTCTGAATTTACCTATGTTCATTGTTTTTTAAATTATCAAGTTAAAGTTTCTGTGAAGAACTCAGTCTCCCGAGAATGCATCTAAGTTCTCTCCAAGGTCTCAGGTCCCAGTTGGAGCAACACTAATGTGCTGGGGAAAATACTAACCCTTGAAGACCTGGTACGAGCTACTGAATGCATGTGAGAACAGGCACATCGCTTAACCTCTGGCCGTCGAATTCTGGGTTTACGGCTGACTTCGGGCCGTGTTTGCTGGCCTTCAGGGTCCGTGCTCTTCCTTCCTCAGTCCCGACTTGGACTTTAAGTGTGCAGAATTCTGTGTTGGGCTTATACTTCAATCCATAGCCTCAGAAAGTAGGGTCCTGGCCAGAAGAGGCCATGTGCCGGCGGGCTCCCCAGGAGACTCTGCTGACTGTAAAGGCCCTGCTTCTCTTTCATTACAGATTCTGAATCCCAGCACAGCCATGAAGTGATGCCTCTCCTCTACCCCCTCTTTGTCTACCTCCACCTCAACCTGGTCCAGAGCAGTCCCAAGAGCACGGTGGAAAGCTTTTACAGCCGCTTCCACGGAATGTTTCTGCAGAATGCCAGCCAGAAGGACGTCATCGAGCAGCTGCAGACCACCCAGACCATCCAGGACATCCTGTCTAACTTCCGGCTGCGGGCCTTCCTGGACAACAAGTACGTGGTCCGCCTGCAGGAAGACAGCTACAACTACCTTCTCCGCTACCTCCAGAGTGACAATAACACCGCCCTGTGCAGAGTCCTCACCTGGCACATCCACCTGGACGTGCAGCCCGCCAAGAGGACGGACTACCAGCTCTACGCCAGTGGCGGCCCCTCCCGGGGCGGGGGCGAGGGCGGCGGCCTGGAGCCTGCCGATGTGCCCGCGCCCATCCTGCAGAACGAGGCTGCGCTGGAGGTCCTGCAGGAGAGCATTAAGCGTGTCAAGGACGGCCCCCCCTCTCTCACCACCATCTGCTTCTACGCCTTCTACAACACGGAGCAGCTGCTGAACACGGCGGAGGTCTCCCCGGACAGCAAGCTGCTCGCCGCTGGCTTTGACAACTCCTGTGTAAAACTGTGGAGTCTGCGCTCCAAGAAGTTAAAATCGGAACCGCATCAAGTAGACGTGTCCCGCATCCACTTGGCTTGTGATATCTTGGAGAAGGAGGTAGGAATATCGGTCTTTCTTCCCTGCGTCTGCCTTACTAATCAGCTTGGAATATTCCTACCAAACGTGACAGATCTTATGGCAAACGCACTTCCTTATTTCCCGCATCGTATAGCTAACGCCAAACTCATGCCTCGTAACCTGTAGCCAGTGACTCCCTGCTAATGCCCAGCCTTGGCGGAGACAATAAGCAATTAGACGTAGGATCACTGGGTCAGAGGGTCTGCGTCTTAAAGTGTGATACTGCCGCCTCCCAGTGCCATGAGCAGTAGACGAGGACACTGGTTTCTCTCCACTCTCGCCCACCCTGGCTGCTCTCGGCCTTTCGAGGGCAGTGCAAGTCCTCTGTCTTCACCCAGGGTGCCGCCATTTCGTCCAGCAGTCGGTGTGATGAGCTGGTTCACTCTGTTTGCGGGTGGTAGTTGAAAAGGGCAGGCACAGTGGCCTGAGTTTCAGGTCACCGAGAGCCATTGCCTCAAAAAAAGCGTGGGCAAAGGGAGATAGAAATTGAACTTCACAGAGTTCACCTTCCCTGAGAGTGGCGCCATGGAAGTTGTGGGTAGGATAGCGCTGTCGTATCACCACTGAAATTCAGGTAGCTCGGCCTCAAGTTACTTTGGATGGAAAACCTTTGCACCAGGTTGAAAAGTTAATGAGTAAAAAAAAAAAATCACTCGAGTTAATTTCCAGTTACTGATGAGGGTGGCAAGAATATCGGGTGTACAAATTAAGCCCCTTTTCTACCTATTCCTGTTTTCTTAGTCACCTTCCAGTTAGTATGGCCTTTGAGTCTTTGCTTCTTGCAGTTAAGACAGTATAATTAGAGGAGTTTGTTAGGATGAGTAAAGAGTCTAAATTCTGATGCACAAACTTTGATTCCTAGAATTCTGTAGTGCCCTGAGAATGTTTTTCACTGCATGAGTTTATCTTCCTTGGAGACACAGCTCTAGCTTCTTGGGGGTTCTTCACATACAGTGAGGGATACTGCCCTCATTTACTCTCAGTTTTTTACTTAAAAAAATTATTCCTACCGACCTTATTAGCTTTGATGATACTGAGTTTGGGGATTATTCTAGGCATTAAAAAATAATATAAAGGAAGATAGCAAAGGTAGAAAGATAGATGCAAAGATGGAAAGAACGTTAGCCTAAAATAAAAATTTTTAAGATTCCACCGTGGCTACCGCTGCATTTTGTAACATGTGAATTATATCTCATTTTTTAAAAAAACCAAAACAGTAACCAAAAGCTCCTGTGTAAGCATAAAATTATCCCAAATGCAACTGGATTTACAGCCCTGCCCTCCAGCTTCTGTTGTCTCCATGTGAAGAGAAGCTAGATTAGCCTCGGAAATGTGTTCGCTGGGCCCACAGTGCTCCCGTCACCCGGTGCCAGCAGCCTTGGAATGGGGAGCGGGCCTGCCCTCCCTCCTCCACTTTGTTGCACACCGGATGGAGGTAGCTTGTCGATTGGCAGCTGTGTGTTTTTAATATTTGCACAGCATGGTAAAACCACAGGTCCCCAGTGGAGGACTTGCCCTTCTTTCCAGTTATGTGGACAGGACAGGACCACCCTCATCACCACCAGCCTCCCCGCCCTCAGCCCAGCAGTGCAGCACCTGTGTTCAGTTCATTTAACGTCTGGTCATTCTGCCCCCAATCTGGTCGTCTTTAGGTTTGGAAAATCAAGTCAGTGTTGTCAATAATACTCAGTTCTGTAACTTGTGTATAAAACTGTTATTTAGATCTGGCCAGTAGGAATGTAATGTGAGCCACATATGTAACTTAAATCGTCCTAGTAGCCACATTACAAAAGTAAAAAGAAGTAGTCAAAATTAATTTTAGTAATGTATTTTCAATCCAATATGGCCAAAATATTGTCATTTCTACACATAAGCAGTATTTTTTAAATATTAATGAAGTCTGTTATATTCTCCCTTTTTGTCCTAAGCCTTAGAAATCCGTTGTGTATTTACACGTAGAGCACACGTCCATTCACACTAGCCAGCAGCCACCTTTTTTCTCCTAGGTCAGGCTGCTGTCATCTCTCACACACATAGCAGTGTCTCACTTGCTTCCAAGTCTCACCCACTCCCAAGCCCAGCCATATTTAATTTCTTTCAGCTCCATCGGTAGCTAATTGGAGAACAGCCCCGGGCTGACTTTCATACCCCAAAGTACCCTGATCTAGGAATGACCACACTGTGAGCTGGGCCACTTGGAACGTCCTAGCCCAGAAGCAGACGGAGGGACTCCGTGGCCTAAAGCAGGGTCAGCAGACTATAGTATTTGAAGATGTTATTTTTCTTATTCTTTGAAAATTTCTAGTTTAAGCATGTCTCATCATGTACATAATATAGTTTATTATTACATGAAAGTACTTTACAAATTAGAAATTCCTATTTGGGATGCATGTGGGGTAGAATTTACTGTGAGGGTTTAGACAGTGGCAGGGCATCTGCGGTGCTGTTCTGTTAGCATGGGAGGCTCCGTGAGGCCAGGCACGTGTGACCCACTGCCTCTTCAGGGTTTCAGCTTGACTGTGCTGAGGCCCTAATGGGGATGGGTTGAGCCACAGAAAAAAATGTGGCCGGACTATTTTAAGCTGCGGTCGTGGCAGGGAGCTGATAGGGATAGCCAGCAGGCCCATTCTGGCTTCCCCATTTCTTGGTTTGTAGAGTCAACCAGGCACTTTTCCACAGGCTCAGGACAATGGTTGGGCCCCTGGGGAGTCCAGCTTGACTCCAGTGTGTCCTCCTCTCTGCCTGTGAGCACACAGAGGGGAGACCCACTTCCATGACTGCCTGGTCCAGATGAAGACCTCTTAAGCCTCGGAGACTACTGTGTGCCCTTGTCGGCCGCTGGCTGTCAGAGGCCCTCTGTGTAACTCACCCAGGGTCGTGTCTTGCCCCCGCAGCTCTGACACAAACTCTCCGGTGCAGAGCAGTAACTTTAAAGTGTTGTTGTAATCTCTTCGGAAAGGAAAATTACTAATATTCTTGGTAACGCTCAGTAGAACCTTAAGCTCTCAAACGATTAAGTGCTTTTAATGTTGAGTATCTGGAAGAGCCATTTTGAATCTTCATGGACATCAGTGTTTATTTTCTCTTAACTTTTCTCCAATACATAAACATTGGAGGCATTCATTCCATTTTGAATTTAATAGTTTTCAGATTAAAAGGATGCCCTTTTTCTGTCCAAAGGCTCACGAGGCAAGCCGGTTCAAGAAGCTTCATCCTACCTCCTGCTTTTCCAGTGAGGTCACTTGACTTTATGAATTCCAGGGTGAGGACGGCTGCAGTTTTAAGGAGCTTGTCCGCGAGAGAATGAATGGAGAGTGGGTTTGAACACAGAGAGTGTGCTTGTGGGGAAGAGGATGAGGAGAGGGGGCCCCCCCACACCACGAGCCGTCCTTTCTGTCGCCACACCTAGGGATTCATTTCCAAGACTCACATGAGTCACTTGGCTTTATTTAGAGCAATTCTGACTCCACGCCTCATTTGTTACTTTGGGAAAATATTTGAGACCCTCCAGAGAGTCACGGTTTCAAAACTCTTCTTTCCTTTTGGACACTAGCCATTCATGCCTGGTCACAGGGTGTGAGCATAACTTACTGATGGCTGCACCTTCCTGGCCTACTGTTATTTCTGCGGTATGTCCAGGTTTTATTTTTGGCTGAACTCCCGCAGCGGTTCTGTATAAAAATCTTGAAACCGCGCCTGCCTCCATCACTGGCCCCAGGCGTGGCAGTAACAGGCATGTGGGGATTTTTCTAAACGGACTGGAGACAGGGAGCAGCATGGCCTACAAAGCAGCTGAGACTGACGGGCGAAGACATGCCAGTAGAAGAGCATCTAAGAACATAAGTTCAAAAGTACGTCTTTTCGAGTGATCGGCTCTTGAAATCGGTTCTCCTCAACCTAAGAGTAAGGTCCACAGTCATCGCTCTGCACTAGTAGCCTTGCTGTAGTCTTAGCTGCGAGGTGAATTTAAGGAAGGCAATTTGTAAGTGGTAGGAGACTTTTTATTCAGTTATGCAATTAAGAGTTCTTCTCCTGGAGTCACCGTAAAGAGCAGGGTCGTTCACTGAGTATATGCTGTTTCCCAAGCAGGTCTGTTTCTAGACGTTTGTTTTCCATGACAGACCACTAAACGCTCTTCTCTTTGTGTGTGTGTGTGTGTGTGTGTGTGTGTGTGTGCGCGCGCGTGCGTGTGTGCGTGCGTCCCCGCAGGACGACGAGGACGATAACGCAGGCACGGAGATGAAGGTCCTGCGGGGACACTGCGGGCCAGTGTACAGCACCAGGTTCCTTGCGGACAGCTCAGGGCTGCTCTCCTGCTCTGAGGACATGTCCATCAGGTACTGGGACCTCGGCAGCTTCACCAACACCGTGCTGTACCAGGGCCACGCCTACCCCGTGTGGGACCTGGACATCAGCCCTCACAGCCTGTACTTCGCCAGTGGGTCCCACGACCGCACGGCCAGGCTGTGGTCATTTGATCGGACGCACCCTCTACGCATCTACGCCGGGCACCTGGCAGACGTGGACTGCGTCAAGTTCCACCCCAATTCAAACTACTTAGCCACGGGCTCGACCGACAAGACGGTCCGGCTGTGGAGCACCCAGCAGGGGAACTCGGTGAGGCTCTTCACGGGCCACCGCGGCCCCGTGCTCTCTCTGGCCTTTTCCCCCAACGGTAAGTACTTGGCGTCGGCGGGCGAGGACCAGCGGCTGAAGCTGTGGGACTTGGCTTCCGGGACCCTCTACAAAGAGCTTCGGGGCCACACGGACAACATCACCAGCCTCACCTTCAGCCCAGACAGCAGCCTGGTCGCGTCGGCGTCCATGGACAATTCGGTGCGCATCTGGGACATCAGGAGCGCGCACTGCAGCGCACCCGCTGACGGCTCGTCCAGCGAGCTCGTGGGCGTCTACACCGGCCAGATGAGCAACGTGCTGAGCGTGCAGTTCATGGCCTGCAACCTCCTGCTGGTGACCGGAATCACACAAGAAAATCAGGAACATTGATTTTTATCTCTGATGTAACGGACTGGGGCGTGCGAAGGGCTCCAGACGACAAGTCTTAGGACAGACGTATGGAATCACTGACTGACTGTGAAGGACTCCCCGCGTCCCCACGCATCCCCCTTCGCGCCCCCTCGTCCCGCGGACATCCCGAGCCCGCCACCCTTTGCTCAGCCCCGAAGTGTGGAGGGACGGGGGGAGGAAGGGCGGGGACGGGGAACGAACGTGAGATCAAGAATCACGGAGATCCCGCGGTGTCCCCCTGCCGGCCCCTTCCTGTCTCTGGAGCCAAGATGCCCTCACCTCGCCGGGGCTGCACTTGGCCAGAGGAGGTTTGCTGGGCGCCCTCCCCAGGAGCAGTGCTGCAGGGTCACTGGGTGAAAGGGACTCTATCTGGGTAGAATTCGGGGGTGGGAACTAGGAAAGGGGGCGGGGTCATCCTGGCAAATGTCTTTCCTTTTTCGTGATTACAGAGAACCAGGATTTTTTATTATTATTATAATTATTATTATTAATGAGAAGAGGAAACCTAGCACTGGCAGAGGGGGCCTTCTCTGCTCTCATCTTTCAGGTTTTACTCCTGGCACTGGCTGTGATACTTGGAATTTTGAGGTTCAGGGAATTCAGAGAATTTGGTCGTACAGTGTATTGGGAGAAAGGGAAAATTTCTGGGTGACAGATTGATCACTCCAGCTGACATGTTTCTAGAAGTGGGTGGGTGGATTTGATTGAGAAAGTCTTGGGCTCTTGCAGTGATGGTGGGATAGATTCTTTTCGTGGCTGCACTTCTATTCACAGTTCTCTCCCCTGAAAGGACAGATTGTGGTAAAGAAATGAAAATAATTGGAAGTGAGAAGTCAAAAGATAGAATTAGAAAATGTTGAATTTCCAAATGATTCTGAGGTGTGGCTTTTCCAGCGTCTTTTCCCCCTGAGATCATCCCTCCCACCTCCTGCTTTGCAATAGCAGTTTAATGAACAGTCTGTGAAACAAAACTTAAGTACGAACACACACGTCGAAAACTACGCTCTGAGGATGAAGCAACTTCTAATTTGTGGAAAAAGGATTAAATATTTCTGTTTTCTGAAAAGAGTTATTTTGTATTTTGTTTTCTATTAAAATGTATTTAGTTTCAAAAAACAAAAAGCGTTGGCATCTCTTTTAAACTGAGGACAGGCGGGGGTGTGGGCTGTTCTGGGGACACAGCTCAGCTTTCTGCATGGTGGCAGCCAGTTACGTAGCCCGGACTCCCCGGGGAGCTGCTTTCCTGTCTCTTGTATTCTGTCCAGCTTGCTTCAAGTCATTCCTCTTTGCATTCACGTGGATTATTGATAGCTTACAGTACTTTTTATATATCCAAACTTGCCAGTGGCTCGCCAGAGACAACGTACATTTTTCTCTCTAGAGTTTTTTGGTGAGATCCTACTTCAGTTTTCTCTAAAGACCCCATTGTAAAATCTCTAAGGGGCATAAGGACGGTGTCATTTAATTAATTCAGACCATTTATTGAACCATTCCAGATAAAGGACTCATTCAAAGATTTAAATGATGCAAGAATTTTTTAAATGTACTTTAAAACATAATTTTCTGGCAAGGACACCAAGATGTATCACGAAATTAAATGGGAAGACTAGAATTCTAGGCCAAAAAAATTTTTTTACTTGAGCCTAAGATCCTAATTAACAGGAAATGTTTCTTATTCATAAAAATCCATATATTTGAGATATTGTAAGAAAGAATATTTGGCGGCATACCCAGGCAGCATCACCTTTCACGTGGTCTGCTGGTAGAGCCTAGAATTCAAGCACGTTCTCATTCGTAATAAGTGAGCTCTTAAGTTGGATTGTGTGGTACATTGCTAGAAACAATGAAATGCCTAAATTGGGCTGAATCTTTCTCAGAAGTGAAAGGACCACCGATTTTCGGTTTCATTTTTGTGTTTTGATGCAGAACTTCTCTGATTAACACAAGTGCATTAGGTTGGTCGGCCACCACACTACCAATGACATACACACCTTGTGATTTCAGTTCAGGCTCAGTGATCTGCATAGTTGGCCTTTTGTGAACTAATCTTGATGTGGGATACAGTTAAATTACCCCACACTACTTCCCCCAAATCTTAGAAATATTATAAGGGTGTGTATGTGTCCTGTGTCCACAACGGTGCATGAGAACACGGTCACACTCTTCAGGTCGCTTTCTTGTACTGCTTTATTTTATCTTATCTTCAGAGCAATCCTGTGAGGCAGACAGGACTGGAGATATTACCATTTCGTAGGTGAAATACCTAAAATACCCAGAAAAGCTGTAGTATCTGTACCCAGCACGGAATAGTCAACATGTCTCAAGTGTGTTATGTAGACGATCTATATTCCAAACCCTCAAGTTCTAGCTAGAGGGTATAGTCCTGAAGATAGATGAACTTATTTTTTTAAAACTCTCCAAAAAGGAAATAGGAGTATAAATAAGTTATTTAACAAGCATATGTATATAGCGCTTACTCTCTACCAGAAACTGCTCCAAGGGTTTTATGAAAAGTAACTTATCTCCATAACAACGCTGTGGGTTAAGTGCTGTTTTTAATCCCCATTTTACAGGCGAGGAATCTGAGGCACTGATGGATTAAGTCACTTGCCAAGCGTCATCAATTACAGCTAGTAACTGATGAAGCCAGAGTTTGAAGTGGGCAGTCTGGCTCAGGGTCCATGCTTCATCCATACTGTTGTCTCCCTTCATTCCCACAGAACCAGGTAAAGAGTGACCTGAGGTCTCTAGTAACAGTGTTCCTGGCAGTAGTTACAAGACTCATGCTTCCCTTTGCCAGATAAATCAGTAGAAACAGCAGGATCAGGAACTGCTAGTAAGAAAAAACTTAATATATAGCTAAAAGAAACCGCAGAATATTCACTTATTTTGAAGCACAATGGTAAATCTCTGCAATGTGTTTAAGGTGGGGGACGGGGGAACAGCTGAAATTTCTTTGACAGGCTCAGAAAATCTGACTGTAATTTAGCAATATAGACTAGCCAAAAGAGAAAATTAGGATAAAGGAAAGTAATGTAAGACATAAAACAGGAACCAATTTAAAGCTTTTATGTTCAAGATCCAGCTTCTAAGGATATCCATGATTCCTAGTTTTTCATTTTATTCCCGTATTTAAAATGTCTTGGTTGTATTAAAAAAAAAAAAAAAAAAGACCTGTTGCATATGTAGGCTTCTGGTTTTGCTATCGCCCAGATTGGTATTAAGTACATGGGTTAAAAGATTAGTCTGTACTTCAACTTGTCTTTCAGTTGCATGTTTTAGAGAAATGTCCATTATATCTATGCCCGGCCCACACCAAAACTTCATATTATTGTCGCATAGTAGCCAAGTGACTCAAACTGCTTTGTGGGGAGCAGAAAATCTTCACTGAGGAGCTTAAGGAATGCAAATGTTCCCTGTCAATTTCACGCGTTGAAGGACACTTAAATACTCTCCTATGATTGAAATTCAAAAACAATTTTTTTATGTTAATATGTGAGTGTCTGTTACAATCAGATATCATGTTAGTGGGTGGAAATACAGTGGTAAGCAAAACTGACACAGTCCCTGGCTTGACTTTAGAGAGGGAGGCAGATATTGATCAAATGATGCCATAAATATATACATATATGATTTCAGTCTGTAGCGCGTGCTGTACTGGCTGCGGTGGAAGAAGAAACCCGGAGATGCGGAGAAGTAGTAATTAAGGGATCTGGAGAAGTAGTAATTAAGCCGAGGCCTGTAGGATAGGTGAGAGTTATCCAGGCAGAGTCAGGAGAGAACTGGGCACACTCAGGGAAGTCCAATGGGGCAGGTAAGGAATGCCACAGCGTGACATGAGCTTGGGTAACTGGCATGGCGTCAGGCACCAACAGGAGTTTGGGATGGAAGCCACTGAAGGGTGTAGAACAGGGAAAGGATGCAGCCCGGTTTCCACCTTAATATTGCTGGCAACAGGAAGGCATACAGACACTTGTTTACAACTGGAACTCACTTCAACGTCAGGATAACTAGGCATCGATTACTGAACCCAGGCTGTCAGGCACTGCAGGGCACAGCTGAGTGGTGGAAGCCAGCTGCCCTGCCGAGTGGCCCCCCGGGCAGTGAACTGAGAGCAGCCTCCAACCCAGAACCGGTGAGGACCTAATTCTGCCAAAGGCCATGCGGCTGAGCTTGGGTGCAGATCCTGCCTGGCTGAGCCTCAGATAAGACCGCTCCTGACCAACCTGGAAGCAGAGGCATTCAGTAAGTGCCCAGATGCCCAGCTCATACTGGGGTGAAAGAATTACTGATTTAAAAAGAAATCACTGGCAGCTGGAAGGAACACAGAGTGGGGGCAGGGTGGTGGGCAGTTAGGGTCATTGCAGTTGTGCAGGGGAGATAGGCGGGCGACATGGGCCAGAGTGGCTACAGTGGGCAAGGAGAGAAGGGGACAAATCCAGTGAGTATTTCAGAGCTGAATTTGGCTGGACTTTATCCTGGGTTGGATGGGAGAAAAGAAGAAAGGAATAATGGATGACCACAATGTTTCTGGCAAGAGCGATTTCATAGCTGGTGTTGCCACTTACTGTGATGAAAATACTAGAGGAAGAGGAGGTTGGGGAAGAGATAAAGAGTTCACTTTTGGGCCTCTTAAGTTTGAGGTGATTATGAGAGAACCAAGTGAAGACGTCAGATGCCTTTAGACAGGGACAGACGCCTGGCGCTCAGGAGACATCGGGCCTCGACCTGCTAATTCGGGAGTTGTCTTCATTACAGTGCTTTCTGCCACGTGGGACAGAAATAGGACTCCAAGTGGCTTTAAAAATAACGAATCTTATTGGTTCACATAACAAAGTCTAAAGGTTAGGTGTGTCTCCTGTGCAGAGCGCTACCAACAGCAACGAGGGCCAGATATTCATGTCCAGTGGGAATGTGACCTTACTTTCCATTCCATGCTCTTAAGAACAAGGGAAAAAATTTCTGGAAGCACCAACAAACCTCTCCGATTTGGATTAGGCCTGCTAATCACTGAATCAGTCCCTGACAGGGCAAGAATCCTTGGCATATAGTTGGAATTGTAGATGAGATGACCAAGGATAACCAGGAGATCAGGGGTTAGGACTACGTCTTGATGTTCCCTGACATTTAAAGGTCAGGAAGGAGTTACAGCCAACAAAGGAAGAAAAACAGGAGAGGGTGCCGTTCCAGAAGCCTAGGGGAGAAAATACTTCAAAATCAGTAATGGTCAGCTGTGCTACTGAGAATTCACAAAAGATAAGGATTCAAAATTATCCATTAGATATGGTGGGGAGGGGTGGTGGGGACTCACAATCTGAGCACTAGAAGTTATGGTTGAGTAATGAGCATTGAAAGACCGTTGAAACTGATTGAAAAGAGGAAAGATAATAGGAAACAAATATGAAACTGTGAAGGTGACACACACAGCAAGGGAGGAAGGAGAGATTTTGTACAACCCTGCTAAGACAACTGGCAATCGACAGGGAAAAAAAAAAAATTAGACCCATAACTCACTATGCATGAAAATCAACTCCAAGTAAAATAAAGCCTAAATGTGAAAGGCAGAAATCTAAAGCATTTAAAAGAATATCTTCATGACCTAGAAATAGGAAGAAATTTCTAAAGACACAAAAGGCCCTCAATAAAAAAAAAGAGAAGATTGATTAAATTCAAAAACATCCATTCATCAAAAGAACCAAAAAAGAAAAAGTGAATGGGCTATATAAATAGAAGGACGAACTAGTAACATGTGATGGACATAGACAAACATCTGGAACCGCACTGGATAGTAGAATCAGCTGTGAGGAGGGGAATGTTCTCTAGTTGAGTCCTGTAGAACGTTCTCTCCTGTGGAACGTTCCTTGAGGAGGGGAATGTTCTCAGGTTCTGTCCTGTGAACGTTCTGTAAGTAGGAGAATATTCTCTGGTTCTGTCCTGTGGAATGTTCTGTGAGGAGGGGAATTTTCTCAGGTTCTGTCCTGTGGAATGTTCTGTGAGGAGGGGAATGTTCTCTAGTCCTGTCCCATCCTGTGGAATGTTCTCTGAGGAGGCGAATGTTCTCTGGTTCTGTCTTGTGGAACGTTCCTTGAGGAGGGGAATATTATCTAGTCCTGTCCTGTGAACGTTCTGAGATGAGGGGAATGTTCTCAGGTTCTGTCCTGTGGAAAGTTCTGTGAGGAGGGGAATGTTCTCAGGTTCTGTCCTGTAGAACATTCGGTGAGGAGGGGAATGTTCTCTAGTCCTGCCCAGTCCCGTAGAACGTTCTAAGAAGAGGGGAATGTTCTCAGGTCCTGTCCTGTGGAAGGTTCTGTGCGGAGAGGAATGTTCTCCAGTCCTTTCCCGTCCTGTAGAACGTTCTGAGAGGAGGGGAATGTTCTCAGGTTCTGTCCTGTAGAATGTTCTGTGAGGAGGGGAATGTTCTCTAGTCCTATCCTGTCCTGTCCTCTAGAACGTTCTGCGAGGAGGGGAATGTTCTCTAGTCCTGTCCTGTGGAATGTTCTGTGAGGAGGGAAAGTCTCTAGTCCTGTCCTGTCTTGTAGAACGTTCTGAGAGAAGGGGAATGTTCTCAGGTTCTTTCCTATGGAACATTCTGTGAGGAGGAGAATGTTCTCTAGTCCTCTCCTGTCCTGTAGAACATTCGGTGAGGAGGGGAATGTTCTCTAGTCCTGCCCAGTCCTGTAGAACGTTCTAAGAAGAGTGGAATGTTCTGTGGTTCTGTCCTGTGTAACGTTCTATGAGGAGGGGAATGTTCTCTAGTCCTGTCCTGTCCTGTAGAAAGTTCAGAGAGGAGGGGAATGTTCTCAGTTTCTATCCTGTGGAACGTTCTGTGAGGAGGAGATTGTTCTCCAGTCCTGTCCTGTAAACGGTCTGTGAGGAGGGGAATATTCTCAGGTTCTGTCCTGTGGAACGTTCTATGAGGAAGGGAATGTTCTCTACTCCTGTCCTGTCCTGTCCTGTAGAAAGTTCTTAGAGTAGGGGAATGTTCTCTGGTTCTCTCCTGTGGAACGTTCTGTGAGGAGGGGAATGTTCTCTAGTCATCTCCTGTCCTGTAGAACGTTTTGAGAAAAAGGGAGTGTTCTAAGAGTCTGTCCTGTGGAATGTTCTGTGAGGAGGGGAATGTTCTCTAGTGAGGTCCTGTAGAACTTTCTGAGAGGAGGGGCATGTTGTCTTTTTCTGTCCTGTGGAACGTTGTGTGAGGAGGGGAATGTTCTCTACTCCTGTCCGGTGGATCTTTCTGAGAGGAGGGGAATGTTCTCCGGTTCTGTCCTGTGGAACTTTCTGTGAGGAAGGGAATGTTCTCTAGTCCTGTCCTGTGGAATGATCTGTTAGGAGGAGAATGATCTCTAGTTCTGTCCTGTCCTGTCCTGGAGAATGTTCTGTAAGGAGGGATTTTTGTCTAGTTCTGTCCTGTGGAATGTTCTGTGAGGAGGGGAATGTTCTCTAGTCCTGTCCTGTAGAACGTTCTGAGGCGAGGGGAGTGTTCTGTGTTCCTGTCCTGCGGAATGTTCTGTGAGGAGGTGATTGTTCTCTGATTCTGTCCTGTGGAACGTTCTGTGAGGAGGGAATGTTTTCTACTCCTGTCCTGTCCTGTAGAACGTTCAGAGAGGAGGGGAATGTTCTCAGGATCTGCCCTGTGGAGTGTCTGTGAGGAGGAGAATGTTTTCTAGTGCTGTCATGTGGATTATTCTCTGAGGAGGGGAATGTTCACTGGTTCTGTCCTGTGGAACCTTCTGTTGGAGGGGAATGTTATCTAGGGCTGTCTTACGGAATGTTCTGTGAGGAGGGGAAAGCTCTGTGGCCCTGTCCTGTCCTGTAGTACGTTTTGAGAGCAGAGGAATGTTCTCAGGTTCTGACCTAAGGAACGTTTTCTAAGGAGATTAATGTTCTCTAGTCCTGTCCTTAGAAAGTTCTGAGAGGACGGGAATGTTCTCTAGTTGTCTCCTGTGGAACATTGTGTGAGGAGGGGATTGTCCTCTACTTCTGCCCTTTCCTGTCCTGTAGAACGTTCTGAGAGGAGGGTAATGTCCTTAATTTCTGTACGCTCTGTGAAGAGTGGAATGTTCCCTTGTTCTGGCCTGTGTAACGTTCTGTGAAGAGGGGAATGGTCTCAGGTTCTGTACTGTGGGACGTTCTGTGAGGAGAGGAATGTTCTCTCCTCCTGTCATGTCCTGTAGAAAGTTCTGTGACGAGGGGAATGTTCTCTCGTTCTGTCCTGTGGAACGTTATGTGAGGAGGGGAATGTTCTCTAGTCCTGTCCTCTGGAATGTTCTGTGAGGAGGGGAATGTTCTCTCATTCTGTCCTGTGGAACGTTCTATGAGGAGGGGAATGTTCTCTACTGTCCTGTCCTCTCCTGTAGAACGTTCTGAGAGGAGGGGACTGTTCTAAGGTTCTGTCCTGTGGAACATTCTGTGAGGAGGGGAATGTTTTCTATTCCTGTCCTGTGAATGTTTTGTGAGGAGGGGAACGTTCTCTAGTCTTGTCCTGTCCTTCAGAACATTCTGTGAGAGGCAAATGTTCTCTAGTCCTGTCCTGTCCTGTGGAACGTTCGGTGAGGACGGAAATGTCTCTAGTTCTGTTCTGTCCTGTAGAACGTTCTCAGAAGAGGGGAATGTTCTCACGTTCTTTCTTGTGGAATGTGCTGTGAGGAGGGGAATGTTCTCTAGTCCAGTCCTGTGGAATGTTCTCTGAGGAGGGGAATGTTCTCTAGACCTGTGTGTGAAACATTCTATTTGGAGGGGAATGTTCTCTACTCTGTCCTGTGGAACTTTCTCTGAGGAGAGGAATGTTCTCTAGTTCTGTCCTGTGTAACATTCTGTGAGGAGGGGAATGTCCTTTAGTCTTGTGTGTGGAACATTCTATGAGGAAGTGAATGTTCCTTATTCCTGTCCTGTCCTGTGGAATGTTCTGTGAGGAGGGGAATGTTCTCTAGTCCTGTCCCATCCTGTGGAATGTTCTCTGAGGAGGCGAATGTTCTCTGGTTCTGTCTTGTGGAACGTTCCTTGAGGAGGGGAATATTATCTAGTCCTGTCCTGTGAACGTTCTGAGATGAGGGGAATGTTCTCAGGTTCTGTCCTGTGGAAAGTTCTGTGAGGAGGGGAATGTTCTCAGGTTCTGTCCTGTAGAACATTCGGTGAGGAGGGGAATGTTCTCTAGTCCTGCCCAGTCCCGTAGAACGTTCTAAGAAGAGGGGAATGTTCTCAGGTCCTGTCCTGTGGAAGGTTCTGTGCGGAGAGGAATGTTCTCCAGTCCTTTCCCGTCCTGTAGAACGTTCTGAGAGGAGGGGAATGTTCTCAGGTTCTGTCCTGTAGAATGTTCTGTGAGGAGGGGAATGTTCTCTAGTCCTATCCTGTCCTGTCCTCTAGAACGTTCTGCGAGGAGGGGAATGTTCTCTAGTCCTGTCCTGTGGAATGTTCTGTGAGGAGGGAAAGTCTCTAGTCCTGTCCTGTCTTGTAGAACGTTCTGAGAGAAGGGGAATGTTCTCAGGTTCTTTCCTATGGAACATTCTGTGAGGAGGAGAATGTTCTCTAGTCCTCTCCTGTCCTGTAGAACATTCGGTGAGGAGGGGAATGTTCTCTAGTCCTGCCCAGTCCTGTAGAACGTTCTAAGAAGAGTGGAATGTTCTGTGGTTCTGTCCTGTGTAACGTTCTATGAGGAGGGGAATGTTCTCTAGTCCTGTCCTGTCCTGTAGAAAGTTCAGAGAGGAGGGGAATGTTCTCAGTTTCTATCCTGTGGAACGTTCTGTGAGGAGGAGATTGTTCTCCAGTCCTGTCCTGTAAACGGTCTGTGAGGAGGGGAATATTCTCAGGTTCTGTCCTGTGGAACGTTCTATGAGGAAGGGAATGTTCTCTACTCCTGTCCTGTCCTGTCCTGTAGAAAGTTCTTAGAGTAGGGGAATGTTCTCTGGTTCTCTCCTGTGGAACGTTCTGTGAGGAGGGGAATGTTCTCTAGTCATCTCCTGTCCTGTAGAACGTTTTGAGAAAAAGGGAGTGTTCTAAGAGTCTGTCCTGTGGAATGTTCTGTGAGGAGGGGAATGTTCTCTAGTGAGGTCCTGTAGAACTTTCTGAGAGGAGGGGCATGTTGTCTTTTTCTGTCCTGTGGAACGTTGTGTGAGGAGGGGAATGTTCTCTACTCCTGTCCGGTGGATCTTTCTGAGAGGAGGGGAATGTTCTCCGGTTCTGTCCTGTGGAACTTTCTGTGAGGAAGGGAATGTTCTCTAGTCCTGTCCTGTGGAATGATCTGTTAGGAGGAGAATGATCTCTAGTTCTGTCCTGTCCTGTCCTGGAGAATGTTCTGTAAGGAGGGATTTTTGTCTAGTTCTGTCCTGTGGAATGTTCTGTGAGGAGGGGAATGTTCTCTAGTCCTGTCCTGTAGAACGTTCTGAGGCGAGGGGAGTGTTCTGTGTTCCTGTCCTGCGGAATGTTCTGTGAGGAGGTGATTGTTCTCTGATTCTGTCCTGTGGAACGTTCTGTGAGGAGGGAATGTTTTCTACTCCTGTCCTGTCCTGTAGAACGTTCAGAGAGGAGGGGAATGTTCTCAGGATCTGCCCTGTGGAGTGTCTGTGAGGAGGAGAATGTTTTCTAGTGCTGTCATGTGGATTATTCTCTGAGGAGGGGAATGTTCACTGGTTCTGTCCTGTGGAACCTTCTGTTGGAGGGGAATGTTATCTAGGGCTGTCTTACGGAATGTTCTGTGAGGAGGGGAAAGCTCTGTGGCCCTGTCCTGTCCTGTAGTACGTTTTGAGAGCAGAGGAATGTTCTCAGGTTCTGACCTAAGGAACGTTTTCTAAGGAGATTAATGTTCTCTAGTCCTGTCCTTAGAAAGTTCTGAGAGGACGGGAATGTTCTCTAGTTGTCTCCTGTGGAACATTGTGTGAGGAGGGGATTGTCCTCTACTTCTGCCCTTTCCTGTCCTGTAGAACGTTCTGAGAGGAGGGTAATGTCCTTAATTTCTGTACGCTCTGTGAAGAGTGGAATGTTCCCTTGTTCTGGCCTGTGTAACGTTCTGTGAAGAGGGGAATGGTCTCAGGTTCTGTACTGTGGGACGTTCTGTGAGGAGAGGAATGTTCTCTCCTCCTGTCATGTCCTGTAGAAAGTTCTGTGACGAGGGGAATGTTCTCTCGTTCTGTCCTGTGGAACGTTATGTGAGGAGGGGAATGTTCTCTAGTCCTGTCCTCTGGAATGTTCTGTGAGGAGGGGAATGTTCTCTCATTCTGTCCTGTGGAACGTTCTATGAGGAGGGGAATGTTCTCTACTGTCCTGTCCTCTCCTGTAGAACGTTCTGAGAGGAGGGGACTGTTCTAAGGTTCTGTCCTGTGGAACATTCTGTGAGGAGGGGAATGTTTTCTATTCCTGTCCTGTGAATGTTTTGTGAGGAGGGGAACGTTCTCTAGTCTTGTCCTGTCCTTCAGAACATTCTGTGAGAGGCAAATGTTCTCTAGTCCTGTCCTGTCCTGTGGAACGTTCGGTGAGGACGGAAATGTCTCTAGTTCTGTTCTGTCCTGTAGAACGTTCTCAGAAGAGGGGAATGTTCTCACGTTCTTTCTTGTGGAATGTGCTGTGAGGAGGGGAATGTTCTCTAGTCCAGTCCTGTGGAATGTTCTCTGAGGAGGGGAATGTTCTCTAGACCTGTGTGTGAAACATTCTATTTGGAGGGGAATGTTCTCTACTCTGTCCTGTGGAACTTTCTCTGAGGAGAGGAATGTTCTCTAGTTCTGTCCTGTGTAACATTCTGTGAGGAGGGGAATGTCCTTTAGTCTTGTGTGTGGAACATTCTATGAGGAAGTGAATGTTCCTTATTCCTGTCCTGTCCTGTGGAATGTTCTGTGAGGAGGGGAAAGTTCTCTGGTTCTTTCCGGTGGGACGTTCTGTGAGGAGGGGAATATTCTCTAGTCCTGTCCTGTCCTGTTCTGTGGAACGTTTTGAGAGCAGGGGAATGTTTTCAATTTCTGTCGTGTGGAACATTCTATGAGGAGGGAAATGTTTTCTAGTCCTGTCCTGTGAACGTCTGTGAGTAGGGAATGTTCTTTGGTTCTGTCCCGTAGAATGTTCTGTGAGGAGGGTAATGTTCTCCGTCCTGTCCTGCCCTGTCGTACATTTTGAGAAGAGGGGAATGTTCTCAGGTTGTGTCTTGTGGAACATTCTGAGAGGAAGGGTATGTTCTCAGGTTCTCTCCAGTGGAACGTTCTGTGAGGAGGGGTATATCATCTGGTCCTGTCGTGTCCTAACCTATAGAACTTTCTGAGAGGAGGGGAATGTTCTCAGCTTCTGTCTTGTGGAACACTCTGTGTGGAGGGGAATGCCCTCCATACCTGTGTGTGGAAGATTCCATGAAAAGGGGAATGTTTTCTATTGCTGTCCTGTCCTGTGGAATGCCTGTGAGGGGGGGAATATCCTCTCGTGCTGTGTGTGGAACATTGTATGATTAGGGGAATGTTCTCTAGTCCTGTCCTGTCCTATGGAACGTTCTGTGATAGATGAATTTTCTCTAGTCCTGTCCTATGGAACAACTGTGAGTGGTGAATGTACTCTACTTCTGTCCTGTAGAATGGACTGCAAGGAGGGGAAAGTCCTCTAGTCCTGGCCTGTGGAACGTCATGTGAGGATGGGAATGTTCTCTGGTTCTGTCCTGTGGAATTTTTTGTGAGGAGGGGAAAATTCTCTGGTTTTGTCCTGTGATCAATTCTCTGAGGAGGAGAATGTTCTCTAGTCCTGTCCTGTCCTGTAGAACGTTCTGAGAGCAGGGGAATGACCTCAGGTTTTGTCGTGTGGAACATTCTGTTAGGAGTGGAATGTTCTGTAGTCCTGTCCTGTAGAACATTCTGAGAGGAGGGGAATGTTCTCTGGTTCTGTCCTTTGGAACGTTCTGTGAGGAGGGGAATGTTCTCAAGTTCTGTCCTGTGGAATGTTCTGCGAGGAAGGGAATGTTCTCAAGTTCTGTCCTGTGGAATGTTCTCTGAGGAAGGGAATGTTGTCTAGTCCTGTCCTGTCCCATAGAACGTTCTGTGAGGAGGGGAATATTCTCTAATCCTGTCATGTGGAATGTACTGTGACGAGGGGAATAATCTCTGGGTCTGCACTCTGTAACATTCTGTGAGGAGGGGAATGTCCCTTAATCCAGTGGGTGGAATATTCTATCAGGATGGGAATGTCCTCTATACCTGTCCTGCCCTGTGGAATGTTCTGTGAGGAGGGGAATGTTCTCTAGTCCTGTCCTGTCCTTCCTGTAGAACGTTCTGTGAGGAGGAGAATGTTCTCTACTCCTGTCCTGTGGAATGTTCTGTGAGGAGGGGAAGGATCTCTAGTTCTGTCCTGTCCTGTAGAACGTTCCGTGAGGAGGAGAATGTTCTCGGGTTTTGTCCTCTGGAACGTTGTATAAGGAGGAGAATGTTCTCTACTCCTGTGTGTGGAGCATTCTATGAGGAAGGGAATGTTCTCTATTCCTATCCTGTCCTGTGGAATGTTCTGTGAAGAAGGGAATGTTCTCTTCTTCTGTCCCGGGAAACGTTCTGTGAGGAGGGGAATATTCTGTAGTCCTGTTCTGTCTTGTAGAACGTTTTGAGAGCTGGGGTATGTTGTTAAGTTCTGTCCTGTGAATGCCCTGTGAGGTGGGGAAAGTACTCAGGTACTGACCGGTGGAATGTTCTGTGAGGAGGGGATTGATCTCTACTTCTCTCCTGTGGAACGGTCTGTGAGGAGGGGAGTTTTCTCTACTCCTGTCCTGTCCTGTAGAACGTGCTGACAAGAGGGTATGTTCTCAGGTTCTGTACTGTGGAATGATATGTGAGGAGCGGAATGTTCTCTAGTCCTGTCCTGTGGAATATTCTGTGAGGAGGGAAATGTTCTCTGGTTATGTCCTGTGGAACGTTCTGTGAGGAGGGGAATGTCTCTAGCCCTGTCCTGTCTTGTAGAACGTTCTCAGAGAAGGGCAAGGTACTCAGGTTCTTTCCTATGGAACGTTCTGAGAGGAGGGGAATGTTCTCTAGTCCTGTCCTGTAGAACGTTCTGATAGGAGGGGAATGTTATCTGGTTATGTCTTGTGGAATGTTCTGTGAGGACGGGAATGTTCTCTAGTCCTGTCCTGTCCTGAAGAATGTTGTGAGAGGAGGGGAATGCTCTCAGGTTATGTACTTGCGAACGTTCTGTGAGGAAGGGAATATTCTCTAGTCCTGTTCTGTCCTGTCATGTAAAACGTTCTGTGAGGAGGGGAATGTTCTCAGGTTCTGTCCTATGGAACGTTCTGTGAGGAGGGCACGTTCTTTGGTTCTGTCCCATGGAATGTTATATGAGGAGGTTAATGTTCTCTGTCCTGTCCTGTCCTGTCCTGTCCTATAGAACTTTCTGAGAGAAAAGGAGTATTCTCAGGTTGTGTCTTTAGGAACGTTCTGAGCGGAGGGGTATATTCACAAGTTCTCTCCAGTGGAACTTTCTGTGAGGAGGGGAATATTCTCTAGTCCTATCCTGTCCTGTCCTATAGAACATTCTGAGAGGAGGGGAATGTTCTCAGGTTCTGTCCTGTGGAACACTCTGTGTGGAGGGGAATGTCCTCTAGGCCTGTGTGTGGAAGATTCCATGAGGAAGTAAATGTTCTCTATTGCTCTCATGTCCTGTGGAATGTTCCATGAGGAGGGGAATGTCCTCTCGTGCTGTGAGAGGAGCATTGTATGATTATTGGAATGTTCTCTAGTCCTGTCCTGTCCTGTGGAACATCTGTGAGTCGTGGAATGTACTCTACACCTGTCCTGTAGAATGGAATGTAAGGAGGGGAATGTCCTCTAGGTCTGGCCTCGGAAATGTTTTGTGAGGATGGGAGTGTTCTCTGGTTCTGTCCTGTGGAACGTTCTGTTAGGAGGGGAATATTCTCGTGTCCTGTCCTGTCCTGTAGAACGTTCTGTTAGGAGGGGAATATTTTCAGGTTCTATCCTGTGGAACGTTCTGTGAGGAGGCAAATGTTCTCCTCTCAGCTTTCTTTTTTTTTTCCGGTACACAGGCCTCTCACTGTTGTGGCCCCTCCTGTTGCGGAGCACAGGCTCCGGACGCGCAGACTCAGCGGCCATGGCTCACGGGCCCAGCCGCTCCGCGGCACGTGGGATCTTCCCAGACCAGGGCACGAACCCGTGTCCCCTGCATCGGCAGGCGGACTCTCAACCACTGCGCCACCAGGGAAGCCCGGCAAATGTTCTCTTATCCTGTCATGTGGAATGTTCTGTGAGGAGGGGAATGTTCTCTAGTCCTTTCGTTTCCTGTAGAACGTTTTGAGAGGAGGGGAATGTACTCTCGTACTGTGTGTGGAACATTGTGTGAGGAAGGGAATGGTCCCTAGTCCTGTCCTGTCCTGTAGAACGTTCTGAGAGCAGAGGAATATTCTCAGGTTCTGTCCTGTGGAACGTTCTGTGAGGAGGGATATGTTCTCGAATCCTTTCATGTGGGTTCCATGAGGAGGGGCATAATCTTTGGGTCTCTACGCTGTAACATCCTGTGAGGAGGGGAATGTTCTCTAGTCCTTTGTGTGGAACATTCTATGAGGATGGTAATGTTCTCTATACCTGTCCTCCCCTGTGTAATGTTCTGTGAGGAGGGGAATGTTCTCTAGTCCTTTCCTGTCCTGTAGAACATTCTGAGAGGAGGGGAATGTCCTCTCATGCTGTGTGTGGACCATTGTATGAGGAGGTGAATGGTCTCTAGTCCTGTCCTATCCTGTAGAACGTTCTGAGAGTGGGGAATGTTCTCAGGTTCTGTCGTGTGGAATGTTCTTTGAGGACGGGAATGTTGTCTGGTTCTCTCCTGTAGAATGTTCTGTGAGGAGGTGAATGTTCACTAGTCCTGTCCTGTCATGTGGAACATTCTGAGAGGAGGGTAATGTTCTCTTGTCCTGTCCTGTCCTATATAACTTTCTGAGAGGAGGAGAATGTGCTCAGGTTCTGTCCTGTGGAACATTCTGTGTGGAAGGGAATGTCCTCTAGACCTGTGTGTGGAAGATTCCATGAAAGTGGTATGTTCTCTATTGCTGTCTCCAGTGGAATGTTCTGTGAGGAGGGGAATGTTCTCTAGTCCTGTCCTGTCCTGTAGAACGTTCTGAGAGCAGGGGATTGTTCTCAAGTCCTGTCATGTGGTACATTCTGTTAGGAGGGGAATGTTCTCTAATCCTGTCCTGTAGAACGTTCTGAGAGGAGGTGAATGTTCTCTGGTTCTGTCCTTTGGAAAGTTCTGTGAGAAGGGGAATGTTGTCTGGTTCTGTCCTGTGGAGTGTCCTGTGTGGAGGGGAATTTTTTCTGCTCTTGTCCTGTCCTGTCTGGAAGAACGTTCTGAGAGGAGGGTAATGTTCTCACATTCTGTCCTGTGGAACCTTCTTTGAGGAGGGGAATGTTCTCTGGTTCTCTCTGGTGGAATGTTCTGTTAGTAGGGGAATGTTTTCTGGTTCTGTCCTATGGAACGTTCTGGGAGGATGGGAATGTTCTCTATTCCTGTCCTGTAGAACGCTCTGAGAGGCGGGGAATGTTACCTGGTTCAGTCTTGTGGAAGCTTCTGTGAGCACGCGAATATTCTCTAGACCTCTCCTGTTCTGTAGAACGTTCTGAGGGGATTGGAATTTTCTCATGTTCTGTCCTGTGGAACGTTCTTTGAGGAGGGGAATTTTTTCTACTATAGTCCTGTCCTCTAGAACGTTCTGAGAACAGGAAAATGTTCTCAGGTTCTGTCCTTGGGAACGTTCTCAGAGGAGGTGAATGTTCTCAGGTTATGTACTCTCGAACGTTTTGTGAGGAAGGGAATGTTCTCTAATCCTGTCCTGTCCTTTCCTGTAGAACTTTCTGTGAGGAGGGGAATGATCGCTAGTTCTGTCCTGTCCTGTAGAACGTTCTGTGAAGGGGGGAGTGTTCTCGGGTTTTGTCCTGTAGAACGTTTTTTGAGGAACGGAATGTTCTCTAGTCCTGTCCTGTGAAATGTTCTGTGAGGAGGTTAATGTTCGGTAGTCCTGTCCTGTCCTGTAGATCGTCCTGAGAGGAGTCAAATGTTCTCAGGTTCTGTCCTGTGGAACGTTGTTTGAGGAGGGGAAAGTACTCAGGTTCTGTCCTGTGGAAAGTTCTGTGAGGAAGAGAATATTCTCTAGTCCTGTACTGTCCTGTAGAACATTCTGAGAGGAAGGGAATGTCCTCAGGTTCCGTCCTTTGGAACGTTTTGTGAGAAGGATAATGATCTCTAGTGCTGTCATGTGGAATGTTCTCTAAGGAGGGAAATGATCTCTGGTTCTGTCCTGTGGAACGTTCTGTGAGGAGGTGATTGATTGTTCTCTAGTCCTGTCCTCTAGAAAGTTCTGAGAGGAGGTGAATGTTCTCTGGTTCTCTCCTGTGGATCGTTGTGTGAGGAGGGGAATGTTCTCTAGTCCTGTTCTGTCCTCTAGAACGTCCTCTAGAGCAGGGCTATGTTCTCAGTTTGTGTCATGTGGAACATTCTTTTAGGAGGGGAATGTTCTCCAGTCCTCTCCTGTAGAACCTTCTGAGAGGAGGGGAAAGTTATCTGGTCCTGTCTTTTGGAACGTTCTGTGAGGAGGGGAATTTTCTCTGGTTCTGTCCTATAATATGTTTTCTGAGGAGGGGAATAGTCTCTAGTCGTGTCCTGTCCTGTAGAACGTTCTGTAGCAGGGGAAGCTTCTCAGGATCTGTCGTGTGGGACGTTCTGTGAGGAGGGGACTTTTCTCTGGTCCTGTCCCGTGGAATGTTATGTGTAGAAGGAAATGTTTGCTATTCCTGTCCTGTCCTGTAGAATGTTCTGGGAGAGCAGAATGTTCTCAGGTTTTGTCCTGTGGAACGTTCTGTGAGGAGGGGAATGTCTCTACTCCTGTCCTGTCTTGTAGAATGTTCTGAGAGAAGGGCAAGATACTCACGTTCTTTTCTACGGAACGTTCTGGGAGAAGGGGAATGTTCTCTGGTTCTCTCCTGTGGAACGTTCTGTGAGGAGGTGAATGGTCTCTAGTCCTGTCCTGTGCTGTACAACGTTCTGAGAGAAGGAGAATGTTCTCTGGTACTGTCCTGTGGAACGTTCTTTGAGGAGGGGAATGTTCTCTGGCTCTTTCTTATGATACGGGGAGTGTTCTCCTGTCCTGTCCTATCCTGTGAACATTCTGTGAAGAGGGGAATGTTCTCAGGTTCTGTCCCATGGAACGTTCTGTGAGGAGCAAAATGTTCTCTAGTCCTGACTTGAGGAATGTTCTGTAAGGAGGGGAATTTTCTCAGGTTCTGTCCTGTGGAATGTTCTGTGCAGAGAGGAATGTTCTCTACTCGTTTCCTGTCTGGTAAAACGTTCTGAGAGGAGGGGAATATTCTCTCGTGCTGTGTGTGGAACATTGTATGAGGAGGGAAAAGCTCTCCAGTCCCGTCCTGTCCTATGGAACGTTCTGTGAGAGACGAATGTTTTTTAGTCCTGGCCTGTCCTGTGGAACATCTGTGAGTAGTGGAATGTACTCTACTCCTGTCCTGTGGAATGGACTGAAAGGGGTTGAATGTCTTCTAGTCCTGTCCTGTGGAACGTTCTGTGAGGAGGGGAATGTTCTCTAGTCCTGTCCTGTGGAATGTTCTGTGCAGAGGGGAATGATCTCTACTTCTGTCCTATGTAACATTAACATTCTGTGAGGAGTGGAATGTCCGCTGGTTCGGTATGTGGAACAGTCTTTGAGGAAGGGAATGTTCCCTATTCCTGTCTTGTCCTGTGGAATGCTCTTTGAGGAGGGAAATGTTCTCTGGTTCTGTCCTGTAGAACGTTTTGAGAGCAGGGGAATGTTCTCAGGTTCTCTCTGTGGAACATTCTGTGAGGAGGGGAATGTCCTTTGGTTCTGTCCCGTGGAATGTTCTGTGAGGAGGGTAATATTCTCTGTCCTGTACTGTAGAACATTCTGAGAAGAGGGGAATGTTCTCAGGTTGTGTCTTGTTTGTTGAGCGTTCTGAGAGGAGGGCTATGGTCACATGTTCTCTCCAGTGGAACAATCTGTGAGGAGGGGAATGTCCTCTAGTCCTGTCCTGTCCTATCCTATACAACTTTCTGAGAGGAGGGGAATGTTCTCAGCTTCTGTCCTGTGGAACATTAGGTGTGTAGGGGAATTTCCTCTAGACCTGTGTGTGGAATAGTCCATGAAGAGGAGAGTGTTCTCTATTGCTTTCCTGTCCTGTGGAATGTTCTGTGTGGAGGGAAATGTTCTATAATCCTGTCAGTTGAATGTTCTGTGAGGAGAGGAATAATCTCTGGGTCTGTACTCTGTAACATTCTGTGAGGAGGGTTATGCCCTCTAGTCCTGTGTGTGGAATATTCTATGAGAATGGGAATATCCTCTATACCTGTCCTGCCCTATGGAATGTTCTGTGAGGAGGGGAATATGCTCTAGTCCTGTCCTGTCCTCTAGAACATTCTGAGAGGAGGGGAATGTTCTCATGTTGTATCCTGTTTAACGTTCTGTCAGGAGGGGAATGATCTCTAGCCTTCTCCTGTGAACGTTCTGTGAGAAGGGGAATGTTCTCTAGTGCTGTCGTGTAGAATGTTCACTGAGGAGGGGAATGTTCTCTGGTTCTGTCCTGTGGAACTTTCTCTTAGGAGGCGAATATTCCCTAGTGCTGTCCTGTCCTGTAGTTCATTTTGAGAGCAGAGGAATGTTCTCTGGTCCTGTCCTGTAGAAAGATCTGAGAGGAGGGGAATGTACTCTGGTTCTCTCCTGTGGAACGTTGTGTGAGGAGTTGAATGTTCTCTAGTCCTCTCCTGTCCTCTAGAACGTTCTGAGAGCAGGAGAATGTTCTCACGTTCTGTCGTGTGGAACGTTCTCTGAGGAGGGGAATGTTCTTTGGTTCTCTCTTATGGAATGCTCTGTGAGGAGGTGAATGTTCACTAGTTTGTTCTGTCCTGTAGATCGTTCTGAGAGGAGGGGAATGTTCTCATGTTGTATCCTGTTTAACGTTCTGTCAGGAGGGGAATGCTCTCTAGCCCCGTCCTGTGAACGTTCTGTGAGGAGGGGAAACTACTCAGGTTCTGTTCGGTGGAACCTTCTGTGAGGAGGGAAATGTTCTCTGCTTCTATCCTGTGGAACGTTTTGTGAGGAGCGGAATGTTCTCTACTCCTGTCCTGTCCTGTAGAACGTTGTGAGAGCAGGGGAACATATTCAGGTTCTGTCGTAAGGAACAATTTGTGAGGAGGGGTATGTTCTCCAGCCCTGTCCTATAGAACATTCTGAGAGGAGGGGATTGTCCTTTACTTCTCTGCTGTGGAACGTTCTATGAGGAGGGGAATGTTCTCTACTCCTGTCCTGTCCTGTCCTGTCCTCTCCTGTAGAACATTCTGAGAAGAGGGAAATGTTCTCAAGTTCTGTCCTGTGGAACGTTCTGTGAGGAGGGGAACGTTCTCAGGTTCTGTCCTGTTGAACATTATGTGAGGAGGGGAATATTTTCTAGTGCTGTCCTTGCAATGTTCTGTGAGGAGGGGAATATTCTCTGGTTCTGTCCTGTGGAACGTTCTCTGAGAAGGGGAATGTCTCTAGTCCTTTCCTGTCTTGTGGAACGTTCTGAGAGAAGGGTAAGGTACTCAGGTTTTTTCCTATGGAACGTCTGGGAGGAGTGGAATATTCTCTAGTCCTGTCCTGTAGAACGTTATGACAGGAGGCGAATGTTATCTGGTTCTGTTTTACGGAACATTCTGTGAGGAAGGAAATGTTCTCTAGACCTGTCCTGTTCTGTAGAACGTTCCGAGAGGATTGGAATTTTCTCAGGTTCTGTGCTGTGGAACGTTCTGTGAGGAGGGGAATGTTCTCTAGTATAGTTCTTTCCTCTCCTGTAGAACGTTCTGAGAGGAAGGGAATGTTTTCTGGTCCTTTCCTGTCCTGTAGAACTTTCTTAGAGGAGGGGAATGTCCTCTCGTGCTGTGTGTGGAAAATTGTATGAGGAGGGGAATGTTCCCTGGCCCTGTACTTTCCTATGGAAAGTTCTGTGAGAGACGATTCTCTAGTCCTATCCTGTCCTGTGGAACGTTCTGAGAGCAGGGGAATGTTCTCAGGGTCTGTCGTGTGGAACATTGTGTTAGGAGGGGAATGTTCTCTAGTTCTCTCCTGTAGAAGTTTATGAGACGAGGGGAATGTTCTCACGTTCTTTCTTGTGGAACGTGCTGTGAGGAGGGTAATGTTCTCTAGTTCTGTCCTGTCCTGTAGAACGTTCTGTGAAGAGGGGAATGTTCTCGGGTTTTGTCCTGTGGAAAGTTCTGTGAAGAGGGGAATGATTTCTAGTTCTGTCCTGTGTAACATTCTGTGAGGAGGGGAATGTCCTCTAGTCCTGTGTGTGGAACATTCTATGAGGAAGGGAATGTTCTCTATTCCTGTCCTGTCCTGTGGAATGCTCTGTGAGGAGGGGAATATTCTCTGGTTCTGTCCTATGGAAAGTTCTGTGAAGAGGGGAATGATTTCTAGTTCTGTCCTGTGTAACATTCTGCGAAGAGGGGAATGTCCTCTAGTCCTGTGTGTGGAACATTCTATGAGGAAGGGAATGTTCTCTATTCCTGTCCTGTCCTGTGGAATGCTCTGTGAGGAGGGGAATATTCTCTGGTTCTGTCCTATGGAAAGTTCTGTGAAGAGGGGAATGATTTCTAGTTCTGTCCTGTGTAACATTCTGTGAAGAGGGGAATGTCCTCTAGTCCTGTGTGTGGAACATTCTATGAGGAAGGGAATGTTCTCTATTCCTGTCCTGTCCTGTGGAATGCTCTGTGAGGAGGGGAATATTCTCTGGTTCTGTCCTATGGAAGGTTCTGTGAGGAGGGGAATGTTCTCTAGTCATGTCCTGTCCTGTAGAATGTTTTGAGAGCATGGGAACGTTCTCAATTCCTTTCCTGTGAATGTTCTGTGAGGAATGGAATATTTTCAGTTTCTGTACTTTGGAACTTTCTTAGAGGAGCTGAACGTTCTCAGGTTTTGTCCTCTCAAACGTTTTGTGAGGAACGGAATGTTCTCTAATCCTGTCCTGTCCTTTCCTGTAGAACATTCTTTGAGGAGGGGAATGATCTCTAGTTCTGTCCTGTCCTGTAGAATGTTCTTTGAGTGGGGGAATGTTCTCGGGTTTTGTCCTGTGGAACGTTTTGTGAGAAGCAGAATGTTCTCTGGTCCTGTCCTGTGGAACGTTCTGTGAGGATGTTGATGTTTGGTAGGCCTTTCCTGTCCTGTAGAACGTTCTGAGAGGAGTGGACTGTTCTCAGGTTCTGTCCTGTGGAACGTTGTTTGAGGAGGGGAAAGTACTCAGGTTCTGTCCGGTGGAACGTTCTGCAAGGAGGGAATGTTCTCTAGTTCTGTCTTGTGGAAAGTGCTGTGAGGAGGAGAATATTCTCTAGTCCTGTACTGTCCTGTAGAACATTCTGAGAGGAAGGGAATGTTCTCAGGTTCCGTCCTTTGGAACGTTTTGTGAGAAGGAGAGTGTTCTCTAGTGCTGTCGTGTGGAATGTTGTCTGAGGAGGGGAATGTTCTCTGGTTCTGTCCTGTGGAACATTCTGTTAGGAGGCGAATGTTCTCTAGTGCTGTTCTGTCCTGTATTACGTTTTGAGAGGAGACGAATGTTCTCTGGTTCTGTCGTGAGGAAAGTTCTGTGAGGAGGTGATTGATTTTTCTCTAGTCCTATCCTCTAGAATGTTCTGAGAGGAGGGGAGTTTTCTCTGGTTCTCTCCTGTGGATTGTTATGTGAGGAGGGGAATGTTCTCTAGTCCTGTCCTGTAGAACATTCTGAGTGGAGGGGAATGTTATCTCGTTCTGTCTTGTAGGATGTTCTGTGAGGACGGGAATGTTCTCTAGACTTGCCCTGTTCTGTAGAACGTTCTACGAGTATTGGAATTTCCTCATATTCTGTCCTGAGGAACGATCTTGAGGAGGGGAATGTTCTCCAGTATAGTCCTGTGCTAACCTGTAAAACGTTCTGAGAAGAGGGGAATGTTCTCAGCTTCTGTCCGGTGGAACGTTCTCTGAGCAGGGGCGTGTCCTCTAGTCCAGTCCTGTCCTGTCTTATAGAAGTTTCTGAGAGGAGGAGAATATTCTCATGTTCCGTGCTTTGAAACATTCTGTGAGGAGGGAAATGTCCTCTAGTCCTGTCCTATGAACGTTCTGTGAGGATGGGAATTTTCGCTTGCCCTGTCCTGTCCTATAGAACGTTGTGAGAGGAGGGGAATGTTCTCAGGTTCTGTCCTGTGGAACTTTCTGTGAGGAGGGGAATGTTCTCCAGTCCTGTCCTATGAATGGTGTGTGAGGAGGGGAATGTTCTAAGGTTCTGTCCTGTGAAACATTCTGGGAGGAGGTGAATGTCCTCAGGTTATATATTGTCGAATGTCCTTTCCTGTAGAATGTTCTGTGAAGAGGGGAATGTTCCCTAGTCCTGTGCTAAGGAGTGCTCTGTGATGAGGGGAATATTCTCTGGTTCCGTTCTGTGTAACATTCTATGAGGAGGGGAATGTCTTCTTGTCCTTCGTGTGGAATATTCTAGGAGGAGGGGAATGTTCCCTATTGCTGTCCTGTCCTGTGGAACGTTGTGAGGAGGGGAATGTTCTATGGTTCTGCCCTGTGATAAGTTCTCTGAAGGGGGGAATGTTCTCTAGTCCTCTCCTGTCCTGTAGGACGTTCTGAGAGAAGGGGAATATTCTCACGTTCTGTCGTGTGGAACATTCTGTGAGGAGGGGAATGTTGTCTACTCCTGTAGAATGTTCTGAGGGGATGGGACTCTTCTCTGGTTATGTCCTGTGGAACGTTCTGTGAGGAGGGGAGTGTTCTCTGGGTCTATCCTGTGGAATGTTCTGTGAGGAGGGGAATGTTCTCTGGTGAGTGTTCTCCAGTCCTGTCCTATCCTGTGGAATGTTCTTTGAGGAGGGGAATGTTATCCAGTCCTGTCCTGTTCTGTACAACATTCTGAGATGAGGGGAATGTTCTCTGGTTCTGTCCTGTGGAACGTTCTGTGAGGGGGGGAGTGTTCTCTAGTCCTGTATGTGGAACATTCTATGAGGACGGGAATATTGTCTATTCCCATCCTGTTCTGTAGAATGTAATTGGGGGAGGGGAATATTCTCTATAACTTTCCTGTCCTGTAGAACGTTTTGAGAGGATGGGAATATCCTGTAGTGCTCTGTGTGGAACATTCTTTGAGGAGGGGAATATTCTCTATCCTCTCCTCTCCTATGGAACGTTCCTGAGAGATGAATTTCTCTAGTCCTGTCCTGTCCTGTGGAACATCTGTGAGTAGGGGAATATTCTCTAGTGGTGTCCTGTGGAGTAGACTTTAAGGAGGGGAATTCCTCTAGTCCTGTCCTTTGGAACGTTGTGAGGTGGGGAATGTCTTCTACTCCTGTCCTGTGAACGTTCTGTGAGGAGGGGAATGTTCTCAGGTTCTGTCCTGTGGAACGTTCTGTGAGGAGGGGAATGTTCTCTAGTCCTGTCCTGTCCTGTACAATGTTTGGAGAGGAGGGGAATGTTCTCAGGTTCTGTCCTGTGGAACGTTCTGAGAGAAGGGGAATGTCCTCTGGTTCTGTCCTCTGGAATGTTCTGTGAGGAGGGGAATGTTCTCACGTTCTGTCCTGTGGAAGCTTTTTGAGGAGGGAATGTTGTCTTGTCCTGTCCTGTGGAACATTCTGTGAGGAGGGGAATGTTCTCTAGTATAGTCCTGTGCTACCTTGTACAACGTTCTGAGAAGAGGGGAATGTTCTCAGCTTCTGTCCTGTGGAATGTTCTCAGAGGAAGGGAATGTTCTCAGGTTCTGTCCAGTGGAACGTTCCGTGAGCAGGGGAATGTCCTCTAGTCTGGGCCTGTCCTGTCCTATAGAACGCTCTGTGAGGGAGTGTTCTCTGGTTCAATCCTGTGGAATGTTTTGTGAGGAGGGGAGTGTTCTCTAGTGCTGTTGTGTGGAATATTCTGTGAGGAGGGGAATGTTCTCTGGTTCAATCCTGTGGAATGTTTTTGTGAGGAGGGGAGTGTTCTCTAGTGCTGTTGTGTGGAATATTCTGTGAGGAGGGGAATGTTCTCTGGTTCTGTCCCATGGAACGTTCTGTGAGGAGGCGAATGTTCTCTAGTCCTGACCTGTCCTGTATTACGTTTTGAGAGCAGAGGGATGTTCTCAAGTTCTGTCCTAAGGAACGTTTTGTCAGGAGATGAATGTTCTCTAGTCCTGTCCTGTAGAAAGTTCTGCGAGGAGGGGAATCTTCTCTGGTTCTCTCCTGTGGAACATTGTATTAGGAGGGGAATGTTCTCTACTCCTGTCCTGTCCTGTCCTTTAGAACATTCTGAGAGGAGGGGAATGTTGTCTGTTTCTTTCCTGTGGAATGTTATGTGAGCAGGGAATGTTCTCTAGACCTGTCCTGTAGAACGTTCTGAGAGGAAGGGAATGTTCTCTGGTTTTGTCCTGTAGAATGTTCTCTGAGGAGGGGAATGTTCTCTGGTTCTTCCCTGTGGTAAGTTCTCTGAGGGGGGGAATGTCTCTAGTCCTGCCTTTTCCTTAGAACGTTCTGAGAGCAGGGGAATGTTCTCAGGTTCTGTTGTGTGGAAGATTCTGTTAGAATGGGAATGTTCTCCAGTCCTCTCCTGTCATGTAGAACATTCTCAGGTGAGGGGATTTTTCTATGGTACTGTCCTCCGGAAGGTTCTTGTGGAGGGGAATGTTCTCTGGTTCTCTCATGTGGAATGTTCTATAAGGAGGGGAATGTTCTCTGGTTCTGTCCTGTGGAGCGTTCTGTGAGGAGGGGAATGTTCTCTAGTCCTGTGTGTGGGATATTTTATGAGGAGGGGAATATTCTCTATTCCCGTCCTGTCCTGTAGAATGTTCTCTGGGGAGGGGAATGTTCTCTAGACCTTTCCTGTAGATCGTTTTGAGAGGAGGGAAATATCCTCTAGTGCTCTGCGTGGAACATTCTTTGAGGAGGGGAGTGTTCCCTAGTTCTGTCCTCTCCTATGGAATGTTCTTGAGAGAGGAATTTCTCTAGTCCTGTCCTGTCCTGTGGAACATCTGTGAGGAGGGGAATGTTCTCAGGTTCCGTCCTGTGGAACGTTCTGTTAGGAGGGGAATGTTCTCTACTCCTGTCCTGTCCTGTAGAACGTTTGGAGAGGAGGGGAATGTTCTCAGTCTCTGTCCTGTGGAACGTTCTGAGAGGAGGGTAATGTCCTCAAGTTCTGTCCTCTGGAATGTTCTGTGAGGAGGGGAATGTTCTCTGTTTGTGTCCTGTGGAACGTTCTGTGAGGAGCGGAATGTTCTCTAGGCCTGTCCTGTCCTGTAAAATATTTTGAGATGGGGGGAATGTTCTCAGGTTCTGTCCTGTGGAACCTTCTGTGAGGAGGGGAATGTTCTCAGGTGCTTCCTGTGGAACGTTCTGTGAGGAGGCGAGTGTACTCCAGTCCTGTCCTGTGGAACGTTCTGTGAAGAGGGGATGTGCTCTGGTTCTGTCCTGTGGAATGTTCTCTGATGATGGGAATGTTTTCAGGTTCTGTCCTGTGGAACGTTCTGTGAGGAGGGGAATGTTCTCTAGTATAGTCCTGTGCTACATGTACAACGTTCTGAGAAGAGGCGAATGTTCTCAGCTTCTGTTCTGTGGAACGTTCTGAGAGGAGGGGAATGTTCTCAGGTTCTGTCCGGTGGAACATTCTGTGAGCAGGGGAATGTCCTCTAGTCCACCCTGTGTTGTCCAGTAGAACTTTCTTAGAGGAGGAGAATGTTCTCAGGTTTCGTCCCATGGAACGTTCTGTGAGGAGGGGAATGTCCGCTACTTCTGTCCTGTGAATGTTCTGTGAGGAGGGGAAGGTTCTCTGGTTTTGTCCTGTGGAACGTTCTGTGATGAGGGGAATGTTCTCTAGTCCTGTCCTGTAGAATGTTCTGAGAGGTGGGGAATGTTCTCTGGTTCTGTCCTGTGGAACATACTGTCAGGAGCGTAATGTTCTCTAGTCCTACCCTATCCTTTGGAATGTTCTTTGAAGAGGAAAATGTTCTCTAGTCCTGTCCAGTCCTGTAGAACGTCCTGAGACAAGGAGAATGTTCTCTGATTCTGTCCTGTGGAATGTTCTGTGAAGGGCGGGAATGTTCTGTAGTTCTGTCCTGTGAATATTCTGTGAGGAGAGGAATGTTCTCTGGTTCTGTCCTGTGCAGTATTCTGTGAGGAGGGGAATGTTCTCTAGTCCTTTCCTGTCCTGTAGAAAGTTCTGACTGGAGTGAATATCCTCTAGTGCTCCTTGTGGAACATTCTATGAGGAGAAGAGTGTTCCCTAGTCCTATCCTCTCCTGTGGAATGTTCTTTGAGAGACGAATATTCTCTAGTCCTGTCCTGTCCTGTGGACCATCTGTGAGTAGGGGAATGTTCTCTAGTCCTGTCCTGTGGAATATACTGTAAGGAGGCGATGTCCTCTAGTCCTGTGCTGTGGAATGTTCTGTGAGGAGGGGAATGATCTCGGGTTTTGTCCTGTGGAAAGTTCTGTGAAGAGGGGAATGTTCTCTAGTCCTGTCCTGTGGAATGTTCTCTGAGGAGGGGAATGTCCTCTAGACCTGTGTGTGGAACATTCTATTTGGAGAGGAATGTTCTCTACTCTGTCCTGTGGAACTTTCTGTGAGGAGGGGAATGTTCTCTAGTTCTGTCCTGTGGAATATTCTGTGATGGGGGGAATGCTCTCTAGTCCTGTCCTGTCCTATGGAACGTTCTGTGAGGAGGGGAATATTCTCTAGTAGTGTCCTGTCCTCTGGAATGTTCTTTGAGGAGGGAATGTTCTCAGGTCTTGTCCTGTGGAATGTTCTGTGAGGGCAGGAATGTTCTCTAGTTCTCTGCTTTCCAGTAAGGTAGCTGGAAGCCACGTGTAGGCTATTGAGCAGTTGAAATATGGATAGTAAAACTGAGGAACTGATTTTTTTTAATTTAATGATTTTAACCTCATGAGGCTACTCACTACCATATTAGTCTGCAGAATTCTATATTATGAAGAAATCCTACATGTTAGTGAGAAAAAAAAGCCTATAGTCAGTGGGGAAGAAAAGCAAAAGTCTTAACAGGAAACACTTCACAAAAGAAACTCAAATGGCCAAGAACAAATTCAAAATTACCCATCCTTGTATTACTCAGGGAAATGCAAATTTGAAACATTCGATTCCAGCATGGCCACATCAGACTAAGAACTTTGTCAAAGCCTGTCAGTGCTAAGTTTGGTGTGTTGGGACCCTTGTAACACAGGCGGGAATGGAGGTGCCTTATGTCTTTGAGACACAGTCTGGAATTACAGAAGGAAGCTGAAGAAAGGCAGACTCTGTCATCCCAGCCGTCCCACCGGCTGTCTGGGATGCATGCTTACACCGCTCAGGAAGAGACACAATAAAGTCCAGGGCAACAGTGTTCACCATTTCCCAAAGCTGGAAACAAACTAACTGCCCATGAGGTGAAAGGATATATACATTAGTGAGTAGTCACATGGTGATAAAATACAACAAGAAAAACGGACAGGGCAGAGCTATAAGCAACAACATGTTTGTATCTCACAGTGTTGAGTGAAGAGGAAGAAAGACAAATTACTTCCACAGAATGCTTCCATTTACACAGAGTTCAAGTCCCACAAAACTAACTGTGTATTTTGTAGTATGTGTTCAAAGACAACTGAACTGGGCTTCCCTGGTGGCGCAGTGGTTAAGAATCCGCCTGCCAATGCAGGGGACAAGGGTTCGAGCCCTGGTCCGGGAGGATCCCTCATGCCGCAGAGCAACTAAGCCCCTGTGCCACAACTACTGAACCTGAGCTCTAGAGCCCGCGAGTCACAACTACTGGGCCCGCACGCCTAGAGCCCGTGCTCCACAACAAGAGAAGCCACCGCAGTGAGAAGCCCACGCACCTCAACAAAGAGCAGCCCCCGCTCTCTGCAACTAGAGAAAGCCCGCACGCAGCAATGAAGACCCAACGCAGCCAAAAATAACTAAACTTATATATTAAAAAGAAAGACAACCAAACTGTAAGGGGGCCAGGGTCCTGATCAGGAGGGGCTGCTAGCATGCCAGGGATGACTTAGGTCATGGTGTCCCCAGTGGACACTTGAGAACTATCCATATGTGGTGCAGGGAAGTTTTATTTCATTATGTTTAAAATGTTTCCAAAAGAGTAAAAAGTTGAGGAGGGAGTGGCAGGTGGAGCTGGTGCAAGCGGCTCCTTAAAGGGGGCAGAGACTGAGCCATGTGGAAGCGGAAAGAATGGTTTTGTTTGCCTGCTTGTTTGTTTTTGTTGGTTTTAATGAAAATTCCTAAAGCAGGGGCTTTCAAACTTTTAGACCTCAACCTACAGGAAAAAATATATTTTATACTGTGACCTAGTGCACATATATACAGAGTTTCATTGAACCTAAGGCTCCGTTGATTATAAGAGGTATTTTTTTAAGCTGTCATCAAATGATGAACAACGCTTTCTTATTGCTTATAAGTTTTGTTTTATTTCATGGGATTTTATTCTTTTTTTTTTTTTAATGAGGTTTTTAAAAACTTTATTTATTTATTTATTTATTTTTGGCTGTGCTGGGTTTTTCTTCCTGCACACGGGCTTTCTCTAATTGCGGCGAGCGGGGGCTACTCTTCGTTGCGGTGTGCAGGCTTCTTATTGCAGTGGCTTTTCTCGTGGTGGAGCATGGGCTGTAGGCACGTGGGCTCAGTAGTTGTGGCACGCAGGCTCAGTAGCTGTGGCTCACGGGCTTATCTGCTCCGCAGCATGTGGGATCTTCCCGGACCAGGGCTCAAACCCATGTCCCCTGCATTGGCAGGTGGATTCTTAACCACTGTGCCACCAGGGAAGTCCTCATTTTATGTTTATTTAAAGCACTTTCAGACTTACATAGTCTTATAAGTGAAATACATTAGTATGGGTGTTCCTAAAACTTCCTCACCCAGAGTCCAACTTTTTGAGTCTGTCCTCAGTATCTAAGTTTTCCCCTCTGTGCCCTCAAATACACCATGGTTGGAGCATCTTAGGAGAAGGCAGCCTGTTGTCCCCAGGATTTCATTCCAGGCCATTGACACCCATCCTGCAAGGCTTGATGTCAGCACCTTCATTATCCTGGCATCAACAGAAGCTTTCAGAAAACGACCAGCCTTCTTATTCCTTCCTAAATCGTCCTTAAGTATTTTGCTGACAGAAATGAGTGGCTGCAGTGATGTGGGCTTGGCAACCGGACTAACCACCCACTCTATGTGTCAAAACCATCACCTGGCCGAGGGTAGGTAAGGTGCCATCCAGTTGTGAGGCCCATTCTCTCCTGAGTCCAGAAATGTTCAAAAATGTGTCTTGGACTCCACAGAGTACAACACATAGAAAACCATTTCCATGTGTGATGTACTGTGAGATACAACATTTAATACTGGTCACAACCCACACATTAAGTTCATGGCCCACGAGGGACATCCCTGGCGGGCCAGTGGTTGGGACTCCGAGCTTCCACTGCAGGTGACACTGGTTGGATCCCTGGTCGGGGAACTAAAATCCCGCCTGCTGTGCAGCATGGCCAAAAAGAAAAAGAAAAGAAAAGTTCATGACCCACAAGCCAGGCCATCACAGGCAGATGGGAGGGTGCTGCCCTGGACTCCCCAAAATCTGGCAAGAGGAGCCCAGGGTAGGGAAGGGCGGGCAGGAGAGGAGAAGGTGGGAGGGCTGGGGTCGGGGCGCACAGGCGGGACAAGGAAAGGAAGGGGAGAGGGAGGGGCGTTGTAAATAAAAGAATGAGCTTCTGAACCCACATATGTTGGATCACTGGGATTATTTCTGCATGAGGTTTTGTTCACATCACTCAGCTTTGATGACAGATACACTGCCCGGAGCAAGCAGCTTAGCCTCTCTGAACTTGAGATTGTTTCTCAAAACACAAAGGAAAACAACAAACAAAAAAAACCTAGAGAGTTGCCGTAACGCTGGCGGTCTTGTCTGGGTACAGTCCCAGTGATGGTGGCGCCTTCAGCCTGGACTTGAGCCTCCCAAAGCCCCATCACACTGCTTTCCTCTGGTTTCCAGGAGAAGGGGCAGGATGCACAGTCTACCCCCCTGCGGCAGTGCGGACCGAAATTCAGATGCTTTGAAATGCACGTACCTGTAAGAAGGAAATCTGGGCTTTAGGGGGGTTGTAGGGAGAAGGGTATTTAATCAGCCTGCTTGGTTTGAGCTGGTGCAGGGCTGGGGCCCGGGGTCTCTTTGCAGAAGGAACGCTGAGGCCTGAAAAGACAAGTGTGCGCTGAACACGGGGCCAACACTGTGCTATGGCTCTGGGGCTGTCACTTGGCTTCTCTGAGCCTGTTGACTCATCTCTGCGGAAAAAAGGAACTGAAGTAGCAGTGAAGACACAAATTTTAACAGTCAAAGGATGCCATAATATGTTCTCAGAAATATTGAGTGAAAAATCTAGCATATCTCTTACCAACGTATGAAAATGCCAACAGGCGTGCCTAGAGAAATCGAAGTTCAACTCAGAAGGTAACATGAGATGATGAAAACTGTGGTGTGCTACTCTGAATATACAAAACACCATCAGGTTGTACACTTTAAAGGGGTGAATTAAATATCAATAAAGCTGTTACCCAAAAAATTCAGAAGGAAGATCCTGCCTCCAGATGATGTAAGTGCCCTGTAGTCCGCACACAGAGGTTTCCTGAAGTAGGAGAGGATGCCTCACGGCAAGGTCCGGGGAGACAGCAGGCAGGCCCTTGACTTTGAGAAGATTTCAGCTCCACTTCCTGCAGGACACCAAGGGCTGACCTCTCCGCTGGAAATATTAACTCAAGGCCTCGAGTTTTGTGTGGTGAATCATTCTAGTTTCTTCTGTTTGTTTTTTTTTTAGCCTTTTGGTCACACCGCGCAGCATGTGGGACCTTAGTTCCCTGACCAGAGATCGAACCTGCGCCCCCTGCAGTGGAAGCACAGAGTCTTAACCACTGGACCACCCGGGAACTCCCTCTTCTGCTATTTTTTTTAAAATGGGATTTATGCTTCCTAACAGTGTCTCTCAATTTTTTTTAAAATGCATTTCTTGTTTAAGCCAACATTCCTGGGTTTACCAATGTTTCTAAGTTTCCCTCTATTTATAGATAAAGTTCAAACTTGACTTAACCCGCAAGTTGATCTGATGGCTCATTGAGTTTGTTGGTAAAATCCTTTGGCCTCTCAGAATGAAACCACAGGTATGTCCAACAAGGGACCAGAAGTGAAGAAGAATAAAATACAGCTCCTTCTACTGGAGTGAAGAAGAATAAAAGACAGCAATCCGGGTGCCATCAAGCTATACTTCAAGGCCCAGGAAGGCACCACAGGGAGCCCTTGGATTAACCTCCTTCACAACTGTCATCTTTGTTAAGGGCTAGTTATAAAAAACTGAGAAGTCAAAAGCCTACCTCTTAAAGGACAGAAAGTGAATGTCTCCTTAATTAGAAATACTTCTCTTTAACTTTAAACATTTTAATCCTCAAATAAGAGTGAGATCCCGGGACTTCCCTGGTGGTGCAGTGGTTAAGAATCCGCCTGCCAATGCAGGGGACATGGGTTCGAGCCCTGGACCGGGAAGATCCCACATGCCGCGGAGCAACTAAGCCCGTGTGCCACAACTACTGAGCCTGTGTGCCACAATTACTGAAGCCCATGTGCCTACAGCCTGTGCTCCACAGCAAGAGAAGCCACCACAATGAGAAGCCCATGCACTGCAGCAAAGAGTAGCCCCCATTCACCACAACTAGAGAAAGCCTGTGCACAGCAAAGAAGACTCAATGCAGCCGTAAATAAATAAATAAATTTATAAAGTTTTTTTAAAAATTAAAAAGAAAAAAGAGCGAGATCCCTAGATTCCACTGCTATTGAGAATCCGTCACCCCCAAAATTTAGCCCCCTCTTTGAAGAGCCCTCTTCATTTCTCATCTTCCTGGTGCTTTTCTCAGCCAGTTCCCGCATCGTTTTTGAGCCTCCTGCCTCTTCTCTCCTTGCTAAGAGTTCAAGCCGTGATGGAGCTTAGCATCTGTGACTCTATGATGGGGGGGATCCGCCCGTCTGAACATAGAGCACTGGGGCGCAGGCTCCCGAGGCAGCTCTTCTACCAGGGAGGATAGCACTCCCACAGCTTCCCTCCCGCAGCCGGGGAGCTCGAGGTGGCCTTCTGTTGTGTCAGAGTCCATCCAAGCCGCGGTCCAAAGCAGCGCCTTTCTGAGGAGCCCTGAGATGCCCTGGCAGCCGCAGTGCATCCCTGCCCGGCCTTACCCTGCTCTGCTGTGCTCCGAGCTACAGTGGGATGAGCTGGAAGCCGGCCAGTGGCTTCAGACTGAAAGATATTAAGGAAGCTCTGCTATTACACAACAGTGACCAGGACAATGCTTTGGAAGACCTCACGGCTCGGGCGGGAGCCAGATGAGACCAGGCCCTGCCACGGAACCACCCCCGCAGGAGGCCCTGAGGAGAACACCTGTGGGCAAGAAGGGGCACACTTCCAGATTTTCTTTCAGGGGAGGAAGGTCAGGTGTAGAGACTGTGCTTGCCAAGTCTCTGTGAGCCTAGGTCCTGAGCTGGGGAGAAAGTGGGGAAGATTTGGGCATGCAAATGCCCCTAGAACTGTCCTGGCTCCTTCCATAGTAAAAGTATCTGTATTCTGAGAAGTGTCCTTCCCACCTTGGCCATCCAGAGAGACTTCTCTGGTCTTTCCGGGGTCTGTATGGCCTCAGCGGAAACCTGGCCCAGCTGCCAAAAGGAGCTGCGGAGGAGGAGGTGGGAGGGCCTGACTCAGTGCCACTCTGGGGCTCGATGTTTCCCGCCTCTGTAAGGGTGGACTCACCTCTAATCCAAGTTGAGTGCGATTGAAAGGTTCTTCCGGGGTTTTGTTTTTTCCCCTTTTAACAACATCACTTAGCGTTACACTGGTTCTGCAGTGTCTCTGAGGTGCAAAGAATGCCCTTTTCCTCTTGGGGCCCTGACTTTGCCTTTTCTGCAGGGCAGTTACCATACTTCCCTGCCCCAGCCTGTTTCTTTTGGCCTGGTTTGGACCATAGTCTTCTACTACCCGAGACTTTAGAGCCCCCTGCTCTAGAAAACAGTTGTCAGCTTAAGAAATCATTGGCCCCTTCCCAGCACATCAAGTGGGGAAGAAAGAGGCTTTGATTTAGTCACCCAGCACTAACAACAGCAACAAAAAAACAGTTCAAAAACAGCTTCTCTGTTTTTGGACTTATTCTCCCAGGGCCTTGTGTTCTGATAACATAGTTCTTAGAGCCAGTGGTTAGCACGTTCCTTTTTGAAGGTCCTGGAGAGCTTCCCTCACTCCCCCCATCCTTTCACCTTCTTGGTGAGATAAGAGGGGTGAACCCCTTGAGGAAGTGGAAGGCGGTTCTTCTCTGCGGGGCCCCCAGTGAAGCAGTACGACTGGCACTTAGGTTGTAATCCATGTTAAGCCGAAACAAAGCTATGGTAAATAATAAGAGACTCGGGGGCAATGTCTTTTGGTAACTGGGACATTTGTGGGGGGAGGAGGGAGGGGAGTAGATTTTTACAAAGGAGCAGGGGATCATAATAAAAACTACCACTTAGGGGACTTCCCTGGTGGCGCAGTGGTTAAGAATCCACCTGCCAATGCAGGGGACACGGGTTCGAGCCCTGGTCCGGGAGGATCCCACATGCCACAGAGCAACTAAGCCTGTGTGCCACAACTACTGAGCCCAAGTGCTGCAACTACTGAAGCCCGCATGCCCTAGGTCCCGTGCTCCCCAACAAGAGAAGCCACCGCACTGAGAAGCCCGTGCACCACAACGAAGAGTAGCCCCCACTCGCCGCAACTAGAGAAAGCCCGTGCGCAGCAACGAAGACCTAACGCAGCCAGAAATAAATAAATGAATACATAAATAAATTTATTTTTTTAAAAAAACTACCACTTATAGACTATACGCTGTGTGCCAGGCATCGTGCTAGATGCCAGAGACTCTGTGATAAATCAGATGGCACCTCCACCTTCCAGTTACCAGAGAGGCCTTGTCTCAGCAGCTACTCAGACATCACTGAACTGAAATGTTTGAGGGTCAGCAGCTTAAGATCTATCTGCTTCCTGTAAGTGCGTACAACAGTTCAAGAAATTCCTGTGAGCAGTGATTTCATGGATCTGGTCTATTAACAAAAACAAACACCTAGAATACTTCCAGCTGGTCAGCGGGGGTAATGCAGCACAGGGCTCTGTCTACTGATGCGGTATCCTGCAAGTTCAAAGAGGGTGATGCTACGTGTGTCTGGGAATTTGAGGATTACGTAAGAAATTTATTACACTTAGAACTACATCAACTAAGCCCTTTAAATATTTGTAGGTGGCACCCACTTCTAGACAAAGTTATCGAGACTGTGTGACGTAGGGTGAATATTTCGCGCTTCCAGATTTGCTCAACTGGTATCTCCATTTTTCGGTGAACAGAGAGGTCAGCCTCGTGACTAGTAGGTACTCAGACACCTGAAATGTTCGCATGTAGGTCGAACACTAACAACGTTTGCTAAGCTTGCCCAGTAAGTTGTCTTTTTTTTTCCTTGTAAGTGTACCCAACCGTTCAAGAAATTCCTATGAACATGAATGCCCTAGATCTAGCCTATTAAGGAAAAACAAATTTCTTCTTTCTTAAAGTCAATTGATTTAAAGCAGTGCTCAAAATCAGGTTTGATGGCAAATTGCAACACTGTAAAACTTAACTCATTTTTGTCACATTACATGTTATCTGACCTGATGATTCGATCCCCAAAAAAGCAGAAAATTGGCAAACTATTTGCCTTAATCATTCTTTTTTTTTTTTTTTCCCCTGGCCTTGTAGCAAGCGGGATCTTAGTTCCCCAACCAGGGATTGAACCGGTTTCCCCGGCAAGTGGAAGCGCAGAATCCTAACCACTGGACCACCAGGGAATTCCTCCTTAATCTTTCTTGTCCTGCTTTAGGAGCACATATTTCTATATTGGAGATGTGTGTCATGTTTTTCTACCAATTTATGTGCCTGACCCAACCCATGAGAAAGTAGTCAAACTTTCCAGGTACGTACAACATACAGTGCTGGCGTCAAGCTGGTCCAACTGGACAAGCAAGCACACCGGAGGCTTTGATAAGACACAGAGATAATCCGCACAAAGATTCAGAGGCTTGCAAGCCCCCCCGCCAGCCTGGTGCCTCGGGGTATGACGGTCAGGGGTGTGCTGGGACACACGTACTGAGTGAAAGACTGACTGCAACTCCTGGCATCCCTCACCACAGAGGAAGAAGCCTCTTTGGATTCTGGTGATGCATCCCACGCTCAGGACAACCCATCCAGTCCATATACCAGGTGACCCAAAGGCAGCCCTTCGCATGGGGCCTGGAGCAGGAAGGAAGTCTTCACTGGGCCCAGGCTACAGGCAAAGCAGTTCTGCTCGGGCCACATGATCCTACGGGCCTGAAGCTGGTGCAGGTGATGCTGTGAGGAGCCATCGGCCAGCTCAAGGGAGAGGCGCACGCAGACCCAGGTCTGCTCCTTGGAAAACAGCCCCTGATTATGCTACAGGGCTCTGGAAGGGACTGAATGTCTGACCATGGACACCAAGTGGCCACACAGCAGCACTGCCCGTCATGACCTGGGTTCTGTCAGACTCATAGGACCAGGGGAGCCCAGAGGCAATCCATACCAAGACGGTGCCTCCAGGCTGAGCCCCAGCAGGACAAGAGGGCACACGTGAGCCGTGTGAGCAGGAGCCAGACCCCTGCCCCCACCACGGCTGCACCTGTCACACCTCTCCCCACCTCAACTGACACGAATAGCCACGTGGTGGCGGCGGTCCCGTCAAACCAGATGCAGCAGGAAGCAAGTGTCCACACTTGATGATGAGGGGTTGGCTCGGTGAGAGAATTCAAGCCAGAAAATGGATGGCAACTCCGTTGTAGCCACACTCAGCAGTTACCTTGAAAGACAGCGGTATGGGGGAGCCTTCCCGATGGGCAGTGTACCTGACTGCACGTGCTGAGTCAAAGGAAAAGCAGCCCAGGATAAAAATATATATGGACTCACGGGCAGTGGTGAATGACCTGGCTGGCTATTTTGGGCACCTGAAAGACCAAGGATGAGGAGGTCTGGGATGGAGGACGCCTATGTGGATGGACATCAGGGTGTGGGCTCAGGGTGGGAAGACCTGGAGAGCGCACACCACGCCGAGCAGAAAGCATCCACCACACAAGAGGCGCCCGCCAGTCAGCTACATCGACAGACGGACTCAGCCTGTGGACATCAGCCAGCCTTTGTCATCAGCCACCCCAGCACTGGAAAGAAGGTCACAGAACTGGAGTGGCGGTAGTGCCAGAGATGGACAGCCGACGTGAGCCCCATGGCGTGGACTCCTACTTGCCAAGGCTGATCTAGATACCTCTGCCTCTGAACGTCCAACCTCCCAGCGACTGAAACCATCCCAGAGACCCTGCAGTGGCACTATTTTCTGATAGAACCAATCAGCCACTTAGCGGCAAGTTTACAGCATCCTGGGAAGGTGTACAACTTGTCCTACAGGAATAAGCACTTATTCCAGGCTGGATTGCCCTTCCTGTCCACAGAACCTCAGCCAGCACCACACTTGGGGGCTGTGAAGTTTCTGACCCACCTAGCGTTCACCCTAGAGACCCACTTCAGCATCCTGCACATCCCAGCCCCGGCGGGACCCAGCACTCGAGGTCCTGCCCCCAGCACAGCGGAGGGGCTCGTTTGGAAACAGCCCTCTGCCGCCAGGCTGAGATACCATCTTCCAGGTCGTGTGCTCTGAGCCGGAGGCCTCAGCGGCGGCATCTCCAGTAGAGAGGACGCAAGGGTCCGAGAACCAAAGGGCAGGAGTGGGAGTGTCCTGCTTCCCATCCTTCTCCAGGGCCCACTGGGGGCCTTCCTGCTGGCCATCCCTCCCCCTCTGCACTCTGGAAAGCCAGGGGACACAACGAAGTGCCCACCGAGCTACAGGATATGGCTGCTTTGTGCCCATGTGTCCAGAGACCCAGAGGTAAGGGGACAAGCCCCACCTTGGCAGGGGTAATTGGCTCTGAGCACCACTAGGGGTAGAGCTGCCGCCCCACAGCAAGGGCAGCAGTCACCGCGGTGATCCACTTGGGACCACTGTGACCAGGAACGGTCAAGTGCAGCAACACCAACCCGAGAAGAGGATCGGATCCTCAGAGACGAGGGCTGGGGTCACACCACCAAGCCAGCCACCAGGACTAGCAGGACAGATAGAGGAGGGCAGGAGGAATTGAACGGACGGTGGCGGAGGGGCCAGCGCGCATCGTCATGGCCCTGAGTCCTCGAGAAGCAACAGACCGTAGTTAGCCCCACTGCCCAGGAGCCCTGGAGCACCTGAGCGGAGGCCTGTGGCAGGCGGTAGCGGGGCTGCCAGGGTGGGTGCGCTTGAATCTCCCTCCAAGACAGAGCCCACTGCCAGTGACACTGTAGCCACAGCGTCTGGGGGCTCCATCCAGCCTTCAATCGCGGCCATGCCCTTCCAGGCAGCCCCCAGCCAAGGACTGGCCAGGACCGTGTTTGCCCAAAGTGGGACTCCTTTAAGGGACAGCCTTGACCCTGGCCCTCCCGTTGAGCTGACCAAAGCTTCGCCAGATTGCCAGCCTAGGCGAGGGCCCTCCCTGCCCAGCCCTGCGGCTTTCCTCTGTGCCTTCCACACGCGTGCGTCAGGCCCACATTGTGACCTGCGAGCTTTTCCCGCTCAGTTTTGCTTCCTCTCCTTGGGTCTTTCGCAAGCTTTCCCCCGCCCCATGCGTCTCCTATCACTGCCAGAACGTGTTACCACAAACCCGGTGGCTGCACACGATAGCAGTTCGTTGTCTTACAGTTCTGGGGGCTAGAAGTCCGAAATCGAGGTGTCAGTAGAGCCGCGCTCCCCCTGAGGACCGAGGGAGGAATCGGTCCCAGCTTCCGGGGGCCCCTAGCTCTTGGGGTGCCCCTCGGCTCGTAGCCATGTCACCCGTCTCCACCTCCGTCCTGAACGTGGCACTCTGTCCTGTGTGTCTGCTTCTCTTTAGTCGTGTCGGACTAAAGGCCCAGCCTGCTCCAGGGTGACCGCCTCACAGCTTACATTTTGATCACATCTGCAAGGATCCTCTTTCTAAATAAAGTCACGTTCACGGCCACCAGGGGTTAGGATTCCAACGTATCTTTTTTTCTTGGGGGCAGGACCCGATTCAACCCACACGCCCCCACCAGCCCACTCGCATTCACTGTCTGCTTCCAGAGGCCCCAACTGACACAAGAGGTAAAAAGGTGATTGACAGGTCAATTCAGTTTACATAGAGAATGGATTATTCAGCCATTTAGTGGAATGCACCAAGTTTGACTTTATTGGTCATTTCCTTAAAGCCCAGCTACTGTGAAGCCTACTGTGATGTGTGGATTTCTATCAGATGGAAAAGGTCAGCCCAGAGGTTACTGCCCTGTAGGACATTAACCCATTTTGTCTCTACTAGCCAATTCGTTTCAGTGTTCCCGGGACTGACTATATAAATCTCTGTTCCTCAAATTCCCTTTTAAACCAGACTTGTTATCTTACTGGTTCCCCCATTAATTACAAGTTGAATAAAATCTTTGACAGGTGTTCCTTTCGTACATATTTGAGAGTCACACTGCAAACTTGTTGACATTGTGCTTTACAGCACCTTGGACCTCCCTGGGACCATGAACTCACCCCCTGCATCCCGCCTCCCGGGAGCCGTGGGCAACCCACCCTGAAAGAACAAATTTCTGTGGGCCAGCCTTGCAGAAAAACCACGAGCCCATAATCTTGACACCATAAATGCTTAATGCTCAAAGGTGACAAATTTTCATTGCATTTCATCACCTGATAAATCTATGAAGTTGGTGACGAATAGGAAATTGAAGAAGGCCATTTACAGAGCTGTTCAAATTCAGATTTTGCATGCTAGAATAACGCACTGCCGACAGTTTGATAGGGCTCTGCTACCTAATTCAAACCTCACTATGAGCGACATTACACACATTTTTACAGATGAGAAAACTGAGTCTCAAAGGAAAGTAAGCAATCGGTCCATCTCAGGCACTGCAGGAAGTCAAGTCCACATTTCCAGCCTCTACACCAGCCTTCCTCACGTCTAAACTGCTGAAGAGGGTTCTCTTCCTAAAGGTTACATCACATGTGTTTTACCTAAATACGTGTGAATCTATTAATAATTATGCACACACAGAAAATAATGGGACATCTACCAGGAATTTCTAAAGTAAATACCCCCATCATTTCTCTGTATCTTAGCACAATACAAATCATTACAAACTCAAAAGTGAATCCAAACTCTAAAGTGAATCATGTTTATTCTTTCTTTTTTTTTTTTATGTTGAAGTATACTTCATTTACAATGTCATGTTAGTTTCAGGTATATAGCACAGTGTGTGTGTGTGTGTGTATATATATATGTATATATATATATATATATATATGTATATATATATATTCTTTTACAGATTCTTTTCCCTTTTAGATTATTACAAAATATCGAGTAGAGTTCCCTGTGCCGTACAGTAGATCCTTGCTGATTATCTATTTTATATACAGTAGTGTGTATATGTTGATCCCAGCCTCCCCCCACCCCCTTTCCCCTTCGGTAACCATAAATTACTTTTCTATGTCTGTGAGTCTATTTCTATTTTGTAAATAAGTTCATCATTTTTTTTAGATTCCATATACAAGTGATATCATATGATACTTGTCTTTCTCTGTGTAACTTACTTCACTTAATATGATAATCTCTAGGTCCATCCATGTTGCTGCAAATGGCATTATTTCATTCTTTTTTATGGCTGGGTAATATTAAATTGTATATATGTACCACATCTTCCTTATCTATTTATCTCTCGATGGACATTTAGGTTGCTTCCATGTCTTGGCTATTGTAAATAGTGCTGCTATGAACACTGGGGTGCATGTGTCTTTTCGAATTAGAGTTTTCTCCAGATATATGCCCAGGAGTGAGAATGCAGGATCATATAGTAATTCTGTTTTTAGTTTTTTTAAGGAGCCTCCATACTGTTCTCCATAGTGGCTGCACCAATTTGCATTCCCACCAATGGTGTCGGAGGGTTCCCTCTTCTCCACCCCCTCTCCAGCATTTATTATGTGTAGACTTTTCCATGACGGCCACCTGAAGGGAGTGAGGTGACACCTCACTGTGGTTTTGATGTGCGTTTTTCTAATCATTAGCAATGTTGAGCACTTTTGCATGTGCCTGTTGGACGTCTGTATGTCTTCTTTGGAGAAATGTCTATTTAGATCTTCTGCCCGTTTTTTGATTGGGTTGTTTGGTTTTTTTTGATATTGAGTTGTATGAGCTGTTTATATATTTTGGGAATTAATCCCTCGTCAGTCGCATAATGTGCAAATATTTTCTCCCATTCTGTGGGCTTTTTTTTTTTAATGGTTTCCTTGGCTCTGCAAAACTTTTAAGTTTAATTAGGTCCCATTTGCTTATTTTTGTTTTTATTTTCATTACTCTAGGAGACGGATCCAAAAAGATATTGTTGTGATTTATGTGGAAGAGTGTTGTGCCTATGTTTTCCTCTAGGAGTTTTATAGTATACGGTCTTACATTTCAATCATGTTTCTTTAACACAAGGGTAACATATTCCCCTAACACCTTCTCAGTCTGTGAGTATGTGGTGTGGCAGTTATCAAGCCTGGAAAGCATACCCTGAATTGGAGACACAGAAGACCAGTGCTTGATTCAACCTAAGATGCTCAAGTGGGCTGTGTGCACAGGACGAGGGTGGCTGCGCTGGGATCAGCCTACACTCCCACCATTTGTCAGGACGGGATACACAAACGCTTCCTGAAGACCGGATGTGGGTCATGCCAGAGAGTGCTATCATGTGGTCATCTTGTGCCCTACAGATACTCTGCAAAGCCCAAGGGGACCCAATAGCAAGATGCTGGAGGCCAAGGCTAAATTCTTAGGGGCTGAGGAAGGAGGACCAAATGAGCATCCCGAATAGTGACGCATCAGCCTGGATCAGGGGAACAAGGGTCCCCAACAGCAGGACTCTCCTGGGATCCTGTGGTATCACCTGCAGAAGGCAACTGACTCATTAGTCAGTTTCAAACATCTACCCTGCCCGGAGAGCATCCTGGACCATGCCAGTTCAAAGAGGGGCTTTCCTACTCTATACGCCGCTCTGCCCCGACCCTTTTCCAACACTGGAGTGCGTCCAAGGAACTGGACGGGATGCAGGAGCAGGAAGACGGGGAGCAAAGAAGAGGCTCTGAGGGCAAGACGGGGAGAGAGTGGAGAAGCCAGCCACCTGCCCCACCCGCACTGCGGAAGGGAAGGAGATCTGGTGCAGAGCTAGAACTGACTGTTACCTCAGAATAGCAGGACATCCTTGTGCCTGCCTGAGTTTCTTCCAGGAACAAGGGAAGATTACCTCTGCTCAATAACCTTTGTACGGACTGTAGGAGACAAAAGTAAAACTGAATTTCCAGTGTGTTACAAATACCGCTTGTTTCACATACCAGCTATATGTATATTAACGCCCAGTAGGAAGGAAACCTGTTTAGCTTGGGCTTAATGTGTTTATTAAGAAAATTCATCCAAATTTTGGAAAGAGGAAAAAAGGGATTATGAGTTGTTGTTTCAGTGTCTCGCTCACTTTCTAACAAGCTTGCTAGAAAAACCTTCTTCTGACTTGCTACTTAGTATTGGTTAGGATGTTTTAAAGTTCTAAAGGAGATTAACTTGAAGAAAACTGATAGCACAGCAACTGATATTTGTCTTAGAGCAGAGCTCACGCCCAAAAGTATCATTTATTGCCCTGTGGGAAATTAGCCATGTTTGTAGTAATGCAGTAATCTCATTCTACATTTAAAAATAAAGTCTTTCCTGGGCTTCCCTGGTGGCGCAGTGGTTGAGAGTACGCCTGCCGATAGCCGGGGACACGGGTTCGTGCCCCGGTCCGGGAAGATCCCACATGCCACGGAGCGGCTGGGCCCGTGAGCCATGGCCGCTGAGCCTGCGCGTCCGGAGCCTGTGCTCCGCAACGGGAGAGGCCACAACAGTGAGAGGCCCGCGTACCGCAAAAATAAATAAATAAAAAAAATAAAATCTTTCCTGATTAACAAATGGACTCTTGTTCCTCACATGCTCCTTGAGGCTTTACCATCCTGTTGGTAAATGACTTTAATCAACCCTTGACACATTTTGATTTTATATTTGTATGAGATATTCATGCTTTGTAACTTTTTGAAAATTAAACTTTACAACTGTTTCCAAAACTTACTTAGCTGCCAAAACACTACTAGCTTTTTCCCCTAATCTCATTAAGCCCACTGACATCCCTGGGGACCAGATCTCAAGGAATCTGATTTGGAAATTGCCACAAAGGCAGTCTGTCAGCCAGGAGAACAAAGGAAGTGCCTGGTTTGTAAATAGGCATGATGACCCTTGTTGATTAAGCCAAAGGAAGATTTCAGGCCATCCAAAAAAGACTAAAAATTGAGACAGCGTCCCAATTCACACACTCCTCTCATCCCCTAATCATCCCTGAGAGTAAAGTGAGGTATTGCTGTTTAGGAAAATGCAACTAGCATAAACATCCTCATGTCAAATATTTAATTAGGTATTTGAACTTTGGTGTAGATACATGTAGGAACATATGAGGTTGTTTTCTAATTAAAAGAGAGGGTTTTTTTGTGGTTTTTTTTTTTTGCATTACGCGGGCCTCTCACTGTTGTGGCCTCTCCCATTGTGGGACACAGGCTCCGGACGCGCAGGCTCAGCGGCCATGGCTCACAGGCCCAGCCGCTCCGCGGCATGTGGGATCCTCCCGGACGGGGGAACGAACCTGCGTCCCCTACATCGGCAGGTGGACTCTCAACCACTGCGCCACCAGGGAAGCCCAAGAGTTCTTTTTTATTGAAGGCTACTTGGAAAAGACCAATAATCACTAAAGTAAATATTAGAATTACAGGTAACTACACCTTCAGAGAGAATTGAGCCATGTTCAGCTGTTTAATCAACTGTTGGCATTTGCAGAATCAGGATGAAACCTAAGATGCTATTAATGTCATCTCCTTTCTTCATTTAACAATGTCATAAATATTGTCATTAAATATTGTTCTGCATGATTTTTAATGGCCTCGAAGTTGTCCATTGTAGGGAGGTACCAAAATTTATTTTATGAATCTTGAACTGTGGACCATTCAGTTTGCTACAAATTCCTAACAATTTCTTTAGGTTAAGTTCCTAGAAGTGGAACATTAAAATGAAGTGTATTTGTCGAGGTTTTTTTTAACATGGTGCCAAATAGTCCTCCCAAAAGATTGTACAATTAAGAATTCCACCAATCGGTGTATGAGTGTGCTGTTTCCATACATTCTCCACAATACTGGGTATGGTACCTTTAAATATTTTGCTGAATTTTTAAAATTGAATTATAGTTGATTGACAATATTGTGCTAGTTTTCAGTGTACAACAAAGTGATTCAGTTATATATATATAAACATTATATATATATAAATGTTCTTTTAACATTATAAAATTTTTTAAATTCTAAAATTATATTTAAAAAAATTTAATTTAAAATTTTTAAAATTATAATTAGAAATTTTTTTAATTAAAAATTTTTTTTTCATTAAAAAATTTTAAATCTTAAAAATTTTAGGGGGAGGAGCTTCAAGATGGCAAAAGAGTAAGACCACCTTCCTCCCCACAAATACACCAGAAATGCATCTACACGTGGAACAACTCCTACAGAACACCTACTGAACGCTGGCAGAAGACCTCAGACCTCCCAAAAGGCAAGAAACTCCCCACGTACCTGGGTAGGGAAAAAGAAAAAAGAATAAACAGAGACAAAAGGATAGGGATGGGACCTGCACCAGGGGGAGGGAGCCACGAAGGAGGAAAGGTTTCCACACACTAGGAGCCCCTTCGCGGGCGGAGACTGTGGGTGGTGGAGGGCGAAAGCTTCGGTGCCGCGGGGGAGAGAGTAGCAACAGGGGTGCGGAGGGCAAAGCGGGGAGATTCCCACACAGAGGATCAGGGCCGACCAGCATTCACCAGCCCGAGAGGCTTGTCTGCTCCCCCGCCGGGGCGGGCAGGGCTGGGAGCTGAGGCTTGGGCTTTGGTCGAAGCGCAGGGAGAGGACTGGGGTGGCGGCATGAGCACAGCCTGCAGGGGGTTAGTGCTCCACGGCTGGCCGGGAGGGAGTACGGAGAAAAGTCTGGACCTGCCGAAGAGACAAGAGACTTTTTCTTCCCTCTTTGTTTCCTGGTGCGCGAGAAGAGAGGATTAAGAGCGCTGCTTAAAGGAGCTCCAGAGACGGGCGTGAGCCGTGGCAATCAGCACGGACCTCAGAGACGGGCATGAGACGCTAAGGCTGCTGCCGCCACCAAGAAGCCTGTGTGCGAGCACAGGTCACTATCCACACCTCCCTTCCGGGGAGCCTGTGCGGCCCGCCACTGCCAGGGTCCCGGGATCCAGGGACAACTTCCCCAGGAGAACGCACAGCGTACCTCAGGCTGATGCAACGTCATGCTGGCCTCTGCCGCTGCAGACTCGCCCCGCACTCCGTGCCCCTCCATCCCCCCGGCCTGAGTGAGCCAGAGCCCCTAAATCAGCGGCTCCTTTAACCCCGTCCTGTCTGAGCAAAGAACAGACGCCCTCCGGAGACCTACACGCACAGGTGGGGCCAAATCCAAAGCTGAGCCCTGGGAGCTGTGCGAACAAAGAAGAGAAAGGGAAATCCCTCCCAGCAGCCTCAGGAGCAGCGGATTAAATCTCTATAATCAACTTGATGTACCTGCATCTGTGGAATACCTGAATAGACAACGAATCCTCCCAAATTAAGGAGGTGGACTTTGGGAGCAAGATAGTTTATTTTTTCCCCTTTTCCTCTTTTTGTGAGTGTGTATGTGTATGCTTCTGTGTGAGATTTTGTCTGTATAGCTTTGCTTTCACCATTTGTCCTAGGATCTGTCCGTCCGGTTTTTTTTTTTAATTTAAAAAAATTTTTTCTTAATAATTATTTTTTATTTTAATAACTTTATTTTATTTTATCTTTATTTTATTTTATCCTCTTTCTCTCTTCCTATTTTTTCTCCCTTTTATTCTTACCCGTATGGAGGACAGGCTCTTGGTGCTCCAGCCAGGCGTCAGTGCTGTGCCTCTGAGGTGGGAGAGCCAAGTTCAGGACACTGGTCCACAAGAGACGTCCCAGCTCCATGTGATATCAAACGGCGAAAATCTCCCACAGATCTCCATCTCAATGCCAAGACCCAGTTCCACTCAATGACCAGCAAGCTACAGTGCAGGACACCCTATGCCAAACAACTAGCAAGACAGGAACACAACCCCACCCATTAGCACAGAGGCTGCCTAAAATCATAATAAGGCCACAGACACCCCCAAATACACCACCAGACGTGGACCTGCCCGCCAGAAAGACAAGATCCAGCCTCATCCAGCAGAACACAGGCACTAGTCCCCTCCACCAGTAAGCCTAAACAACCCGCTGAACCAACCTTACCACTGGGGGCAGACACCAAAAACAACGGGTACTACGAACCTGCAGCCTGCAAAAAGGAGACCCCAAACACATTAAGTTGATCAAAATGAGAAGACAGAAAAACACACCGCAGATGAAGGAGCAAGATAAAAAGCCACCAGACCTAACAAATGAAGAGCAAATAGGCAGTCTACCTGAAAAGGAATTCAGAATAATGATAGTAAAGATGATCCATAATCGTGGAAATAGAATGGAGAAAATACAAGAAACATTTAACAAGGACCTAGAAGAACTAAAGAGCAAACAGTGATGAACCACACAATAAATGAAATTAAAAATTCTCTAGAAGGGATCAATAGCAGAATAACTGAGGCAAAAGAATGGATAAGGGACCTGGAAGATAAAATAGTGGAAATAACTACTGCAGAGCAGAATAAAGAAAAAAGAATGAAAAGAACTGAGGACAGTCTCAGAGACCTCTGGGACAACATTAAATGCATGAACGTTCAAATTATAGGGGTCACAGAAGACGAAGAGAAAAAGAAAGGGACTGAGAAAATATTTGAAGAGATTATAGTTGAAAACTTCCCTAATATGGGAAAGGAAATAGTTAATCAAGTCCAGGAAGCGCAGAGAGTCCCATACAGGATAAATCCAAGGAGAAACACAAGACACATACTAATCAAACTATCAAAAATTAAATACAAAGAATATTAAAAGCAACAAGGGAAAAACAACACATAAGGGAATCCCCATAGGATAACAGCTGATGTTTCAGCAGAAACTCTGCAAGCCAGAAGGGACTGGCAGGACATATTTAAAGTGGCGAAGGAGAAAATCCTACTACCAAGATTACTCTACCTGGAAGGATCTCATTCAGAGATGATGGAGAAATTAAAACCTTTACAGACAAGCAAAAGCTAAGAGAATTCAGCACCACCAAACCAGATTTACAACAAATGCTAAAGGAACTTCTCTAGGCAGGAAACACAATAGAAGGGAAAGACCTACAATAATAAACCCAAAACAATTAAGAAAATGGTACTAGGAACATACATATCGATAATTACCTTAAATGTAAATGGATTAAATGCTCCAACCAAAAGACATAGACTGGCTGAATGGATACAAAAACAAGACCCGTATATATGCTGTCTACAAGACACCCACTTCATACCTAGGGACACATACAGACTGGAAGTGAGGGGATGGAAAAAGATATTTCATGCAAATGGAAATCAAAAGAAAGCTGGAGTAGCAATTCTCATATCAGACAAAATAGACTTTAAAACAAAGACTATTACAAGAGACAAAGAAGGACACTACATAATGATCAAGGGATCAATCCAAGAAGATGTAACAATTGTAAATATTTATGCACCCAACATAGGAGCACCTCAATACATAAGGCAAACACTAACAGCCATAAAAGGGGAAATCGATAGTAACACAATCATAGTAGGGGACTTTAACACCCCACTTTCACCAATGGACAGATCATCCAAAATGAAAATAAATAAGGAAACACAAGCTTTAAAGGATACATTAAACAAGATGGACTTAACTGATATTTATAGGATATTCCATCCAAAACAACAGAATACACATTCTTCTCAAGTGCTCATGGAACATTCTCCAGGATAGATCATATCTTGGGTCACAAATCAAGCCTTGGTAAATTTAAGAAAACCGAAATCGTATCAAGTATCTTTTCCGACCACAACGCTATGAGACTAGATATCAATTACAGGAAAAAATCTGTAAGAAACACAAACACATGGAGGCTAAACAACACACTACTTAATAACCAAGAGATCACTGAAGAAATCAAAGAGGAAATAAAAAAATACCTAGAAACAAATGACAATGAAAACACAATGACCCAAAACCTATGGGATGCAGAAAAAGCAGTTCTAAGAGGGAAGTTTATAGCAATACAATCCTACCTTAATAAACTAGAAACATCTCAAAAAAAGAACCTAACCTAACACCTAAAGCAATTAGAGAAAGAAGAACAAAAAAAACCCAAAGTTAGCAGAAGGAAAGAAATCATAAAGATCAGAGCAGAAATAAATGAAAAAGAAATGAAGGAAACGATAGCAAAGATCAATAACCCTAAAAGCTGGATCCTTGAGAAGATAAAAAAAATTGATAAACCATTAGCCAGACTCATCAAGAAAAAAAGGGAGAAGACTCATATCAATAGAATTAGAAATGAAAAAGGAGAAGTAACAACTGAGACTGCAGAAATGCAAAGGATCATGAGAGATTACTACAAGCAGCTATATGCTAATAAAATGGACAACCTGGAAGAAATGGACAAATTATTAGAAATGCACAACCTTCCGAGACTGAACCAGCAAGAAACAGAAAATATGACCAGACCAATCACAAGCCCTGAAATCGAAACTGTGATTAAAAATCTTCCAACAAACAAAAGCCCAGGACCATTTGGCTTCACAGGTGAATTCTATGAAACATTTAGAGAACAGCTAAAACCTATCCTTCTCAAACTCTTCCAAAATATAGCAGAGGGAGGAACACTCCCAAACTCATTCTACGAGGCCACCATCACTCTGATACCAAAACCAGACAAAGATGTCACAAAGAAAGAAAACTACAGGCCAATATCACTGATGAACATAGATGCAAAAATCCTCAAGAAAATACTAGCAAACAGAATCCAACAGCACATTAAAAGGATCATAAACTATAATCAAGTGGGGTTTATCCCAGGAATGCAGAGTTCTTCAATATACGCAAAACAATCAATGTGATCCACCACACTAACAAACTGAAGGAGAAAAACCATATGATCATCTCAATAGATGCAGAGAAAGCTTTTGACAAAATTCAACACCCATTTATGATAAAAACCCTCCAGAAATTAGGCATAGAGGGAACTTTCCCCAACATAATAAAGGCCATATATGACAAACCCACAGCCAACATCGTCCTCAATGATGAAAAACTGAAAGCATTTCCACTAAGATCAGGAACAAGACAAGGTTGCCCACTCTCACCACTCTTATTCAACATAGTTTTGGAAGTTTTAGCTACAGCAATCAGAGAAGAAAAGGAAATAAAAGGAATCCAAATCGGAAAAGAAGAAGTAAAGCTGTCACTGTTTGCAGATGACATGATACTATACATAGAGAATCCTAAAGATACTACCAGAAAACTACTAGAGCTAATCAATGAATTTGGTAATGTAGCAGGATACAAAACTAATGCACAGAAATCTCTTGTATTCCTATACACTAATGATGAAAAATCTGAAAGTGAAATTAAGAAAACACTCCCATTTACCATTGCAGCAAAGAGAATAAAATATCTAGGAATAAACCTACTTAAGGAGACAAAAGACTTGTATGCAGAAAATTATAAGATACTGACAAAAGAAATTAAAGATGATACAAATAGATGGAGAGCTATACCATGTTCTTGGATTGGAAGAATCAACATTATGAAAATGACTCTACTACCCAAAGCAATCTACAGATTCAATGCAATCCCTATCAAACTACCACTGGCATTTTTCACAGAACTAGAACAAAAAATTTCACAATTTGCATGGAAACAGAAAAGACCCCAAATAGCCAAAGCAATCTTGAGAAAGAAAAACGGAGCTGGAGGAATCAGGCTTCCTGACTTCAGGCTATACTACAAAGCTACAGTAATCAAGACAGTATGGAACTGGCACAGAAACAGAAAGATAGATAAATGGAACAGGATAGAAAACCCAGAGATAAACCCACGCACATATGGTCACCTTATGTTTGATAAAGGAGACAAGAATATACAGTGGAGAAAAGACAACCTCTTCAATTAGTGGTGCTGGGAAAACTGGACAGCTACATGTAAAAGAATGAAATTAGAACACTCCCTAACACCATACACAAAAATAAACTCAAAATGGATTAAAGACCTAAATGTAAGGCCAGACACCATCAAACTCTTAGAGGAAAACATAGGCAGAACACTCTAAGACATAAATCACAGCGAGATCCTTTTTGACCCACCTCCTAGAGAAATGGAAATAAAAACAAAAATTAACAAGTGGGACCTAATGAAACTTAAAAGCTTTTGCACAGCAAAGGAAACTATAAACAAGATGAAAAGACAACCCTCAAATGGGAGAAAATATTTGCAAATGAAGCAACTGACTAAGGATTAATCTCCAAAATATAAAAGCAGCTCATGCAGCTCAATATCAAAAGAACAAAAACCCAATCCAAAAATGGGCAGAAGACCTAAATAGAAATTTCTCCAAAGAAGACGTAAAGATGGCCAACAAACACAGTAAAAGATGCTCAACATCACTAATCATTAGAGAAATACAAATCAAAGCTACAATGAGGTATCACCTCACACCAGTCAGAATGGCCATCATCAAGACATCTACAAATAATAAATACTAGAGAGGGTGTGGAGAAAAAGGAACCCTCTTGCACTGTTGGTGGGAATGTAAATTGATACAGCCACTATGGAGAATGGTATGGAGGTTTCTTAAAAAACTAAAAATAGAACTACCATACGACCCAGCAATCCCACTACTGGGCATATACCCTGAGAAAACCATAATTCAAAAAGAGTCACGTACCAAAATGTTCATTGCAGCTCTATTTACAATAGCCAGGACATGGAAGCAACCGAAGTGTCCATCAACAGATGAATGGATAAAGAAGGTGTAGCACATATATATAATGGAGTATTTCTCAGCCACAAAAAGGAACAAAACTGAGTTATTTGTAATGAGGTGGATGGACCTAGAGACTGTCATACAGAGTGAAGTAAGTCAGAAAGAGAAAAACAAATACCGTATGCTAACACATATATATGGAATCTAAAAAAGTAGTCATGAAGAACCTAGGGGCAAGACGGGAATAAAGATGCAGACCTCCTAGAGAACAGACTTGAGGATACGGGGAGGGGGAAGGGTAAGCTGTGACAATGTGAGAGAGTGGCATGGACATATATACACTACCAAACGTAAAATAGATAGCTAGTGGGAATCAGCCGCATACTACAGGGAGATCAGCTCGGTGCTTTGTGACCACCTAGAGGGGTGGGATAGGGAGGGTGGGAGGGAGGGAGACGCAAGTGGGAAGAGATATGGGAACATATGTATATGTATAACTGATTCACTTTGTTATAAAGCAGAAACTAACACACCATTGTAAAGCACTTATACTCCAATAAAGATGTTTATAAAAAGAAAAGAAAAAAAATTTAAATTAAAAAAATTTTTTTAATTCTAAAATTTTAAAAGATTAAAAATTTAAAGCATTAGGGCTTCCCTGGTGGCGCAGTGGTTGAGAGTCCGCCTGCCAATGCAGGGGACATGGGTTCGTGCCCTGGTCCGGGAAGATCCCAGATGCCGCGGAGCGGCTAGGCCCGTGAGCCATGGACGCTGAGCCTGTGCGTCCGGAGCCTGTGCTCCGCAACGGGAGAGGCCACAACAGTGAGAGGGCCGCATACCGCAAAAAAAACCAACCAAACAAACAAAAAACATTAAAACATTATATATGTAAATGTTGTTTTTCAGATTCTTTTCCATTATAGGTTGTTACAAGATACTGAATATAGTTCCCTGTGCTATAAAGTAAATACTTGTTGTTTTAAATATCTTGGTTCATTTAATATATTGGTTAATGCAACTGGTTTATTTAGTAGGGAGAGACTGGTATCTCATGGCTTTAATTCGCACTTAATTACTAGGTAAGGTCAGTACTTTTTCATATATTTTGGCCATGTTTTCCTAGTTGTATGTTTATTTTTCTACATGAACTTCAGTATCAAATTGATTGGGTCCTAGAAAAGATTTAGTGGTATTTTTATTGAGGTCATGTTAAATTCATAAATTAACTTATAGAAAACTAATGTGTTTATGATACTGAGATGTTCCATCTAAGAACACTGGATATTTTTCCATTTGTTTAAAATTCACTGTTGTATCTTTTAGAAGTGTTTCAAAGTATCCCCATATAAATTTTGCACGTTTTTATGTTTATTCCTAAATACATTTTCTATATTATATTTTCTAAATGGCAATTGTGTATCTGAAGCCTCTTTTTCTTTTAAGAAATTTATTTCTTTTATTTATTTATTCTTGGCTGCATTGGGTCTTCGTTGCTGCACACGGGCTTTCTCCAGTTGTGGCGAGCGGGGGCTACTCTTTGTTGCATGCATATGCTTCTCATTGCGGTGGCTTCTCTTGTTGCAGAGCGCGGGGTCTAGGCACGCAGGCTTCAGTAGTTGTGGCACAAGGGCTCAGTGGTTGTGGCTCACAGGCTTTAGAGAGCAGGCTTAGTAGTTGTGGCGCACAGGCTTAGTTGTTCTGCAGCATGTGGGATCTTCCTGGACCAGGGCTCGAACCCGTGTTTCCTGCATTGGCAGGTGGATTCTTAACCACTGCGCCACCAGGGAAGCCCCTCTTATTTTTTGTATGCTGATATTGTACAATATTTTGCTATCTTAATGAAACTTTTTGTTGAGTCAGCTTTAATTTTGATTCTCTGAGGCTATTTAGGGTTACTATCATATCATTTGCATTTTTTTTTTTTTTACCAATTCTCCTGTCTCCTTTTATAATTAGCATTGGTTAATACCTCTAGTATCAATACAATGTTAAGTAGTAATGTACATAATGGGCATCCTTTTCCTGTTCCTGATCTTAATAGAAATGCCTCTAGTATTTCCCCTCTAAGTAGATGGTAGTTTAGAGCTATGATATACGACATATATATGAGTAGGAATAGGAGTTGAATTTTGTCAATGATTTTTCAAAATCTAGAGAGATGATATTATTTTTCTCCTTAAATCTGTTACTATGGTATATACAGTTGACCCTTGAACAACATGGGTTTGAACTGTGTGGGTCCACTTATACTCAAATTGTTTTCAATAGTAAATACTATAGTACTGCACAATCCACGATCGGTTGAATCCTCAAATGTAGAGCTGGGGATACAGAGGATCTTCAGATAATGGATAAACTATGTATACCAAGGGCCAACTATAAATTATTCTTAGATTTTTTAACTGTACAGAGGGTTGGTGCCCCTAACCTGCATGTTATTCAAGGGTCAATTGTACTGTATTAATGAATTTCCAAATATTGAACCAACCTTGTATTTAGGATTAAATTGTATTTGGACATGATGCATTATTTCCTTAATGTGGTGGTACATTCTGTTTACTAATATTTTGTTTAGTATCTGTCTGCTGAATTGTGTCTACCTAAAATGTTGAAGTCCTAAGCTACAGTACCTCAGAATGTGACTGTGTTTGGAGATAGGGTCTTTAAAGAGGTAATTAAGTTAAAATGAGGTCTTTAGGGTGGGTCTCAATCCAATGTGACTGGTTTTCTTATAAGAAGAAGACATTTGGACCAAGACAGGCATGCATACAAAAGAAAGGCCGTGTGCAGACTCAAGGAGAAGGTGGCCATCTGCAAGCCAAGGAGAGAGGCCTCAGAAGAAACAAAACCTGCTCTCACCTTATCTTGGACTTTCAGCCTCCAGGACTGTGAGAAAATAAATGTCTGCTGTTTAAGCCACCCAGTCTATAATATTTTGTTCAGGCAGCCCTAACAAATAATAAAGTATCTTAGCCTTGATAATCGTAAGTGACATCAGTCTGTAATTGTTTCTGTATTATTTTAATCAGGAATCAGTATCAACATTATACTGGCTTTATAAAAGTTTTCCCCAACATCACTTAGTTGAAGTTCATCCTCTAACAGACTCTTCAAGTGGGGCTCATAAACTCTGTTTTTCCCAAGCTTTTGCACGTTCAAATCAATTTTTCTATAGTCTTGATACTTGAAGGAGAATATAGTGGGTTGAATAGTGTCCCACAAAGAGAGATGTTCAAGGGACTTCCCTGGTGGTCCAGTGTCTAAGACTCCGCCCTCCCAATGCAGGGGGCCCAGGTTTGACCCCTGGCCAGGGAACTAGATCCCATATACAGCAACTAAGAGTTCACATGCCACAAATAAAGATCCCGCGTGCTGCAACTAAGACCCGGTACAGCCGAATAAATAAATTAACATCAAAAAAAAAGAGAGAGGGCTTCCCTGGTGGCGCAGTGGTTGAGAGTCCGCCTGCCAATGCAGGGGACGCGGGTTCGTGCCCCGGTCCGGGAAGATCCCACATGCCACAGAGCGGCTGGGCCTGTGAGCCATGGCCGCTAAGCCTGCGCGTCCGGAGCCTGTGCTCCGCAACGGGAGAGGCCACAACAGTGAGAGGCCCACGTACCGCCAAAAAACAAAAAAAAAAGAGAGAGAAAGAGATATTCAAGTGCTAACCCCTGGTACCTGTGCATCAACTTATTTGGAAATTGGGTTTTTGCAGATATAATTATCTGCAAATCTTGGGATGAGAGTATCCTTGATTTAGGATGGACCTGAAATGCAATGGCTGGTGTTCTTCTAGAGAAAAGAGGGTGAGATTTTAAACAGAGACACAGAGGGGAAGACCATGTGAAGACAGAGACAGACTGTAGTTATGCAGCTACAAGCCAAGAATGTCGAGAGTTGCTGGCACCCACTGGCAGCTAGGAGTGAGGCATGGAACAACAGATTGTCCCTCGGAGCCACCAGAAGAAACCAATCCTGCCAACACCTTGATTTCAGACTTCTGGCCTCCAGAACTCTGAGAGAATAAATGTCCATTGTTTTAAGCCACCAAGTTTGGTAATTTGTTATGATAGCCCTAGGCAACTAATACAGACTAAAATCTTTAGTTCATACTTTTCTTTTCTGTGCTGCTCCATGGTTGCCTTACTTTGTGTGTTACTTTGGAGAAGTCTGAAGTCTGTCTAGTTCTCTTGCCCTTGCAAGGTATTTAACCCTTTTGCCTGGAGGCTTTGAGAATTTTTTTTTTTATTATTATTTTTTTTCTGCAGTATGCGGGCCTCTCACTGTTGTGGCCTCTCCCATTGCGGAGCACAGGCTCCAGACGCGCAGGCTCAGCGGCCATGCCATGGCTCACGGGCCCAGCCGCTCCGCGGCACGTGGGATCTTCCCGGACCGGGGCACGAACCCGCGTCCCCTGCATCGGCAGGCAGACTCTCAACCACTGCGCCACCAGGGAAGCCCAAGAATTTTTTCTCTATCTTTAAGGTCTAATCTACCACAATGTCTCAGAATTGACCATTCTCCGTTAATTTTCTCAAGTGGCTGCGGGTTCTTTATGTATTTTTATAGACAATGATGGAGATTGTTTTTTTATTTTTATTTATTTATTTATTTATTTATGGCCACACTGCATGGCTTGCGGGATCTCAGTTCCTCAACCAGGGACTGAACCCTGGCCACGGCAGTGAAAGCACCAAATCCTAACCACCAGACCACCAGGGAACTCCCCCATATTTTGCTTTTAGGTAATCTTTTGCTATTTTAAAAAATTTCTTCTTCCTTTTTTTTCTTATCTTTGTTTTCTTAGTCAATAGTTTTAACTGATTTTTGAATAATGGTGAAAAATCCAAGTTACAGGACACCTACCCTTATACCCCATTCACTTCTCCCCAGAGGCAACCACTGTTACTTGTGTATCCTTCCAAATATATTCTATGAATATATGAATATTAGTGTATTTATATTTTTTGTCAGTGTATTTATATGTATATATTTTTACACAAATACACTATATTATACATGCAGCCCTGCACCTTGCTATTTTCATTGTACATCTAGGGTATGGTTCCAAACTGGTGCATGTAGAGCTGCCTCATTTTTTTGAAGACTGCATGGTCTTCCATTGCATGAATGTACCTCAATTTATTTAACTAATGCCCTAATGCTGGACTGTAATTTACAGTCTTGCTATTATAAACAATACTGTAATAAATATTTGGTACATATTTATCATTCCACACATGTGGGAGTATATATATAGCCTAAATTCCTAGAAGTGACACACCTATTAGAATGGCTAAAATCCAAAACACTGACTAAAATCCAAAACACCAAATGCTGACGAGGATGTGGAGCAACAGGAACTCCCATTCATTGCTGGTGGGAACGCAAAATATACAGACACTTTGGGAGGAAGTTTGGCAGTTTCTTACAAAACTAAGATCCAACAGTGGTGCTCCTTTGTGTTTACCCAAAGGAGTTGAAAACTTACATCCACACAGAAAACTGCCCACAGATGTTTATAGCAGCTTTATTCATAATTGTCAAAATTAGGAAGCAACCAAGATGTCCTTCACTAGGTGAATAGGTTAATAAACTGTGGTACATCCAGGCAATGGAATATTAGTCAATAATAAAAAGAAATGAACTATCAAGCCATGAAAAGTCATGGAGGAAACTTAAATGTACATTATAAGTGAAAGAAGATAATCTGAAATGCTACATGCTGTATGATTCCAACTATATTATATGGAATTCTGGAAAAGGCAAAACTATGGAGACAGTAAAAAGATCAGTGGTTGTAGGGGGTTGGAGGGAGGGAGGGATGAATAGGCAAAGCACAGGGGATTTTCAGAGCACTGAAAATACTCTCTATGATACTATTACGGTGGATACATGTCATTATACACTTGTTAAAATCCATAGCATGTACAGCAGCAAGAGCGAACCCTAATGTTTGCTATGGACTCTGGGTGATGATGATGCATCAATGTAGGTTCATCCATTGTAACAAATGTCCCGTCTGGTGGGGGTGTGGTGGTTAGGGGGCTGTGCTGTGTGTAGGAAAAAGGGGTCCATGGGAACTCTCTGTACTTTCCACTCAATTTTGCTGTGAACATAAAACTGCTCCAGGAAAATAAAAGTCTATTTTTTTAAATCCTGGGGGCATCTGCAGGATCAAAGGATATATGCATTTAAATTTTTAATAGATATAAGAGCTTTCCAGAACTACTGTGGCAATTTACATCAGCCTTGCCTATTTTTATACCTCACTCTCATCAATACAATATAGTTGAACTTTTTGATCGTCACTAAATTGTTAAAGGAATAGGGTATCTGCTTGCCATTTTAATTTTCGTGTCTCATTATAAATTAGATAGAGCACCTTTTTTTTCTTTTTTTTAATATGTCTGAGCCATTTGAATTTCCTTTTGGGTGAAGTGCCTGTTCATTTTCTTTGCCCATTTTTCTATTAGGTCTGAACCTAATTTTATAGTTAGAAATCTACAAATTGGAATGGGAACAATGGTTTTAAGATCTTATATTTTGGATCGAAAAATACAGTTATCACATACCCTGCAGTCAACCTTGCATCTTTAAGCATGAGGTGAAACTAGAACTGAATGAGAAAAGTAATAGGGTATGGGTACTTTTTCTGTATATCTGGGTACAACCTCAGCCTCTTAACATAAGAAAAAATGCCATACCTAAATGTTATAAAGAGCATAGAATCAGGTGCACCGTCTAGTTTCATTTATGCTGTCTTTTGTGGAACAGTCCCGAGCTACATTTCATTAGATCATGCAAGGTTCTTTGTGTAGCCTGAAATCTGGACAGCTGCTGAACATACTTTTTGGTAAAATAAAGTTAAGCATTGTACCAGATGTGATCTGCAAATTGACTATTTAAAGTAGCCTGAATAAGGACTTCCCTGGTGGCGCAGTGGCTAGGACTCTGTTCTCCCAGTGCGGGGGGGCCCGGGTTCCATCCATTGTCAGGGAACTAGATCCCACATGCATGCCGCAACTAAGAGTTTGCATGCCACAACTAAGGAGCCCACGTGCCACAACTAAGACCCAGTGCAACCAAATAAATAAATAGATAAATATTTTTAAAAAATAAATAAATAAAGTAGCCTGAATAACTCAGTTGCTTTTTTGGCCAAACATAAGTAAGTGGACAAACAGTGAGCATGTGTTGCAGTATCAGACGAGATACTGACCTTTGTACTACTTTCCTAGAGCTACCTTAATAAAACAAAAACAAACCGGGTGTTAAATCAAATTTATTGTCTCATGGCTCTAGAGGGTAGAATTCTGAAATCAAGGTTTTGGAGGGCCACGCTCCCTTTGAAACCTGTAGGGAATCCCTCCTTGCCTGTTGGCAGTTTCTGGTGATTTGTTGGCCATCTTTGGTGTTCCTTGGCTTGCAGCTGTATAACTGCCATCTCTGCCTTTGTCATCACGTGGCATTTTCCCCGTGTGTCTCTGTCTTCACATGGCCACCTTCTTACAAGGACACCCTACTCCATCTCCAAAATGACCTCATCTGAACTATATCTGCAATAACTCTATTTCCAAGTAAGATCCCATTCTGAAGTACTGGGGTTTAGGATTTCAACATACCTTTTTTGGAGGGACACAATTTAACCCATAACAACCTTTCTCTAGAATCTTTTGGGAGAAGGTGAGAGAGACAAGGTAAAAGCCAAAGAGGCTGACACCTTCTACATACATTGCATTAGCCTGCCTGAGCCATATCGGCATTTGCTGTAAGCACAGGGTGGATGACTTACCAAAAGCTTAATTTCAGAGGAACTTACAAAGCACTTCTGCCCCACGTGGATCCTAGTCCTTTCGTTTGTGATTCACTGAACTGCATGCTCCACCTTCAGCCATCACCCTGCCACTCTGTCCCTGACAGGATGAGCTGCAAGCTGCAGAGAAAAAGAAATGAACTAAGAAGGGTCAAATGATCCCCCATTAGATCACAGATCAGACTGCAGGCCGGGGAGACTTCTGTCTGCTTCCCGTGCTATTGTGCTCTGAGGGGGGCCCCCCTCCTGTTGTCCACCTTGTCGCCCTTTGAGAGCGACAAGGACCCACACGTGGAGCTGTTCCTGAAGTAGTCTCAACTGATCTCAAGTTTCAGCCAAAAGACATCCTTTTTGAATTCGACACCTATTGGCCGCCTAACCTATTAAGTATCTATTCACCAAGGGCCAGATTTTACTACTTGGTTCAGTCACCCCTCTGCAGAGAGCCCTTTCTGTCTCACTGTGGGTAGCATCTGAACTTCTGCTTGTTGTCTCAGAATTAATGTGCAGCCTTTCCTTGCTTTCCTGAGGAATTTTGTACTACTAATCCACTCACATCTAAGTGGTTTTATTCCTTCTTTCCCAAACTCACCTTAGAGCATTTCTTGCCCTTTTCAGTGGCCAAGGAATTTCATCCTAACTTCTAAAAAGGCAGTGAGAAGTTATCCTTATTTTAAAATGGGAATACACACACATACACACATACACATATATATAAAATTGCCAATATATATTGAATATATATATTTAGAGCAGGCCATAGTTTTTTTTTTTTTTGGTGTGATGACTATATAAGTCCAGATGAGCCTTCAGCCAATTATTATTCCCTGCTCCATTCCCCCATTGTATTTTTTTTAAAGAGCCATGGACGTTTTCTTTAGATTCTTTGCTAGTAAATAAAAAAATTCTTGCCTTGAATATCATATGATAGCTGGGTGGGGTTTTTTTTTTTTTTTAAGCATGACAGTTTTGTCAGGGATAATTTTCATATTATCAGCTGACTGTTAGAAATGCAAGCAACACAGAGAGTTTTGGTTTTTTCATCAGCTACACTTGAGGTATTTTTCTTTTGACTCCAGGCCCCAGAGATTGCTGGTTGAAAAGGCCTGGCAGACTTCATTCCAGGGAAGGCAGAAAGCAAAGGCCAGTCCTGCCTTCCCCAGCGATCAGCAGCAGCAGTTTTCTGGAAAGTAGGAAACAGAAAAGAAGAGGAAGATTAGATTTGAGTTAAAATTGTCACTTTCTCTCCAACTGGGAAGGTCATTCTCTGACATGACGTGGGGTATGAGGCACTGTATCTCTCTTGTTTGCAGAAGTCACCTAACAAAATCTTTCCCAGTAGGACATACCTACTCATAAATCAGCAGTGTCAGCTTCAATCACAGCTTGCATTCTAGAATGCAGACACCAGGGAGAGGCTGACCTAAGGTAACCTGGGAGGACTCCATGACCCCCTGGCTCTCAGAGGTTGGAATTTAGAGGATGGCATGCTTCCTGCTGTCTTCACAGGGGCATTTAGAGTGCGATTTAATCCCGCATTATCTTTCCATTATGGGTACTTCTCCTCAAAAGTCCTACAGTCCTTATCTACCAGGGCCCCAAGTAGGGGGCGGTAAGTGAGGCACTCTCCTAGGGGCAAAACTTAGGGGAACCCTAAATAGCCCCAGTAATCAAGATCAACGGTATTTTAACGCAAAAAAAAATTAAACAAACAAATTGGCAAACAAAGCCTATAACTGCTTGATTTTGGAAATAAAGCTTCCAGGGCTGGGATCAAGGTGAGGACAGAGAGGTGGGCTCGTACAAGTGCGGGGGCAGATCCTGCATTTGATATTTTGATATATTGTTCATTATGGGGTTTTTTGCATTAATTTTGGCCTTTAAAAAATTTTTAACTAAAATACTTATCTTGATTATTGACTTTTTTTTTCGAATCCATAAATACTGCAACTGAGGCAATTGCCTCTCACTGGCCTCACCCGAGTCCCGGCCTTTAAAATACTGACGAGTCAACAAAAAGCTATCCATCTTCCCGAACCACGACTCTTAGATAAGGACCAGGCTCCGGGGTACAGACACCCTGCCGTGAAGTCTCCGCGTCCCAGTGGGTTTAGACCCTCCCCTCCTCCTTTCCGCGCTCGGGTATTAAAACACTGCGCGTTCTGCCCGGCCTTACTCGGAGCGGCCGGCGCGCCCGGGCCACGTCCGCTCCCGCACGTCTGTCCACGTTATGAGATGACCCCTTCCTTCTCAGAGACCCAAGTTTCACTCACCGCCAAGCCCGTCCCGCACAGCGGTCCCCAGGCCCGCGCACTGCCGCAGCGCGCTGTCCGCCCGCCTCTTTCAGGCGCCGGGCCCGTGTGATCGCGCCTGCGCGCTCCGCCGTGCGCGGGCGTGAGAAAGGGCCCGCGCCGCTCCCAGGTTCTTCCGGAGGGGCAGAGGAGGGCGAAACTGCTCCCCGCGCGGCAGTGCGCAGGCGTAGCGGCGCGCGGCGCTTTCTTCCGCCTCAGCCACCGCGGCTCCGGCGGCGCGCCAGTCGCTGGGCTGCCCGGTGGGGGGCGCTGCGGGCCGGGGCGCCCGGGGGTGGTCGGGGCCGGGCTCGCCGCCCCGGGGCGGGGCCGCGCGGGCCGGGATGGGGCGGGCGTCGGGGCGGTGGTCCAAGCCGGCGAGCGGCGGCGGCGAGCACAGGAGAGGCTGCGGACCGAGGCGCAAGGTTTGGACACGGCGCCATGCGCGGCCCCCCGGCCTGGCCGCTGCGGCTGCTCCTGAGGCGGGGCCCAGCCGCCCGCGCCCCCGGGACCCGGCCGCCGCCGACGCTCCTGGCGCCGGCGCGGCTTGGGGACTCGGGGCCATCGCTCCTCGAGGGTGGCGAAGCCGCGCGAGCCCCGCGGTGCCGGGCGGGACGCTGCCCGGGCGGGGGTCCCGGCAGCCCCGCGGGCGGCGCGGGCCTGGCGCGGCTCCTGGCGCTGTGGACGCGGCCCTCCGGGCCCTCCAGGTGCGGGGCGCTCGCCGGGCCCGGCGTCCCCCGGCTCCCGCGCGCCGCGCTCCCCGGTGGCCCAGCGGCGGTCGCGCGGGCCGGGGGCGAGGCTTGGCTGCGCGAGCCGCCCTTGCCTGCGGCCGCGGCGACCCCCGGACACGACCCGCTGCAGCGGCCCGTGGCTGCCGGGCGCTCGGAGGCCCAGAAGCTCCTAAGGCTGGCGCAGCCCGAGCGCCGGAGGCTGGCAGGTAGGGCCCCGTCCCTCCCCTCGGTCACCGCGACCTTACACACGCGAGGTCCGGGGCCGCCGAGAGGGTCACTGCGGTGGCGGCAGGGGGACCCGGGGCCACTGGAAACGGTGCGGAGGACGGGGTGCCTCTACCTGGGCGTCCCCACCTGGAGCGCGGACAGAGCGCGCCTGCTGTAGCGGTGTGGAGCCGGCAGGCCCGCCGGGAATCTGCTCCCAGAGCTAATGTTTGTTTTCTTATCTTGGTACATATTATACAAATGGGGCAGCATCTCAGTGTTGCAGTTTTCGGGTCTGTTCCATTTTTACTTTGCTGGCGTTCTCAGAATGACCTGGGTTTTTTCCCCGTATCTTTGTAAAATTAATCCTAGCCCCAAATAAACCAGTGTTGTCATATGTGCGTGCTTCAGGCAAGTTTATTAAGCAGCCAACAATATTTTTATTCTGTGAAGCAAAGCAGTGTAAAGTTTTCAGGTTTTTCCCCTGCTTTTGTCTCCTGGGTGGTAGGCAGGAAGTTACTAAGTTCTTATCAGAAGAGTCAACACTGGTCGTGATCAGTGATCTGTAAACTCCAGAAGTGTTGAGAAACTGTGACTCATAACCCAACTAAATCATAATTAAGTAATTTTTAAAAAGAAATCAAAAGGAATATTTTTAGGGCTTCCCTGGTGGCGCAGTGGTTGGGAGTCCGCCTGCCGATGCAGGGGACACGGGTTCGTGCCCCGGTCCGGGAAGATCCCACATGCCGCGGAGCGGCTGGGCCCGTGAGCCATGGCCGCTGAGCCTGCGCGTCCAGAGCCTGTGCTCCGCAACGCGAGAGGCCACAACAGTGAGAGGCCCGCGTACCGCAAAAAAAAAAAAAAAGAATATCTTTAGAAACAAAATCCAGATAAACAGATTTTTGTATAGCTTGTCATTTTAGCCATAAATGGAGAAATGTTTAAATGCAAGGGCCTTGTAAGATCTCAAAGGTTTTGAGACTTCTCCAAGTCTTCGTTTCTTTAATAAATATTGAGTCTCATTGTGTGCTAGGCCCTTGGGTTCCACTGATGAGCAGGAAGAAGCATGGTTCCCGCTCCTGCTGGGGCTTGCAGCTTAGTGGGGGAGAAACATTGATGAAAAGATATGTGACTGGAGATAAAACTGCACATGTGATGAGGGCTTGCAAAGAGGGCTTGTGAGGTTCTTAGGCCTGAAAGAGGAGAGAATCCCACCTTTTTTTGTTACAAGTCCATTGCTTTAGGAAGGATAGTCCTAGAGAGCTATTTGTGATGTAGGGCGGGTTGGTGCCGTGGAGGAGGGCAGTAGAGTGGGAACATTTATACCTCTCACTGACTGTTATAGTTTAGGGGGCTTCTTGGTATTACTGAGGTATAAAGAGAACTATCTCATCGCTCAGTTGGTTGTGCGTGTATTTTTATGGAAATAAAGTTTTTTTCCTTTTTCCTCTTTTAAAAGAAAATTTTGAGGCTAGGAGCTCTCACTGGCCTGTGAGCTGCTTGGGAAAGGGGCTTTGTCTGCCTCATCTTTCTGTGTCTAGTCCTTAGCCTGTGTGTGTGTGTGTGTGTGTGTGTGTGTGTGTGTGTGTACTTTTAAATCAAGAGGCCAAAAGCAGCTGAGTTGAAGAGAAGGAATTCCAATGTTAATTTGTTAATTTTTAGGAAAAGGAATACAAAAATCCTTTTTCAAAAATTCCGCTGTACGTTTGAATAACAGTGTTTTCATCTGTGTTCAGTAGTTTGGTGAGCATGCTGCCTGAACTGTGTGACCAGAAAACTTTGGTCTTAAGTGATTTGTGTCAGAAACTTTAAAAACAGGGTCCATCATTTGAAATGTTTATAGGTATCTGCTGAGAACAGTCATTTCCATTTCTCTTCTAAAGGAACCACAGTCCTCGTTGCTCTCCGCGGCCCCTCCTCCCTGTGTCTCACTTTATGTAGGAACTTGCAGATATCTTCCAACAGCTGTGGCCTACAAGGTTGCTCTGCAGTCTTTTTTCATTGATAATTCTTCGTCTTATCACCTTGGTCACAGGAGTCTTAAAAGATGGAGGAGCTCACTGCGGAGCCCCTGTGGGCTGATGGGATAAGAGGTAACTGGTCAGAGCCGTCCTGCTGGGCCTGGCAGATAGAAGCGGCTGCTGGGGCTCCCAGGGAGTTAGAGGCAGGCTGCACCGTGCGTGGGGTTGAGAGTTGGGAGGGGCGGCCGTGAGATGCCGATGGAGGGTCTCTGTGCGGCGGGCCCGGTGCAGGGGAGCTTGTCTTGCTCACGCTTTGCAGGCAGGCCCCTGGTCAGATGTGGCAGGTGCATGTCCAGCCCTCCACCCCAGAGTGTTCACTTAAACACGGATAAGGGCCTGTGTGGTTTGAGAAGAGGACAGGTCTCGGAACCTGATGCCCGCCAGGAGCTTTTGCTGCATTTGTAGTTACATTTTATGGAGATAGACCGTGACGTGACCAAAATGAACAGAGTGGTGAAACCAGTGGGTCCGGTAAGCAAGGAGAGGGCGAAGCATGTTTCCTGCAGCCCAAGTTGGGACAGAGGGTCTGACAAGGACAGCACTGGTGGGACGGTGAGGCTGAGCCTCCGCAATGGAGACTGCTCCAGAAAGCCCTACGGAAGTGCCCTGTTGCAGAGAAAACATGAACATTCTGTATCTGTGCTGCGAAATGTGCTAGTCAGAGGTGATTCAAGACGGAAATACACGCCAGATTTTGAAAGGACTTAGTATGGAAAAAAAATGGTGAACTTTCTTTACTTTTTGATGTTCATCGCATGTTGATTAATATTTTGGATATATTGGATCCAAATATACAAATAAAATACAGCATTAAAATTAATTTTACCAGTTTCTTTGAAATGTGGCAGCTGGAAGATTTTAAGTTCTGTGGACAGGAGCACCCGATGCTCTGGCCTTGCCCAGACCTTTGTTCTCCAGGTCACTCCACGAGCCCGCGAGGCTTCCTCACCGTCCTCTTCCTGCTGGCTGTCAGCCCCCTTCACCTCCTGCCCTGGCCAGCTTAGCTAGATGCCAGGCTAGCTCAGCCTCCAGCCTGCACCGGGCCTCTACTCCTTTGTTCCCTGTAGACACAGAAAGCTCCTTTCCTCCTCTGTCCCACCCGTCAGAGAGTGGAGCTGCTGGCAGGGACACAGGTCATTCCTGACGCCTTGCGGTGACAGCTGAAATATAGATAATAGCGGATACTTACTGTTTACTAGGTACTGGGCACTGGGCCAGAGGCTTTACGTGTGTGTGTGTGTGTGTGTGTGTGTGTGTGTGTGTGTGTAATTTCTCCTCACAACATTTCTGTGAGGGAGGGGTTCTTTTTACTGCTATTTGACAGATGAAGAAACTGAGGCACAGAGAGTTTGAGTGACCCACTCAAGGTGAAACAGCTAGATGGCAGAGGTAGGGCACTGACCCTGTCAGTCCCAACTTCAGAACTGACCTTCCCAACATGCTTCCCAAATCTGAAATTCTCAGGTCCTGTAGAATCTAGTTCTTAAAAATATCTGCAGTCCTTGTCACCGTCCGTATCCCCTCTGCCCCTCCCCGTTTCACCCCAGTTCCCCTCTCGCCTGGATCAGGGGAGCCTCAGGTCCTTTCTTTTCACTCTGCTGCCAGAGTGGATCATGTAAAAGGCAAATCTGACTGTCTCACTCCCCAGCCCGAGGCCCTTTTAGGCCTGCCTTGCTGCAGAGTCCCAGTTCTACTTTTGAACCCGGAGCCTAGTATGCCTCCACTTTATTTCTCAGTACTTCTCTGCACCAGAGTCTCTGTTCCAGCTTTATCCTGCAGCCTTCCTGCTCCCTGGCTGCCCTCACCCCCAGGCGAGGCCCCTGCTGTGTTCTTGGCTTGGAATGTGAGAAGACGGAGAAGACAAGCTTTGTCTCAGAATGTGGTTCTTCAGTGTATGAACTGGGTGACCTTGGGCAAGCTCCCTCACCTCTCTGTGCTTGAGTTTCCTCTCTGGAAACAAAAATGAGGGTGATAAAAGCATTGTTGGAGAGAGTGCATATCAAATGCTTCAGAGAGTGGTGGGTGGTTGGTGCCTTAGTACTTGAGTGACATGGGGGTAGCTGCACCTGCCCAGCACAGTGAGCAGACGAGTCATTAAAAGATCTGTCCCGTATCCAGTGGTGATAGACATGCTTGAGAGCCTCCTCCGCCCCCCAGACCTGTCCATCCAGGAGCTGTCTACCGGCCACAGCCCTTCTCCCAACAGCCTCTGTTTCAGGTTTTCCATCCCCTTTCTTTTGGAGGAGATTTCTCTTATTCTTTGAACGCTGTGATGCAGTAGAATGAGGGTAACGGAAAGATACTTGAAGATACCTGTCAAGAGACAGATGACAGTTGCTTGGGACCCGTCAAGCAAGGATAGGAACAAGCAAGATGTTTAACCATGGAGAAAAGGTGGAGAAGAGTTTCTAGAAGGATTATGGTATACTTGGCTTGTCAGGTTTGGGGAGGAATCAGAGATGATAGTTGTGGCGCAAATCTACATGATTCATGAATGTCCGAGATGGTGCTATGTAGTAAAACCTTAATTAACAGGAATCCAGCTAACCCAACGCTGAAAAAAAAAATTTAACTTTTGTATACATTCAACTTGTAGAAGAAAGAGGCAAATGGCAATAAGACAAGCTGTCAATCGTTCTTTGTTTTTGTTTTTTTAATTAAAAGGAAAGAGGGGAGATCCTGGAACGAATTTTGATTCAGCCCAATTCCTTTCTCTTTGTAATCATTATCATTACTGTGTAAGAACTAGTGTGTGTTCATGATATACAGGTTCTTATTTTGGAGTTGTAACTTTGAGTTTGAAAACTAGAGGCGGGAGGGAGAGATGGACCTTGATGGCACTCTGCATACAGTACACTTACTGAAGTATTTGCCAAAGGGAAGAAACAGACCAGAGAAGCTGGCTGGTGATGACAGATGAAACAGGCCTTTCGGGTTAACCCCCGGCTCGCCAGGCCACTGCTTTCTGGAGCAGCCCGTTTGCCACGACCGTGCCCTGCAGAACCCGAGCTACACTTGCCTCCTACACCCTTCGGGCTTCCAGTCCCTCTGAGCACTGTCATCAGGAACACGGCGATTTGAAACAAGACCCCGGGTCTTAAAGCAGAAGGAAATGGCCCTTGGCTAGGTTCACGTTATGCAGTTCGGTTGTGATAAAAGGGGTTTTCAGCTAGTCACATGGGCTTTCTGGCTCTGGTAAAGGAGTCATTGCCACACACGGACTTCCTGAGCCACCAGATCTTAAGATTCTCTTTAGGCTGTTGTCGAACTCTGATAACGCTTTCATGCCTCCTTTGCCAAAGTTCAGTTTATTTGTTCATTCATCCAACAAATATTTATTGAGCTTTTCCTATATACCTGTCCCTGTAGGCAGTGGGGATACAACAGTGAACAAAACAGACAGAAATCTTTTATGCTACTGGAGAGAGACAGTAGACAAGTGAAGCGTTGGGAAGTGCTGGGAGGAGAATGGAGGGCGAGGCTGCTGTGTTTGGGTCTGTATTAACAGATAGGACTGCAGAGCAGGCCTCCTTGAGGGGAGGCCATTAGAAGACCCCCAGGAGGGGAGAGAGTGTGTGCAATGTTCCCAACTTAAGTCAGGCTCACATTCCTCCTAGAGCTCTGTTTGCCAACTGAACAACCGGTTCACACTGCGTTCATTCTCTACTCTTTTTATTAAGGTTTCGTGAAAGTAAAGCCTTTCACTGAAGTGTGAGCATTAGGCAAGACACAGATAGAGAAGCTGTTTGCAGGGTGTTGGCAGCGCCCATTCCCCAGGGCTCAACCCACATTGATTCTCCAGTGATGGAGCTAGCTGGGCCCCAAGCGGGACCAAACTCAGAAGGTGCACAGTGGGACGTGCCCTGCCCCAGTCACTCGATGCCACTCTTCAGAAGGAACCTCTGTTACTTGTTTCTTGTTACTCTCCTGGAGATATTCTGTGCACTCATGAACTTGAAAATCAACAAGCAAAAAAGTGCCACAGATGTTAACATCTGTGTCCTGGGCTTTTTCACTAACAGTGTATCTTGGTGGATGGCTTCATGTCGCTTCGTATAGACTCACCTCGTTCTTTTTAACGACTGCATAATATTTATAAAATAAATGCTCCATAATTGATTTAACTTTTCTCCATTAATGAACGTTTAGGATATTTTGAATCTTTTGCTGGGATAAGCAATGTCATAATGAACACCCTTGAGTGTACATTTTTTGCATACACATATGGGAGTGTACCTGTAAGTTAGAATCTTAGAGGTAGAATTGGTGGATGAAAGGGAATGTGCATTTATGTTTTTTTTTTTTTTTTTTTTTTGTGGTACGCGGGCCTCTCACTGTTGTGGCCTCTCCCGCTGCAGAGCACAGGCTCCGGACGTGCAGGCTCAGCGGCCATGGCTCACAGGCCCAGCCACTCTGCGGCATGTGGGATCTTCCCGGACTGGGGAGCGAACCCGTGTCCCCTGCATCGGCAGGCGGACTCTCAACCACTGCGCCACCAGGGAAGCCCTGCATTTATGTTTTGACTGATAAGATCACATCGCTCTGCCATTGCAACTGTACCAGTTTGCACACCCACTAACAGTGTAAATGCTTCTTTTCCCACAGCTTTACCAATACCATGCTGTCAAACTCTTTGATCTTTGCCAGTCATTAGATGAAAGTGTAGTAGTGTAAATTTGCATTCCTCTTGTTAGGAATGTTGTTACCTGATACATGTTGTTCCTAATTGGATTTTCTCGATATTTTCTTTTCTGAAAAGATACTGTGCCCTGTGTCTTTTTTGTTTTTAAGGCGTGTGAACAGTTGTGTTCTTACATGTTTTATTATCATGCTCATACTCTGGTACTTTATTTCCCAGAGCAATAATATTAAGAAGGAACGTATCACATGTGTAATGGCTGCCCATAACTGCTTTCCAAAGGTTCGAGTGTTTTGAAATATTAGACATAATCAAGAGCTTTACCTGCATAGTTTGATCTTCAAGCTAAGATACAGTTAGATGCCAGGAAATAACAGTGTGTAGCACGAATGTAGGAAAAATATCACCTCGGGAGGGAGGCCGGAACGGATTTTTGTGGTTAGCTGTCAGTTACTCCTGGGGAAGAAGAGAGCAGCAGACCAGGGTAAAGCAAAAGCCGTCTTGTCTGGGTACTTGGGGACGATCAGTGCCCTTACAGTCATCCTGCCTGATCTGGCCCCAGAAACTACTCGGTTCTTCCCTTTAGTCAGGGGTCCAGGAGCTAAAGGGAGGAGACTCCCATCATCTGAGAGCATCACACGCTCTGAAAAGTTTATTCGGGAAAAAGCGTGATGAACTCAGCACCCTGCCCCTTGGCCGAGGCACCGATGAACCGGAGAGTTGCTTGTGTTTTGCAGCTGCAGTTGGGTTTCTGACGGTGTCCAGTGTCATCACCATGTCCGCCCCCTTCTTCCTGGGGAAGATAATCGACGTCATTTACACAAACCCCTCTGCGGACTACAGCTCCAGCCTGACCCGCCTCTCCCTGGCGCTCGGCGGCGTGTTCCTGTGCGGCGCCGCGGCCAACGCCGTCCGCGTCTACCTCATGCAGACGTCAGGTGCCACGACCCACCTCCTGGGCCACATGGGGTGGGGGTTGGGGGGGCGGATCTCGTGGGTTCCCTGTGCTCCGGCCCCCATGTTGTCCTCTCTTCCTCCACCGCGTGGGGGGCAGGGCCAACACTGGGCTGGGGATTGTTGTAGATCATGTGCTCTGTGCTCAACCTGCCTCTCCCGTGAATTGGAGCGCAGTCGCCTGTGTGCCTTCCGGGAGGTTTGAGTGAGGCGGCCGCAGAAGCCGGGACGTGCCCCGCGCTGTGCCGCCCCTGCAGGCGGAGCCGGCTGATAGTGGTCGGTGTTAACTGTGAGGCCTGCTTGTTAGTAGGCGGTGACACCACAGTGACGCTAGAGCCCGGACACCCGACTCCGAGTCGGTTGCTGGCCATTTAGCTGATGAAATACTCTGTAGATAAGTAACCAGTTCTTGCCATTCGAAGTTAAATCCAGGAAAGGATTGCGAAGGAGAAGCAAAATTAGCTTTTGAGAAGTTAAGGTCGTAAAACTTCTCTGTAAGTTATACTTTACGAAAGTCTCTTGGTCACATTCCGTTTACCGCTGTATCCTGTCCTCGGCATCCTCGGGCTGTGGGCACCGAGAGGAGATCGGTGCTGGTCGCCAGCACGTGCCGTTCAGTGCGCCCGGGCTCCCACCGCACCCGAGCGGGTGCAGACAGGCCTCCGGGGCTGCGGCTCAGAAGAGGCGCCAACCTCAGGCCGCGCGGCTGCATGTTAGCGACTGAGCCCAAGCCGATGCCACTGCTCTTTGCCTTGCAGGTCAGCGCATCGTGAATAGGTTGAGAGCTTCGCTCTTTTCCTCGGTTCTGAAGCAGGAGGTCGCTTTCTTTGACAAGACGCGCACCGGAGAGCTGATCAACCGCCTGTCCTCGGACGCGGCCCTGCTGGGGCGGTCGGTGACCGAGAACCTCTCGGACGGGCTCAGGGCCGGAGCCCAGGCTTCCATTGGCGTTGGCATGATGGTATGTCGGCCCGGCTGACGGGGCGCCCTGCGGCTGGGGCTCGGCCCGCGCCCTCTTCTCAGGCATGAGGTGCGCTCCGTTGAGCTGTTCTCATCGCTGTCGCAGAGGCCGCGGGGACCTGGAGCATCTGCTTCCTTGGTGGCACCTGCGCCTTCACTTCTCTGCCATGAATTCCTGTCTGGAGAACGGACCGTTGGCATTTAGAAAAACTTACCTTGTTGCCTGGGTTTTCCGAGAACGTGTGAAAGTGGTGGGAGGGCCTTCAGGTCCTGAGCGTGGGTCAGAGGAGGGGTGTCAGTTCCTTCCCCTAAGGCAGGAAGCTGCCACTGCCGTCTGGATGGGACGGAGGCCTCGTTTCCTCTCCTCCTCCTATCAGGAGCAGGTCCCCTCCTGCACGCAGGCAGCTCTGCCCTCCCTTAGGGAAGCCCGCTCCACCCAGGCCCGTGTCCCTTCCTTAGCTGGGGGCTTGAGCCCAGCTCCCTTCTTCACACCAGTGGTCTCTTCAGACCTGCGTGGCTGCCCGGTAGGAATGTAGTGCAGGCCACGTGTGCCAGTGTACATTTTCTAGTAGCCACGTTTTAAAAAGCAAAAAGAGGGAATTACCTGGCGGTCCAGGGGTTAAGACTCGGCACTTTCACTGCTGTGGGCCCGGGTTCAATCCCTGGTCAGGGAACTGGTACTAAAATCTCACAAGCTGCGTGGTGTGGCCAAAAAAAATTAAAAAAAAAAAAAAAGCGAAAAGAAAGGTGAGATGAGATTAATCTTAATAATTTTACTTAATATAAACATTATCAATTCAACATGTGTTTAATATAAAAATTGTTAGATATTTCAAATTATTTTTTCATATTAAGATTTCAAAATATAGTGTTTTCTTTTATAAATTTATTTATTTTGGGGTCTTAGTTGCTTAGTGCAGGTAGTTGTGGCGAGCGGGGGCTACTCTTTGTTGCGGTGCACGGGCTTCTCATGGCGGTGGCTTCTCTTGTTGCGGAGCATGGGCTCTAGACGCGCGGGCTTCAGTAGTTGTGGCTCGCGGGCTCAGCAGTTGTGGCTCGCAGGCTCTAGAGCGCAGGCTCAGTAGTTGTGGCACACGGGCTTAGCTGCTCCACGGCATGTGGGATCTTCCCCGGACCAGGGCTCAGACCCTTGTCCCCTGCATTGGCAGGCGGATTCTTAACCACTGCGCCACCAGGGAAGCCCCCAAAATATAGTGTGTATTTTATACTTACGGAACATCTAAATCTGGATGCTAAATTTTCATTGGGAATACCTGATCTGTATTTAGATTTCATAAAATTTGTGGTTGAAAAAGTATATTAACATACCCAAATTCCCAGACATTCTTAAAACTTTACCAATAACTAAATAGAAATGGAGTATCAGTTTTTAAATTTAAATTTTAATTAAAACTAAATAAAATGTAAGATTTAGTTCCCCAGCACACTGGCCACATTTCAGGTGCTCAGTAGCTGTGAGAGGCTGTCTGTCATCTTAGCACAGTTCTAGACCCCTAGAATGAGGACGGTGACTGATCTTTTCTCACAGGTGGGAAAGCTTGGGTTTCTGTCCTGTGTCCCACAGGGCATTCAGTCCAGAGCAGAGGGATATGTTGAGCCTGTAAGATCTGACATACAGAATGGAAGACAGCTTTGAAATCTTATGTATGCCCAGCCAAGAGAGAAGCAAAACTCTGGGAGAAGGGCCCTCCTGAACTAAAGCACCATTTCCAGATATTAATAGTCCAGGGCTCAGGAAGAGCTGGGAACCTCTTTTTGTAGCAGGTGAAGAGAGTCCCAGTGTAGGGCAGGTGGCTCATCAGAGGGAGGGAGCCTTAGTACCTTGAGCTGCATAGCAAAGTACCACATCTGGGGGCTCAAACAACAGAAGTTTATTTCCCATGGTTCTGGAGTCTGGGAATCCCAGATCAAGGTGCTGACAACGTAGGTTCATTCTGAGGCCTCTTCTCTTGGCTTGTGGGCAGCCATGCTCTCGCTGTGAGCTTCATTCACAAGGCCTTTCCTCCGTGCCTGTGGGGAGAGAGCTGACTCGCTGGTGTCTCCTCTCTTAAGGACCCGAATCCTATCAGATCAGGGCCCCCGCCCTTATAACCTCATTTTACCTTAACTCCTTCCTTAGAGGCTCCATCTCCAAGTCCAGCCCCATAGGGGCTAAAGGCATATGAATTTTGGGGGGACACAAACACTCAGCTCATAGCAGGGCCTCATAAGGGGGCATCCCCTGGGACCTGTGTGCTTTGTTTCTCATGGGCTCCCTGGACCCGACTATGGTAAGCCTGCTCCCAAGAACCTAGTGATGTCTGTACCATACTGCCAGTTTGGTAATTTACGTTCGGGGGTCTCCCTCCCACCATTAAGATGTGTGTCCTGATACTCCAGCGCTCCTTGTATGACAGCACCCTGCGATATCCTTCAGAAGGTTATTTCTAAGCGTGGAACCGGAGCACAGGGAGGGAGGGTTCTGAGCCCGTCCCCAGGGCCTGGGGGGCACCAAGGGATGCTCCTGCCCCCCGTGCAGAGGGCTTGCTTGGGCTGTGCTGAGACCTGCCTGGGTGCCTCGCTGCCCCTGCATGTGTCCTGTGGCCACTGCCATCCCAGCGTCTGCTTGTCTGCTCAGGGTGGGTCGTCCCATGGATCAAGGTGCTGAGCTCATTGCTGCCTCGGGGCCTCTGTGTACTTGCTCTTCCAAGACCACATGACCCTGTGGTCTGTCTCTCTCTCTCTCTCTCTCTCTCTCACTCTCTCTCTCTCTCCTGTTTGCTCTCCGACTCTCACCTTTGCTGTCCCCTTGGATGAAGCTCCACGTGGGTCAGTTATATCCCAGGTGCCTAGAATAGTGTTCACTGCATGACAGCATTAGGCAACCAATGAGTAAATAAGTGAATGATTGCATGCTTCGTCCTTTACTTTACATTTCAGTCTGCAGCTTTTCCTCAGCATTTTAGGAGAGCCTTGTACTGATGATACTGTTTTATAATTAATAATTTGTCGAAGAGATGCTAGTACCATTTAAAATACAATCACCTAATTGCAGGCTTGGCTACGGGAAAACCCCACTGTGTTACTTCCCCTTCGAGCAACTCCAGTTGTTAGGAGACTCCGCCTTTTGTTGAGTCTAGATCCATCCGACTGCGATTGCAGTCCTCTGAGCCGCGGAAACAGCTCTAACTTGGTTGTTACACCCCCTGCCAAGTCCTCTGTCAACTCTGTCATATGATGTGGGTATTTTTGGTCTTGCTGCCACCTGAGTCATTTCAGTGAGATACTGCTCAGGTTGTTCAGAGCCCTTGATCTGGACCTGAATGCAGAACTCCTGGTGTGATCTGGCCAGCGTGGAGCAGAAGGCGGCCTCCTTCCTCTGCTCACATCCTGCCGCCCTTCTCTGTCGGTGAACAGCGTGGCCTGATTTACGCAGCACTGGTCCTGCGTTGTGCCAGTAGTGGTGCAGCAGTGGAGGGTAAAAGAGCCCCTCCCTTGCTTCAGCAGCTCTCTGTCGGTCACTCCTGTGTGGCAGGCTGAATATTCATGGGGCTTTGTGAAGATTGAAAATGTTTGAAAAGTTCTACCAAAACTGGACGTACGATTTTGAGACAGCACCTTTGAGCCTGCCTGTTAATTTCAACACACACACACACTTAGAGCGGGCAGTGAGAATGTCTTGCTACTCTGTGTAACACAATACCTTTTGGCTTTTGTTTTTGACAGTTTTTTGTCTCCCCTAATCTGGCCACTTTTGTTTTGAGTGTGGTGCCTCCAATATCCGTCCTTGCTGTGCTTTATGGCCGATACCTACGGAAACTGACCAAAGTCACTCAGGACTCCCTGGCACAAGCCACTCAGGTAAAGGCCCCTCCCTGGTGTGGTCTCCACTTGAATGAACTCAGAGCCAGGGTATCGGTGGGCAGACCCTAAGGGATGTGCTGAAGCTTTTCAAAAAAGTACTTCCTTTTCCTTACATTAGCCCCCCGGATCTTAGCAACACAAAGTACTCTGCCTTCTAGACTAGATTAGTACCCACACCTCAGCGTTGGGCCCACTTGACTGTACATTGTGTGAACTTCTTACTGTCACTATTTCTTATAGGACGAAAAAGCTAATTATATTCTGAAAATAGTTTCTGGATGATACTCTGTCCTTCATTAATTGATAAAGGTAGCTTTGTAATGCTATCCAGTATTGTCTTTTTTAAAAATTAAAAATAACTTATATTTTCATGTCACAAAACCATGCATATTTTGAAACTAAAATTTTGAGAATATAAAGAGAAAAAATAACATGCATAATTCTAGCTCTCAGAATGAATGTTATTAACATTTTGGAGTCTATCCTTTTCATCTGTCTTTTGCACTACGTAAAATATATTTCTTTATCTATCTACCTACCTTCCCATTTATCTCTTTATCTACCTGTATATATGTGTCTATGTATAGATATATATTTGTTTCCAAAAACAGGATTGTTTATCATATACTCTGCTTTGTAATCTATTTTTGACTTAGTTGCATATCATGAGCAGCTTTCTATTGATAGTATCTTAAAAATGAGAACCACATTTTAATTTTGCCTCCCTCGAAATATATGTATTATTTCTCCCAGCTAGCTGAGGAACGTATTGGAAATATAAGAACTGTTCGAGCTTTTGGGAAAGAAATGACTGAGATAGAGAAATACACCAGCAAAGTGGACCATGTGATGCAGTTAGCAAGGAAAGAGGCACTTGCTCGGGCTGGTTTCTTTGGAGCAGTAAGTAGATCACTTTGGAAAGAGTGGAAAGGGTAGACGTTATGATTGGGAGGGGTTTTTATTCTGTGAATCTTGCCATACATAGAAAATGCTTCTCCCTCAAGAGTAAGAATTACCATCCTTAAAATATTTTTGTGAAGGAGGAGGAAAACAAGTAAATGTAATTAAAGGAAAGGTGGTGAGACCCAGACAGGGTGGGATTGGGCACTGGTTCTGAGTGTGGTTCAGACCAGGCATGTCAGCTTCACCTGGGAACTGGTTAGGCACGCAGATTCTCAGCTCCACTCAGGATGTCCTGAATTGGAAACTCCTGGGGTGGGGCTGGCAATCCGTGATTTAGCCCCAGGTCATTCTGATGCAGGCAGTTTGAGACCCACTGAGGATTAACCAAAATAATCTCGGTGTATTTCAAGAAGGAAGTATAAGAAAATTGATCACGTTGATCACAATGAACTCGGGTAGGACACCGAACTAGAAAATCACCATGATGGCAAATGCATAATATGTTCAAACATATTAGAACGTTAGAGGTGATTCAGTAACAGCCGTGACTTAACGGATAGGAAGGCCCAAGGAGGCAGCACTTACAGAGACCACACACCTAACGCAGGTCAGGGCAGGTGAGCAAGATGCAGGGCTCTAGCTTCTCAGTGCAGCCTGCCCAGCCCATCACGGTACAGTGTACTGATTTCCTCCAGTTAGGGAAGGCCTCCTTACTATCATTTTTCTCCTTTGCAAATTGATTAGACTGAGTAAAATAGGAATCTGACGGGTGACTTAGTGTTTAGGTTTCTGTGTTAATGAGATTATTTCCTTCAATATTGTGATATTTCAAAAGTATTTTTAAATTCAGATTAAAACTTATTTAGTATTTTGGAAAAATCTTGCTTGATGGTGAAATGCATAAAGGGAATTATAGGCCATGTAAATGCTTTTTGCATTTGGCGACTTTGGTTCCCACCTGACTTCTGTGTTTTCTTCCCTTAACAGACCGGGCTCTCTGGGAACCTGATCGTGCTTTCCGTCCTGTACAAAGGAGGACTGCTGATGGGCAGTGCCCACATGACAGTGGGTGAACTCTCTTCCTTCCTAATGTATGCTTTCTGGGTTGGATTAAGCATTGGAGGTATATAATTTAAATAGGCTTGGGGGTTTACAAATCAAAAATAGGGTTATAGTTTCTGAAATGAAAACTTAACTTTCCCATTACTCCACCTCTCATCAATTAACTAACTGCAAAAACCTCTCCTAGAATGTTACTTCAACTTGACTTTGAAAGAAAGAGCAAAGATACAAGTGGGATCCTCCCTGGGGTCTGGAATTTCCAGGGTTTTGCAGGCCCCCCGTAGCTGGTGGAGCTCCGGGTCTCACTGGAGCTCTTTCCAGCTGCATGTAGGGCAGCCTGTTCCCTTTCACCGTAGGATGGATGCTGGGGACGTAGGGTGGTGTGAACAGGCATGTACAGGAACCCCCGTCCTCTGGTGGTGATGCTTCCATGATGGGCAAGTCACTGGTGGGGAGTAAAGTTCCTTCTGTACAAAGTCAGCCATGTTCAAAACTAGTGAACAATCACAAATATAAGCGATAAAGTACATGAAGCACAGTTGCTTGCTTTTGTCAAGAGTCTCTCCGATGAGCTTTCATCGTCCACTTCTGAGTGAAGGGAAGCAAGATCCATGGAGTCTGCGAGGTTTTCTTTTCCGTAGCTTTCCTGAGGCCCTAGCCAACTGGGAGCAGATGATTTCCTGCTTTTTGTTTTCCTTCTTCTCTTTGAAAAGAGATGGAAAGGTTAGATAAACACTGAAGTCTGGTTCAAGGAGCTCAGGTATCCCATAGGGGTCACCTCAGCCCAACACTCTTGTTTTCAGGGTTTCAGGGTTTTCTACTGGTTAAAGGTATAGGCTTTTCCTTAGACATCTGCAGGCAAGTGAGGATGTTTTCTGGACCGAGATTTCCAGAGACCCCTTTAAAAATAGCATTTTAGTTCCTCTGGCTGGTCTTGAAGACAAACCTGATCAAGACACTTCCGGGTGCTGAGTGACTTGGGATGCGAGAGGGCCAGTTCAGGAGGACAGAGCAATGACAGTGTTTCTCTTTTTTCTCCGTCTCTTGGGTTGGGCCTGTCGGGCTGTAGGCTCGCACACCCGTGTGGGTGGGTTCCTTTCAGCCTTTTGTCCCACCTCAGAGCGGACTTGTCTGCCGCCACCTTCCCTCTCTGTGGCCTTCCTGTGCACGGTCCACGCTTGACCACTGTCAGCTTTCCTCCTGCCCCCCCCCAGTCTTGCGTTTTCTGCCACATTTGTCTTGATCTTTCTTAGTCCCTCTGCTGACACCTCCTTTTTTCCATAGTACTTGACCTGATAGACACTACCTCTGTTTTGGGGTGTTCTGCTGCCCTATCTTTTGTCCCAGGTTCATAGCTGTGTCTTGCACAGAAATTGGTTGGAAACACAGTTCCCGTCCCCTGGGAGTCAGTTACCTCCCCTGGTCACAGACGTGCTGCTGAGGCTTTGTCTGTGCTTGAGATTTCGGGGGGCTCGGCCTCCTGAGCCACAGGCCACCCCACGGCTCTGGTTGATGGTTCCTGCTATGTGGAGGTGGAGAGAGGAGTGAAGTGTGGGCGGGACTGTAGGGACCTGTTACAGGTTGAGTTGGGTTTTAAATGTTTTTGTGACGCTCACTGTTTAGCGTGATTCCGTAATGAATCTGCAATCAAGAAATCCTGTTTTATTTATTAAATAAATCAGAATTTTTATATGTTGGTTCCTGCTTAGAATAGATTTTACTGAAAAGAAAAAAAACCCACAGTAAATTCTACATTTATTTTCTGTTGCGAGAGGGTCAGAGGTGCTATTTGAAGGAAAACATGCTTGTTTCTTTTATACCAGAGAAGGCTCTTACATCTTCTTATCAAACCCAATATCTTTTTTCTTACATTTTTATTGAGGTGAAATTCACGTAACACAGACTTACTCATTTTTGAATGTACAGCTCAGTGGTATTTAGTACACTCACAGTGTTGTGCAACCCCTACCTCTGTTTAGTTCCAAAGTATTTTCCTCACCTCGAAGAAAAGCCCATACTCATCAAGCAGTCTATACCCCCCTCCCCAGCCCCTAGCAACCAGTTTGCTTCCTATCTGTATGTATTTACTTATTCCGGATATTTCACGTGAATGGAATTATATGGTTTGTGGCCTTGTGTGTTTGGCTTCTTTCCCTTCGCATGTTTTCAAAGTTCACCCACATTGTAGCATGTACTTCATTCCTTTTTGTGGTTGAATAATATTCGATTGTATGGATAGACCACATTTTGTTTATCCAGGGCCATTTTGTCTTTGTTTCTGTTTTCCAGAGTCTAAACTCTTTACTATGTTGTGAACTACTTCCAACTCTTTCCCTTGACTTTTCCTTCCTTCCTTCCTTCTTTCCAATTAATAGACTTCTTAAAAGAGCAGTTTTAGGGGCTTCCCTGGTGGCACAGTGGTTAAGAATCCGCCTGCCAATGCAGGGGACACTGGTTTGAGCCCTGGTCCGGGAAGATGCCACATGCCACAGAGCAGCTAAGCCCGTGTGCCACAACTCCTGAGCCTGTGCTCTAGAGCCTGTGAGCCACAACTACTGAGCCCACGTGCCACAGCTACTGAGCCTGAGCTCTAGAGCCCGTGCTCTGCAACAAGAGAAGCCACTGCAATGAGAAGCCTGCGCACCACAACCAAGAGTAGCCCCCGCTCGCTGCAACTAGAGAAAGCCTGCGTGCAGCAACGAAGACCCAACGCAGCCAAAAAAAGAGGAGGAGTTTTAGGTTCACAACAAAGTTGAGCCGAAAGTACAGAGAGTCCCATAGACCCCCTGCCCCCCATGCACAGACTCCCCTATTTATCAGCATCCCCCACCAGATGGTGCATTTGTTATAATCGATGAACATACACCGACACGTTATCACCGAAGTCCAGAGTCTACCTTAGGGGGTCTCTCGTAGTGTTGTACGTTCTGTGGGTCTGGACAAATGTACAAGGGCATGGATCCACCACTGTAGTATCATACAGAGCAGTGTCACTACCCTAAAAATCCTCTGTGCTCTGCCTATTCATCCTTCCTTCCTGCCAGCCCCTGGCAACCACTGATTTTTTTACTGTCTCCACAGTTTTGCCTTTTCCAGATGTCGTGTTGTTGAAATCATGCAGTGTGGAGCCTTTGCACCTTAGCTTCCTTCACTTAGTAGTAGGCATTGAAGGTCCCTCCATGTCTTCTCATGGCTCAATAGCTCTTTTCTTTTTAATGTTGTCTGGATGGACCACAGTTTATCCATTGAAAGGACATCTTTGTTGCTTCCAAGTTTTGGCAATTATGAATAAAGCTGCTGTAGACATTTGTGTGCAGGTTTTTGTGTGGATACAAGTTTTCTTCTCCTTTGGGTAAACACGAAGGAGCACGATTGCTAGATTGCATGCGGTAACAGTATGTTTAGTGTTGTGAGAAATCGCCAGACATTCTTCCAAAGTGGCTGCACCACTGTGCGCTCCCACCAGCCCAGAATGGGAGTTCCTGTTGCTCCACGTCCTCACCAGCATTTGGTGGTGTTAGGATTTCGGATATTTGCTGTTCTGATAGATTCGTTGTTGTCATAATTTGCTTTTTTCCCTGGTGACGTGATGCAGAGTATCCTTTTATATATTTATCTGCCATGGGTGTATCTTCTTTGGTGAGATGTCTGTTTGTCCATTTTTTAATTGGCTGCTTGTTATTGTTGAGTTTTAAGAATTCTTTGTATACAATAGGCTCCCCTTATCCTCGGTTTCACTTTCTGTAGTTTCAGTTACTTGTGGTCCACTGCAGTCTGAAAATATTAAATGGAAAATTCCAGAAATAAGTCATAAATGTTAAATTGCACACCATTCTGAGTAGCATGATGAAATCTCACGTTGTCCTGCCTCCTGCCTGGGACACGGGCCATCCCCTTGTCCAGCGCATCCCACCCGTTAGTCTTTTGGTAGCCGTCTCAGTGATCAGATGCACTGTGTAGTACTGCAGTGCTTGTATTGACGTGACTCTTGTTTCACTTAATAATGGCCCCAAATTGCAAGAGTGGTGATGCTGGCAATTCAGATATGCCAAAGAGAAGCCATGAAGTGCTTCCTTTAAGTGAAAGGGTGAAAGTTCTTGATTTCTTAAAGAAAGAGAAAAAATCATATGCTGAGGTTACTGAGATCTATGGTAAGAATGAGTCTTCTGGTCATGAAATTGTGAAGAAGGGAAAAGAAATTCATGCTGGTGTTGCTGTCCCACCTCAAACTGCAAAAGTTACACCACACTGCTTAGTTAAGTTGGAAAAGACATTTAATTTGTACAAGATACTTTGAGAGAGACCATGTTCACATGACTTGTTACAGTATATTGTTATAATTCTATTTTATTATTAATGTTACTCTCTTACTTTATAAATTAAACTTTAAGTATGTGTATGTAGGAAAAAAATACAGTTGACCCTTGAACAACACGGGTTTGAACTGTGAGGGTCCACTTATACAGATTTTTTTTCAATAAGTATGTACTGTAGTACTACACAATCCACGGATGCAGTTACAGAGGGCCTGCTACAAAGTTATACATGGATTTTCACATGCGAGGGGGTTGGCGCCCCTAACCCCTGTGTTGCTCAAGGGTCAGCTGTAGTATATATGGGGCACCACGGTTTCAGGCATCCACGGGGGTTTTGGAACGTATCCCCCACGGATAAGGGGGAACTACTGTATTTTGGATACCAGTCCTTTGTCAGATGTGTCTTTTGCAAATAATTTCTCCCAGACTGTGGCCCATCTTCTCATTCTCTTGACAGTGTCCTTCACAGAGCAGAAGTTTTTAATTTTAATGAACTCTAACTTCCGTATTTTTTTCTTTTGTGGATTGTGCTTTTGATATGATACTTAAAAAGTCATTGCTGAACACAAGGTCATATATGTTTTTCTCTTATGTTATCTTCTCAGAGTTTTATAGTTTGGCGTTTTACGTTTAGACCACTTTGAGTTAATTTTTGTGAAAGGTGTAAGGTCTGTGTCCTGAATCTTTTTTTGCACATGGATGTCTGGTTGTTCCAGCACCATTTGTTGAAAAGTCTACCCTTTCTTCATTGAATTGCATTTGCTCATTTGTCAAAGATCAACTGACTATATGTATGTGGCTCTGTTTCTGACCAATGCATTCTTAATTTAACCTGAAGGTTTTAATCCACCGTATCTTGTATAAATAACCGTATACCTTAGACAGAATATTTGAATTGCATTTTTTCAGCATCATTACTGAGGGAAAGTGTTACAAGTATATGTTCTGGCAGTTGACATGGAGTGTACTTGGAGTTTAAATCATTAGTTAAATCATAGTTCAAAGGTGGCTTTAAGAAGAGGTTGGAGGCTTCCCTGGTGGCGCAGTGGTTGAGAGTCCGCCTGCCGATGCAGGGGACACGGGTTCGTACCCTGGTCCGGGAGGATCCCACATGCCGCGGAGCGGCTGGGCCCCTGAGCCATGGCTGCTGAGCCTGCGCGTCCAGAGCCTGTGCTCTGCAATGGGGGAGGGGACAACAGTGAGAGGCCCGCGTACCGCAAAAAAAAAAAAAAAAGAAGAGGTTGGAGTATTTAACATTGCCAAATTTCTTTTCAGTTTTTAGCCTGGTCAAAGTTGTATTTGTTGAGTGTCTGAAAGGAGGGTTTGATTATGTGGATATGTCTTTTAAATGAATATTGAGGTACCTTAAGTTCCTTATAAGTATGGGATAAGCATTATATTTTATTTATATTGCTATGTTTTTGAGTAGGTAGACTTTTATGTAACATTGTGATTTGTTTTTTGTTTTTTTTTTTGCGGTACGCGGACCTCTCACTGCTGTGGCCTCTCCTGTTGCGGAGCACAGGCTCTGGACACGCAGGCTCAGAGGCCATGGCTCACGGGCCCAGCCGCTCCGCGGCATGTGGGATCTTCCCGGACCGGGGCACGAACCCGTGTCCCCGGCTATCGGCAGGCGGACTCTCAACCACTGCGCCACCAGGGAAGCCCTAACATTGTGATTTTAATTCAGTGGTTGATTAGTATGACTATATGTATTTATAAATTCCCAGATCTGACCAAACATTAAATTCTTATTAGAAATAATGAAATTGGAGGAGGAGAAACTGAAGGAACACAAGGGTATGAGACTGAGGGAACTCTGATGGATTCCCAGGTAGCTGCTTCAAATCAGATTCTGTATTAACAGCAGGTTGTGGTCACTGTTCCCAGAGGTGCGGGAGTAGCAGAGGGCCGTTTCCTGGTACCAGTGATAGACGTGTGCCTTTGCTTCTCGCCCAGGTCTGAGCTCCTTCTACTCAGAGCTGATGAAGGGCCTGGGTGCCGGGGGCCGCCTCTGGGAGCTCCTCGAGAGAGAGCCGGAGCTTCCTTTCAATGGTGGGTCTGAAATGGGTTTGCTCCTCTTGGCTGGGATTAAACAAATGTGGTTTCGGACCGTGACACCAGCTGCCTGCCCCACTTGGGATGGACGAGCTGGAGCGGGACGCTGTCCCTTGCATGGGGCAGGGACAGGGCCGTCAGCGGGGTGGGCGGTGAGGAAGCACAGCTGCTGGGCGCTGTCCTGGGGCCCCAGGGCGTCCCTGGAGGCGTGGGGACTGACCACAAGGCGGGCAGCCACTGTTTAGCTCCCTGCAGGCGACTTGCTATCACCGACAGCAGGGTAGAAGTGAGTACAGCTCAGGGGTGCAGATAGGGAGGGCCCGGCCAGTGCCCAGGCTCGTCTCCCTTGGTGCTTTTGACGTTCGTGTAGGCAGGGGGAGGGAGGCAGGAAGAGGGATCACACGTATAAAAGCCTCTGAGTTGCCTGGCTTCGGGGTGGGGTGGAGGGTGCTGGTGCTGATTGGCTGGAGCTGTCTCCTTCATCAGCTGCTTCCCGGGAAGCCTGGGCCAGCCAGCCAAGGGGTCGGGGGACGGGGCTGGGAGCGGCAGCCACTGCCAGCTGCTCGCTGATCCCTAGGTACTGGCAGTTGGCCCCAGGTCAGCAGTGAACGCCCAGTATTCTCCACTGTGACAGGCTGGGAGAGACTGAGCCCCTTCTCCCAAGTCAGGAGCAAGGTTACACAGGACAGAGCAGACCTCTGACCCCCCTCTAGCTCCGGGGCTGTTGTGCAGCGCCCGCCCGTTCATCATCATCCTCTGAAAACATTGATTTAGAGAAGGTGAGGTAAACCCTAGACAAGGGAGCCGCAGAGGCGGCATACAGGGAGAAGGCCACTGGGCTCGCCCGGATGGCTCCCGGGCTGGGAGCTCCATCCGCGGCTCGGTTGGCACGGGCAGGCTGGCCCCTCTTCACCTCTGCGTCCCGTCAGTAAGACTGGGATGGGGACTTCTACCTCTCAGGGCTGCGAGGCTCCAGCAAGGTGGCGGGCGTATGGTTGTACTGCCGATGCAGAGCGGGTTCAGGGAAGCGCTGGTCGGAGGCCTCCTGACTTGCCCGGGAAGAGCCCAGACTCCAGGACTCGCCATGCTGGGCCGCGTCTGCAGTCAGACAGGCGGGGACTGGGCTCCGCTGTGAGCCTGAGCTTTGCCCTGAGTGATTGGAGCTCCATCTTCCCTTGCAGAGGGGGCCATTTTAAACGAGAAGAGCTTCCAGGGCGCTTTGGAGTTCAAGAACGTGCATTTCGCCTATCCAGCTCGCCCAGAGGTGCCCATATTCCAGGATTTCAGCCTTTCTATCCCAGCAGGATCCATCACAGCGCTGGTTGGCCCAAGTGGTTCTGGCAAATCAACAGTGATTTCTCTCCTGCTGAGGTTGTACGACGCCAGCGCTGGTGAGTGGCTGAGCACATTGTAGGACGGGAGGCCTCTCCTGAGCCCCCAGAGAGGGTCAGGTTACACAGGGGCCGTGCAGTGCGTGAGTTCTGAACACAGAGGGTTTGTTCCCAGCAAGGAAGTCCCAAACAGAGGATTCACTTTCGGGCTATGGCAGCTCACACAGAGGGCCCATCAGGCACGTTGTATATCTTGTGTTCGCCACTCAGGTCCAGAGTGACTTCCTGAACCCCACCTCCTCATCTCCCGTGTGGTGCTTCCTCCACCGGGAGAGGGGCTCCGAGAAGGTGCCTCGGGGCTGCTGAGCACCACCGGCCACGGCAGCACCATGAGTACATGCCACTCTGTGCCGGCCCTGAGCTTGTGCAGGAGCCCGGGCTCTCCCTGAAGCCCTGCGGTCCTCCTGCCTGGGGCTGGTGTGCAGACACGGCACGTGGCCGTCACTGATTCACTTCTGGGCCACTGCTCCATTGAAGCTTGCTTGCGGTAGTAGAGATTTTCTTACGGATTTTTCTCATTCAGGTTTTTTTTTAAATTTTTAACTGGATTATAGCAGCTTTCAGAGCAAAGAACACATTATTTTACTTCTTTATATCTTTTTAAAATATACAGTTGACCTACAACATATTAGTTTCAGGTGTAGAGCGTAATGATTCCGTATGTGTATATACTGTGAAATGATCACCACAGCGTGTCGAGTTAACATCCATCACCACACACTTTGTATCAGAGCTCGGAGAAGATAGTCTGTTTTTGGATTAAGAAAACAATGATGGGGACTTCCCTGGTGGTCCAGTGGCTAAGACTCTGCGCTCCCAATGCAGAGGGCCCAGGTTCGATCCCTGGTCAGGGAACTAGATCGCACATGCATGCCGCAACTGAGAGTCCGCATGCCGCAACTAAGACCCAACGCAGCCAAAGTAAAATTAAATAAATATTAAAAAAAAAAAAAGAATGGTATTTCTCAGCAAGAAAACAATTGTCCGTATAAAATAAAACCGTGAATTTGAAGAGTATGTCTTATGGTCTTTTTGGCTACAACAGTGTGAGAGCTGGTTATGTGCCAGGTAATTATCTGACTCACAGATCCTGACCCACAGAACCACCAGGTGCATTAAAATGGGTATTACTACACTGTTTGCCTCTGGAATCACTGCCTTGGTTTACCTTCTACTTGCTGTAAAATTCTGAGTTTAGAAAAATCCTGGTGAGTGGGATACAAATCAAGTCAAAATAATAAGTCTCTGGTTTCTTCATCACGGTGAATAAATCAAGGAGAAAAGCAACTACACTTACATTCCTGCCTTGTGTAGCCTATAGAACACTTACACTTTTTAAGTCAAGACCTCAGGTTTTTGTAGGTTTGTGAAAGTTTACAGCTGGCTTGTATAATGCCACTCACCTAACTGAGAAGGAATGGGATTTCTTGTGTTGGTCACTGTCATTGTCATCGGGAAGCATGATTGCGTTCCCTCAAGGTGTAGAGGTAATTCTGTCAGCTGAGGTCACAGCGTTACATCTGACTGTTGAAACACCCTGCCACCGTGTCAGAGCGTTAGCTGCAGACAGCAGACTCTCCAGCTGTGCTTACTCGGGAAGGCGAGCCGGATGGATGAGCTAGGTGGGCTTAGTCATCTAACCACTGCAGGGAGATAGTAGGCATGGACAATCCAGAAAAGTCCCTTTTAGCTCTGAAATTCCCTAAAATACGTTGGTTTTAGATTCTGTTTGGAGATTTTGAGTATCTGATCTTTAAAAAACTGAGTCTAGAATTTTCACACCAGAGCCTTTCTGTGTTTACATGAGTCATTGGCCCCATGACACTCAGTGACTCTTTCCTTCTTCTCTGCAAGGAACGATCAGTCTTGATGGCCGTGACATCCGTCAGCTAAATCCAGTCTGGCTGAGATCCAGGATTGGGACAGTGAGTCAGGTAGGAGGAGAGGGCTCCATTTTTATTACATTTTCTTTTAAAATTGCTTTTGTCATTTGCTTTTTTCTTGGTCTTGAACCTTTCAAAAGAAAAGGAATGGAAGTTTTCTAGATGTATGAAACCAGTCTCCAGGGCAGGTTGTTTAGGTTTGTAAATAGTGCTGTTTCCTGAAGACTTTAAACATTTTAACCACTCAAAGCGTTGACTTTATCAGAAGCTGGGAACTGGCATTACTTTGTAATGCAGATAGTCTAGAAGATTGGGGAGAAAAAAAAGATACAACTGTTTAGCTGCTTCTGGCTCTTCCTCAATTCTCATTTTCATTGCTAGCCGGTCTACTGTTTTGCATAATGGGTTTCTGAGACAAGCAAGCAAAGGTTGTAGCCAGAGCCAGGGTCTCCTTGCAAAGAGGCTGCAGATTTCAAGAACCTTGATGGAATGCGGTGTCTTTGATGAGGCTGTTTTCACAGGACCACTCGGTGCAGGGGAGTTTTGACACAGCTATTGGTATTTTTATCACCAAGCTTCGTGCACTGCAGGCAAACCCAAGCACCCCGACTGCTGAGCCTCTTCCTCTAATGAGCCTTCCCTCAGCACCACTCCATTGGTGGGGGGCAGCGACGGGGGGCTTGGCTCGGTGGTGCAAGGGTAACGGCAGTGCCACAGCCTTATTAGGGAGGGAGAAAGAAGCTGGGAGATCATTTGCTTTTTAGCATTATTCCACAGAATAGCTCTGTCCAAATGCCACGTTCCCTTCTGCTCTGTGTGTATATCAAAAAGTGATATAAATGGATTCTCCCATTGCCCTTGGAAGGCAGGCAGCTGGAGAATGCAGACGGGCTCAGGGTCCTCCTCGGGGAGGGGAACTTGCATTTACAGAGCGCCTGCTGTATGCCGGACGCTTGCAGGTGGCTACTGTGGGACCCTGTGTCCTGCAGTGGGGGACCTACAGGTGATAAAGGCAGTCCTGCTTGTGCTAATGCATGAATTTTTTAATCGCCCATGGGGTATATTTATGGAGAATGAACCAGAAAAACAGTATATATTCTCTGGGAACCGTTTAGTGTCTTAGCTGTAAGTATTGTACTAAGCTCCACTGTATTTACTAGACTGTTGCAATTTGCAGTAAATACGTTTTATTTCCAATGTGCAGGAACCAATTTTGTTTTCTTGCTCAATTGCGGAGAACATTGCCTATGGTGCAGACGACCCTTCCTCGGTGACGGCCGAGCAGGTAGAGAAAGTGGCTGGTGTAGCCAATGCAGCTGCTTTCATCCGACATTTCCCTCAAGGGTTCAACACTGTGGTTGGAGAAAAGGGCGTTCTCCTCTCAGGTACCTTTTTGTTACCCCTTTGCAGCAAACACTCTCTAAACACTTCCTGTCGCAGTGTTATTTTCTAATTAGGCTCTTGTCCTTAGAGTTTATGAAATTAACCTTTTTCGTTTTCTCACATCTCTTTTGTATGTGGACAACTCCCCAGTTCCTTTCACTTTCTACCCCAGAGATGTTTCCAGATTCCCACTGGTGTCCCACTGGGTAGTACTCAGCCACAGCAGCTTTCTCTCGTCCCAGAAAAGATACGTTTTGTAACTCGAGATCCTTGAAAATTGTACAAAATAAGACAGATACGGCGGATGGCAGGATGATTTGTCCAGCGAGGCAGAGACTGCATCAGGGCAGACATGCAGCTGAAGGGGCTCCTTATCCCTCACTCCGTAGGTTACGTGTAGACCCAGGACTTACAAACTTTTCTGTAAAGGACCAGAGGGTAGATGATTTAGGTTTGTGCGTCACACGTGGTCTCTGGCACAGTCTTCTTATTATTTTTTAACGACTCCTTTAAAACATAAAAAGCATTCTCAGCGTGAGGCTGTGCACAGACAGGCCCTGGTCCAGACCTGGCCCAGGTGGAGTCCGCTCTGCCCCGTCCTGGACGAATGGGGGCTCGCAGGGCTGTGGCACCATCTGGCCCATGGTATCGGCTCACCCCGCAGGTCAGATCGCCTTTGGGGGCGGTGTTTCCAGGAGGGAAAGAGAAAACAGTTCTATTGCTTTCAAGTACAGAAGTGGGACCAATGGATAGAGGAGTAAATCTTTGGTGAAACACCGATTTTTTTTTTTTTTATTACAAATATTCAACTGTACTTCCTTTCACGACGAGCTCTGTCACGGGATGTGTGCGAGCAGGGGGTAGAGGCCTCCACGTCAGAGTGAAGCTGCCGGGTTGGGTGGGGGCAGGAGTCCTTCCAGTGCTAAACCGTTTGCTTGAACCTAGACTGCAGACAGTTTAACACAAAAACGTTTTAAGTTTGTTGTGTATGATTTGTTTCAATGATAGGCAGTAGATGAAAAAATGTTTTTTGATAGATTGGGGAAGTTCCGGGGTTTTGATAGATTGGAGAAGTTCCGGGAGTAGAACCACTACTGTGTCGCTGGAACAGACGTGTCCTTGGACAGGACTCCAGTGTAAGCTGCTGGTGGTGAAATTACCGAGATGGAGGGGTGGGGTTGGGAGCTACCTGTGCTCTGTCCCATGAGCACAGCACCTGCTCGCTTGGAACAGGTGCTGCATGTCCTTCCCTTTGACCAGGATGCTCAAGCTCCATCTCCAGTGAAATAACCAAAGGTCACAGTCTACCCTGGAGGAAGGCCCCCCCCCCCGTGTGCTCATTGGCACTGGGGTTTTCAGAGCTGACCAGAGCCCTTGCTGGCCGCTCTGCTGACCCACACCAAGCACTCAGACCCCCACCAACCAGAGAACTGGGAAAGGAAGGGTTTTTCCTCCTTCCCTCCTCGTGAGGGTGGGGTTGCCTGGTTGAGGGCAGCGTTTAGCAGCACCACCCATTTCAGTTTAAATGATTAACTTGTCTCAGATGAAATAATGAGTAGGTTCAGCCAGTAACATCAACCAAAAAGGAATGTTTTCGTCACCAAAAGTGGAATTGAGTTTCCTAACATGAACTAAGTTGGGAGGAGTGAGTTGAGTCCTGCGCTGAGACTTCACCAGTTATAACTTAGGAGAGCGTCCCTGGGGGGAAGGAGAGGGTGGGGTGCAACAGGGGCGAGGAGGGGAAGTATCATCTGTCCGTCCCTCCCCCTTCCCCCACACCACCCCCTGGCGTTTAGTCGAATTTGAGTTTTACAAAGGGGGCTGGCTAGCATGGTATAGTCTGTCTGTTGCCCCCATTTTCATACACGCACAAAGTACCGCGTGTGTCGGTTGTTCCCTGGGGCAGGAAAAAGAAAACAGCGTGAGAGTGGAAGTATGGAGTGGTGTTCTGGGCGGACAGTGGAGTTACCAGTCCCAGCTCCTTGTCGCTCCTGTCCATCTCACGTACTGCTCTGAAACCTCTAACTTCCTCGAGTTTCCTGTTCGTTTCCTGCTCCAAGAGGTGCCCCCTGGCGGGGCACGGCACGTGTGTGGTTAAAAGCACACAACACTGTTCAGACCTCGGCTCTGCCACTGACCAGCTGTGAGGCCTCTCACAGGGTATTTGTGCCTCAGCTCTTCACCTGTGAAAAGAGAATCATTATAGGATCTACTTCAAAGGCTTGTTTTTGAGATGAAATGAAATAATACATGTAATGCATTTAGGAAATGCCTGGGACGTAGGAATTCCTCAGTGTTAGCCATGATAATAATTATTGTTATTATTAATCTTGAGATAGATGAGGAAACATTATAATATTTAAAACGTAGGTTTCTGTTCTCACATCTGTCTCAACTATGACTGGGAGAAACTACCTTCAAATTGCCACATGGCTCATCAGAAACGCCTATTACCAAGAATTTTTGTTAAGGCGTTCAATTTTAAAATGTATATATTGTCATTGTCAGGTGGGCAGAAACAGCGAATTGCAATTGCCCGTGCTCTGCTTAAGGTAAGCCGGAAGCCTCTCAGCGGGGGTTGGCATTGTTCTTAATCAGGGACCTTGTAATTTGTAATGTGCAACTTTTCTTCTTCTTCCTTTTTCTTGGGAAGGGGCGGGTGGGTATATGGTCGACAGTTGTGGTGAAAGATGAGTTGGGAATTCCACTGAGTACCTGTGGTCCAAATTCAGCAAGTGTTTCCTGAGTATTAGGAGCCAGAGGGAGAACAGTTTAACACATGGATCTTCCATCAAGAAGCATACAGAATATTTAAAAGAAGAATGTCCCTGTGTGTGTAACTGAGTCGCTTTGCTGTGCAGCATGGTCCATCAACTACACTGCAGTACAAAAAAATAATAAAATTAAGCACACAGTCTAACTGGTAGAGTAGTGATTATATCAAAATACCAAAATAATACAAGTATGCTTACTTGTATAATCTGTAATCACCTGCTGAACTGAATAGTACAGATTTGAAATACTTATACAAGGCTCCTAAGAGGAGAGGGAAAAGCTGAAAGTCATAGACACTGTATTTTTTTAGGAAATGATGGCCTTCTCCTTTGTTATATAACTATTCTCCTCAGATTTATAGGTGATTTTTTTTAAAAAAACAGCTTTATTGAAGCATGATTTACATATCATAAAATTGACCAGTTTTAAATGTACTTTTCAGTGACTTTTAGTAAATTTACAGAGTTGTGCACCCATCACACAATCCAATTTTAGAACATTTCTATCACCCTGATACCCTTTTGCAGCCTTTCTGCCTTCCCAGCCCCAGCCTGCCACTAATCTACTTTCTGTTTGTCTAGATTTGCCTTTCTGGACATTTCAGATAAATGGAATCAGACAAGATACAGTCTTCTGCTTCCAGCCTCTTTCAGTAGTATAGTTTTTGAGGCTCCTCCATGTTGTAGCCTATATCAGTACTTTATTCCTTTCCATTCCTTTGTATGGACAGACCACAATTTGTTTATCACCCAAGTGTTAATGAACTTCTGGATTGCTTGTGGTTTAGGGCTGTTGTGAATAGCACTGCTCCGAATGAACCGTGTGGGAGCTTTTGTGTGGGCGTGTTTTCATTTCTTACGGATGGATTCCTAGACAAAGCTAGAATTCATGTGTTTCTCCGTTCTGTGTGTACTACTCCTAGCTAAACTACAAGCAGGACCTTGAGAGTCTAGACTCCATCTGACTCACTTTAGAGCCCCGCTTCATACCGTTGGTTGATTCACCAGCAGGTTAAAGCTGCACTATGAAGAATATCCGATTCATTGATCACTGTGGTCATGGTTTTTGTGTGAGATCATGTGATCTCAGACACTTATGAGTTTGTTTTTCTTCTTTTGTAGCAGCTTTATTGTGATAGAATTCACACACTCTGCAGTTCACCCATGGAAAGCGTACAGTTCAGTGTACTCAGAGTTGTACATCCATCGCCATTATCAGTTTTAGAACATTTTCATCACCCCCAAAATAGCATCCACACACCACCCTGCCTATCTCCCCATTGACCCCAGTCCCAGGTAACGGCTCTGCCCCTGCAGAGCTGCCTGTTGTGGACATTTCCTCTAAGTGGAATCGCACACGAGGTGGACTTCCGTGTCTGGTTCCTCTCGCTCAGCAGAGTGTTTTCAAGGGTCGTCCATGTTGTATCACGTATCAGCACTTTATTGCGTTTTATTACTGAGAGTTTGTGTTTTTCTAATAAAATTATGTTTTCTTTTCCTTTTAATGTTTTTCCTTCTTCAGAATCCCAGAATTCTTCTCCTAGATGAAGCAACCAGGTGAGGCTCTCTTAATGTGTAATTGGATTAAACCAAATTCTTCCTCTATCACTATCACAAACTTTTATTCTGTACTTCAAGTGATACGGCTGAGAATGCCTTACACTGTAAAGTCACGGGGTCTGAATTAATCGTGACAGTTGGGAGGCAGTGAGCAGGCCGAGTCACGAGTTGAGGGTTCTAGTTTCAATTCAGACATTTGTGATGAATCCCTGATCACCAATCAGCAACTGTGCAAAATGCTTTTAACTTACATGGCAGTAGTTCTATGGAGATCAAGGGTCCAAAGCTTCTTTTTTTTATAGTAACTTTGTAATATAAAATATAGTTGACCCAAGAAGTTGCAATTTTGATCATAGTGAAAATTGGCTGCTAATGAGGGGCCAGTGTACGTGTACCAGGAAATACACACGTGAACAGTGTGCGTGGCCCTGACGTCTTTGCTTTCCTGTGGGCTCCCCTATTCAGTGCACTGGATGCTGAAAACGAGTACCTCGTTCAGCAAGCTTTGGATCGACTGATGGAAGGAAGGACGGTGTTCATCATCGCCCATCGTCTGTCCACCATTAAGAATGCCAATATGGTAGCTGTCCTTGACCGGGGGAAGATCACCGAGTGTGGGAAACACGAAGAACTGCTTTCGAAACCAGATGGGATATACAGGAAATTAATGAATAAACAGAGTTTTATTTCAGCATAAAGAAGCAATTATTGGTAAATTTAATATGAGACACTTTAAATCAAAGCAGCACTGCAGGAAAAACAGTTTTTAAAAACCCAGGCTGTATGAAATCTGTAAATCATACTTCAAGTTATTTGAAATCTGCCAATTTTTTCCAAAGATTGTAAAATATTGTTTTGAGATCGACCTGTTCTCAAGACCTTTTTATTCAGAGTTTTAATAATTGTAACTTTCTAAATGTCTAGTTCACTGAAGTTATTTTCAGGTTTTGTACTTTTATCTTGGACTATTTTGATTAATATAGCCTGGCACCTCACTTTCTTTTTTCTGCTGTTATAAATTGAAGCTATTGTCAAATGACAACTTTTAAAAGGGAATTATAAATAAAGAGCCTAATTATTTTAGGCCATCTTACCAATCACTGTGTAATCTCTTGGTAGTACTCTACCTACTTTGGGTATCATTGTACCAGGTAGCATAATAGAAGGTGAAAATCTAACCCTTTATTTTATCCTGATAATCTCATAAAGCAAACCTGACATATATATATATATATATATATATATATATATGTGTGTGTGTGTATCTATATATATGTGTGTATCTATATATATATGTATATATATGTGTGTATATATATATATGTGTGTGTGTGTGTGTATATATATATACACACACACACACACACAAATAGTTAACATCACATGGCAAGGAGGGATCATGTATGTTCCCCATCTCCTCTCTTCAGAGGTGTGAAAGTTCAGGGACATGTGTTCCTCTGGGCTGAGACTGTGTTTGGATGTGTGCATTTTCAACATTTTTGGCACATGAGAACCTGATGAGTTGTGAAAAGGGAAGAGGCCCCATCCTTTGAATATGAGAACTTCTGATTTCATTATTTACATATTTGTTTCTGTGAATTTGGGAAGCCAGGTATTATCAAGAAGGATGTAAAAATGAATTTTACACTTACGTTGTCTGAGGCATGTATCTTGAGAATTATCTTTTAAGAGTTTATAATTCCTAGCCAAATTTTACAGCTTTTTATCAGTTACTTAGTTTTGAAATTTCATTCAATGAGGCTAAATTCCAAAATTATTAATATAACTGTAATGTTCAACCTTAAAACATTTGAAGGAAGCTTATATGTTCTTGCTATTCTGCAGAAGATCAAGAAAGCTTAAGAGCTTTTCACTCTTCTGAAAAGAGGACATAACTAACCATCTTTTATTTGTGGTTATAGTTTTATTCACCTAAATTTCTGAAAATTCCTCAAGCAATGCTGACGCCATTGGATTTGTCATATTTCATATCGGCACCATTAATTTGCTGTTGCCTCAAGAAAAAGTACTTTTCTACATGGATAATGCCAGAACCTAAGAAGTAGCAATGTTGATGTGATTAAAATGGAAGTTTCCTCGTGTCCTAAGTATTGATCCGTTTCCTGATTATACTGGAAGAAACCACTATTTCACAAGCATGGAGTATTGCATTTATTCTACCTAAGGGAATTTATTAGTGAGTAAAATGAATCCAGTGAATGAATGAACTCAGTGTTCTTTGAGTTAGTAAACAGTACATCTGTGACAGTAATTTTAAGCTTTACTTGTTTTCTTCCTGGTTTACTACTATGGTATAGTTCTCAGAAAGATACAATCACAAGGTTGGATCTGAGGGAAATCTCTTTGTGCCATGGAAATATTTACAAAATTGAATTTGATCATTACATTTTATTTTCTTACACAATGTGTTAACTGTGTCTTGGGTAACATTTGATGTCATGGATTAAAATTCAAGCACATTACATTAATTGTGCACTTTATTATTATTACACTGTAATATACAATGAAATAATTATACAGCTCACCATAATGCAGAATCAGTGGGAGCCCTGAGCTTGTTTTCACTTGCCACTCACTGATAGGGTTTTGATATGAGTCTGCAAGCAGTTGATTTATTATGCAGTCAAACCTCTCTGCTAAGGATAATCTGTATCTGCAGCCGCTCCCCAGCGCTAGCATCACCGCCTCAGCTCCACCTCAGATCACCAAGCATTAGATTCTCATAAGGAGCGCGCAACCTAGATGCCTCGCATGCGCAGTAGGGTTCGCGCTCCTGTGGGAATCTAATGCCGCCGCTGATCTGACAGGAGGCGGAGCTCAGGTGGTAATGCGAGCGATGGGGAGCGGCTGTGAATACAGATGAAGCTTCGCTCGCTCACCCACCCTTCACCTCCTGCTGTGCGGCCTGGTTCCTAACAGGCCACGGACTGCTAGCGGTCCGTGGCCTGGGGTTGGGGACCCCTGATCTAGAAGATAAGCAAAAAGAAGTTTAAATCACATGGAAGTCTCCACGTGAAGATAAAATGTCACATCAGTGAGCTTAGTGTTCTGTTGTCTGCTCTCCCAGGCTCCTCTCTGTGTAAGGTCTCTGACCTTGGACCTGACTGGTTCCCGGGAAATAATCACAAATTAAACCATTATAGGCCGTACCCTGTATATGTACTTTTATAAAGTAGGGCTCCACTTAGGGAAATCCATTGTATTCCATAAAAGTGCCAAAGCTGTTAGAAAATAAATGAAAAGAAATGTAAATGTTGTAAAACATTAAGTATATTAATGAAAGAAGTATATGGAAACTGCATTGTAAATGTTCGTTTGAGGGTGTTTGTTTTTCTACGTTTTTACATCTGAGGCATCATGGAGCTTAGCTGGTAATCCCCATTCAACTCATTCAATAAACATTTATGGAGCATCTTCTATTTGTTAGGTCCTGTGCTAGGTGCTGGCTGCACCTCCTTCATGAGGCTGGCACAGGGGTCCACAAGCTGTGACCTGCTACCTGTTTTGTATGGCCTGCAAAGCTAAGGATGGTTTTTACAGTTTTAAATGGTTAAAAAAAATTCATAATATGTGAAAGGTATATGAAATCCAAATTTCAGTGTCCATAAGTAGAATTTTATTGGAACACAGCCATACTCAGGGCAACAGACAGCAAGCTGGAGATTCGTCCTCTCTGGCCCTTGACAGAAAAAGTTTGCAGCCTCCAGCACTGGGGAAAACAACACACATTCTCACTGCTTGAAGGATGTTTAAACTATGCTGAAATTTAGAGTTATCTCAAGAAGTTCCATTGCCACTAGATGGGGGCCTTGGAAATGACTGGGCCTGGATAATTTCCATGATGAGTTCTTCATCGCACCCCTGCCTTTCCATTTGAAGAGGATCATAATTACTGTGTTGCTGAGAATGGAATTCTGATAGTTCTACCACATCTGCAGGAAATAATCCTGGCTGCTTCCCTGTTGTTGACCGCAGGGATGAGTCCCACATCAATCAGTGTGGTCTTAACAGAATGGGCTGAGTTTTAGGAAGGTTGGACAGAGGGAGGCACACCTAGGCTGAGAATCTTACACACATGCTGCACTTGTGGGGTATTTTTCTTTTTATCTTAATGAAACAAAAATGGGCTTATATTGGACATACTAATTTTTAACCAAACTTTTTTTTTTTTTTTTAACCGGTATGCGGGCCTCTCACTGTTGTGGCCTCTCCCGTTGCAGAGCACAGGCTCCGGACGCACAAGCTCAGCGGCCATGGCTCACGGACCCAGCCGCTCCGCGGCATGTGGGATCCTCCCGGACCGGGGTACGAACCCGTGTCCCCTCCATCGGCAGGCGGACTCTCAACCACCGCGCCACCAGCCAAACTGCTTTTTTTATTTGATAATATCTTCCTGCATCTGCAAGTATTCATTACACACATCCACATGTATTTTTTAACCATATATCATTCTATAATGTGAATATACTAGAAATCTATTGTTGGACGTTTATCTTACTTGCTGTATTGTTTGCTGTCATAAACAACATTACCTATATATCTTTGTTTTGATTCCTTTGATTTTTTCAGACAAATTTCTAAAAGTGAAATGGCCAAGTTTAAAGAGCATATACAAATTATAAGGCTTTTTGATAGACTGTCCTAATAAAAGACTACTAATTCATCATCCCACCGGGGAGGCTATACAGTAGGACGTCTTTCTCCACAGCCTTTTCAACATGAGCTATTTTCTTTTTTTTTTGCGGTACGCGGGCCTCTCACTGTTGTGGCCTCGCCCGTTGCAGAGCACAGGCTCCAGACGCGCAGGCTCAGCGGCCATGGCTCACGGGCCCAGCCGCTCCATAGCATGTGGGATCTTCCCGGACCGGGACACGAACCCGTGTCCCCTGCATCGGCAGGCGGACTCAACCACTGCGCCACCAGGGAAGCCCAGAGCTCTTCCTTTTGCCTTGGCCAACTGCCCAGTTTTACCAAATGGGGCAGAGGTGGTAGTAAGATAGGGGTCCTAATGAAAGCGTGAAACCAGCTTTTAACGATTGAATTGTGAGGGGTCTGCAGGACTTCCAGGTGAAAGCGTCCACTAGGAGGCTGTCAGAAGCCTGTGGTTTTTGAGCAGGATCTGGTTAGCGATACGGACTTGTGGCGTCACCAACGTGAATGGGAAATGACAAACCTAAAGAATAACATCTAAAACACTGAGTGTGAAACCAGTGTCAGGTTTAACACTTTCCCTCCCTTCTCAGCTTGGACCAGGGAAGAACTCATTTCCCAAGAGGCTCAGGAAGGACCAGCGTGCAGAGGCTTTGCGTTCCAGTTGCTGGAGGGCCACCTCCACCCGCCGGACTGGAGAAGGGCACCTGCTTTTGCTGCTTCACATCCCTGGAAACTCCGGATTCTCGCCGCTCCAGGACGGGGCCACGAGCACACAGTCCCTCGCCTCCTCTAGGGGCCGCCGCCTTGACCACGCCCCGTGGCTCAACGCTACCCGGTACGTCACCACCCCACCCCCTCCTTTCCGGTTTTTCCTGACTTCCTGACCACGCCCCACGCCTCGGCAAGGCGCTTTGACGTCATCACAGCGCGCCCGTGTGGCCTGGCGCTGCGGTTTGACGTCTTCATCGCGCTCTCTCCTTCCCCTCAGGTGTTCAACCTTCGCGCGCTGGCCGAGCCTCAGCTCCACGGTTGAACGTGCGCTCTCTGTAGCCTTGCGTCATGTTCCCGGCCGTCTCCTCTCCGCGGACACCGGGGCCCGGGACCCGAAGGGGCCCGCTGGGCGGAGTCGGGCCGGGCTCCACGCCCCGGGCGACCGGCAGGAAGGGTCTGGCCCTGGGGTCTTCGGTCAGCTCTCCGGTGCTCTTCTCGCCGGCCGGCCGTCGTAGCTCGCTGAGCTCGCGGTGAGTGATCGTCCCGGGTTGGGTTTGGCGAGTCACAGGCTCACGGGCCACCAGAAGCCACCGGAACCGGGGAGGCGCGGGACGCCAGAGTATTGGGAGAAGAGACCTCTGTCACCCTTGCATCCTTGTGTGTTGTTATTTCAGTCTCGCTTTAATTCATCAATTGAGTCTTCGCATCATGCACTTTGCATGGAATTACCTTTGTGTAGAGGTGAAGAACACATTGGATTAGAATCAGTGGTTACCCGCCTCACTCTTAGTACCCCTGTGATCTGGTGTAGGTCACTCATGATCTCTTCGTCTGCGAAATGGCGATAATGATACCTGACCAGAGCCTGCGAGGAGTCAGTATGAAATGCCACGATGCAGATATAAAGTGGAGAGTGAGGACCTCAAACCCTGGAAAATCATTATATGTGCTTAACATACTAACTGCCCTTAATATCCGCTGGAGGATAATTAAAGGGATTTTAGCTACAGAAGTTAGCTTTGTAGCCAAATTAATAGGGAAAAGGCTTTCCATAAGCAATGAGATAAGACTAGTAGTTTTGTTACCAAATAAAAGCGTGGCACACCAGTTCACGTCACTCGTGAAACCGTGGTCTGCATCTCCCCTTTCATAATTAAACTAGAATTTAAGAAGAAGCTAACGTGTCTTGAGTGGTTTCTTTTGAATTCGTCTATCAAAAATGAATTTTCCCCTGCAAAAAGACGGTGATACTGGATCTTGAACTTTTAGTTAAAATTTATCTACAGAAGTTTGCAGTACTTTAAAGGAGAAATGATTTTTAAAGAATACCTTGTATCCTTTTGCGTTTTGTAATGTGCTCTTCAAATGGTAATCTTGTGATTGTTTTCTACTCCTTTTGAGAAAAGTCAGTGAATAAAAGTCATACTTGGTTTTCTTTTTTTTTTTTAATTTCTTCTTACCTTTCGGTAATCATTGAAAGGAAAAACCTTTGTTATAATACTTTGTCAGAAACAATGCTCTCAGTCACTCTGCATCTCCTCAGTTAATCCTGTGATAAGAGGTAGAATAACTTTTATACTAATAAATTTACACTGGTTTTCTGAATGTTAAGAAGAAGGGGAGAAGGAAATATAATTTCTACTGCTGTATCTGTTATCGAAGACCAGGTAGCAGCAGATACTCACAACCCTATTTAATTTCTTGATTTTGATTGTATAAATCTGGTAGATTCTTATAATTCTGTATCTGATGAGAGCTTAAAGATAATCTAACCCAATGTTTGTAAAACTTTTTTGACCACAGAGTATGATAAACTCTATATTCTATTTCGTTTTTTAAAAATGTTGATTGAGACCCATAATTTGAAAAACACTGATCTAGTCCAGCCTGCTTATTTCACAGCTAAGGAGGCAGAGTTATAAAGAGTTTAAGTGAATAGATCATGCATCTAAGAGCATGAAAGTCTGAAGCCAAGTTTTCCTAAATCCTGTCAGTCTTTTTTTTTTTAAATGAAAAATAAATTTAATAACACAGTATATATGAGCCAGAGTTTTTTCACTGTTATACTTCATCTTTCTTCTTGTTTATCAGAGATTTTCTCTTTATTGTGAAAATATATACATAAAAATTATAATGAATAATGGAAATTTTTAAGTTATGAGTGAAATAATATGGTCTCGTTTCTTTAGAGGAACACCGACACGAATATTCCCGCACCACTCCATAACTGAGTCTGTGAACTATGATGTGAAAACATTTGGATCTTCTCTCCCTGTTAAAGTCATGGAAGCCTTAACATTGGCTGACGGTGGGTATCATTTTCATTTGCTTCTGTTAGCAATGCAAAATGAAGCCTAGGTCTGGCATGGAGATTGAAATTTGTGCTTTCTCTGGTATACCTTCACTTCAGTGGAGAGAAATAGGTGGCTTATTTGGTTTTTCATTGTAATTGAGAAATATAAATTTGGGAAGCAGAATGAGTTCTTTTTAGCACAATCAAAATAAGTGTTTATGGTTGTACATACTCTATATGCAAAAGTTAGTCCAATTTCAAAAGTTGATTGAGTATATGCTTTTTAAACAAAATCCAAAAAACTACTGCCTCACATTACTGGGTTTAATAATTCAGTAGAATCAAGTCTTACCTCCTTTTCTGGATCCTATGTAGTACCCTAGAGGCTGTATGCACTAATTTATGTTATCAATTTGGTGCACCATTAGAAGATTCTCCTGGCAGACAATTAGAGTGGAAGTGTGGACGGTGCAGCCAACACAAGCTTTAGAAAGACACTGTTAAGGATGAGTTGGGGTGACTAGAAGAGCAAAGTTCAGAGCACCCTGTGATTTCCTGGAACAGTGTTTTTGAGACTGCAGGTAGTGACTGAAATCAGTTTAGTGGTTCATGACCAGCATTTTTTTTAAAAATGAAGTAAAACAGATTGCAAAATATCAGAGTGCTTCTCATTTCGTTTTATTAAAATTGTGTATGAATGCATCATGATGTAAAATGGATTTCATACTGTGAATGACAGTCACAAAAGTTTAAAGTACTCCGTTCAACAAGAAGGAATATTTCTCATCAACTTGAACCGGCACATCTTGCCAGTAAGTCCATGGGAGCTTCAGGTCCAATTATTTTCAGGCAGCTAAACTTCCATGAACCTCTGTCATTAATTGTTCCTATTTTAAATATATATTTTCTTTTCCCGTCTAAAAATTTCAGCTTAAATTGCATTTAAACCTTTTGACACATTCCTGGTTCCTGCCACCAGATCATGTTAATAACAAATAGTACACAGCCTCAGAGGAGAGAGTCTCTAGAAATCAGGATGTGTAAATTGAAGAGTGTATAAACTTGAGAGGAACTCGTCCTCACGTAGAAACTTCCAAGTACTAGTCAGTTGGTGTGCTGTGTTAGCGTCCTCGAGGGTTCACCAGTGGAGGATTTGGAGCTGCTGTAGTGCTTTCAGGAAAAGAAAATACGGAGCAGATACTCCAGTTTAGCAAAAAGCCCACCCTTAACCTAGGTATGATGTGATATTTTAGCTTGTACATTATTGATGCCTTTTATTTTGCCCCTCTACCCTGACTTTAGTTTTATTTATTTATTTTTTTTGCGGTACGCGGGCCTCTCACCGTTGTGGCCTCTCCTGTTGCGGAGCACAGGCTCTGGACGCACAGGCCCAGCGGCCATGGCTCACGGGCCCAGTTGCTCCGCGGCATGTGGGATCTTCCCGGACCGGGGCACGAACCCATGTCCCCTGCATCGGCAGGCGGACTCAACCACTGCGCCACCAGGGAAGCCCTACCCTGACTCTAAACGAAGAGCAAAGCTCACATTAATCAAATTTCTAGGGCCGCTAATACATTTACTCAGGTTTACCACCAACATGTACAACAGCAATAGACCAGTCACCCTTATCCACAGGCATATGTTCCAAGACCCCCAGGGGATGCACCGGACCCTGTGTGTACTGTATTTTTTTCTGGACGTACATACCTGTGGTAAAGTGTAATTTATAAATTAGGCACAGTAAGAGAATGTCCAAGCTGCCAGCGTCACTTCTCTGTGCTTTCAGCCATGTGTAAGTAAAACAGGGTTACTTCAACACAGGGACCGCGATACCGCGACAGTGACTCTGATAACCTGCACTATGACTATAAGTGGCTAATGGGCGGGTGGCAAAGGAATGATTCACCTCCCCATCAGGACATCGGGACAGTGTAAGATTTCATCACAAACTTAAGAAGTGTTATTTCTGGAATTTTCCATTTAATATTTTGGACTGCAGTTGACCACGGGTAACTGATACCACGGAAACTGAGGATGAGGAGTGACTACTGTATACTAATTTAGTTTTGTCACTTAATACGGAATGTAACCCTTTAGGTCACCATATAATTAAGTAATTTATCATACTTTCAGAGAGCTCTTATTTGAAAATCTTGTTCTTTTGAAGGAACGTGATTTTTCCTTGAAATATTTTATATATTTAATGAGGTTTATTATTTGTGTTCTTTATCAAAATTATGAATGTTACTAAATATAATATTATAAAAAGTAAGATATCTGTCTATAACAAAACTTAAGAAATATTAAACCTAGGCCCAAAATATACTTTTTGCCTTTAGATATATTTCTAAAAGTAGTTGTCAAAGTTAAATGGATCTCTTGTTTCGGATATTAATAACTTGAATTATTCAAGAGTATGTTTTGTTGTGAGTTAACCTCGTGTGTGTGCTGATTACTTTTTTAGGTGAAGATGGTGCCAATGAAGAAGATCTTGGTGTGAGGAAGTTTTACTTATTCATACTTTAAGATTAATTACGTACCTCATTTTTTTTCTTCAGTTGACGATCAGCTGACTGTTCACATAGATGAAGGTGGATGGGCTTGTCTGGTCTGCAAAGAGAATCTCATTATTTGGAAGATTGCTCTGTCACCTATTACCAAGGTAATGGTTCTTTAGAGAGCTGGAAAGAGAGGAGAGGATTCCTAATTGGCTCTGAATTTTTACCCTAAATTTTTAGAGTTGTTGGAGGACCATAATTTGAATCTACTCAAGCATTATAGATTTGCATTTTCATAGCAATATGAAATACTGAGCATATCATTTCAAAAAAGTTTCTCCCCTTATCATGAGTTTAAGCAAGATCCATCTTATTTACATTTAATAAAATTAGAGACATGGACGTTTTTAATGAATGTCATGCTAGTCACTCTGTCTAATGAAGTCTAAGACTAAAATCCATCCACATAAGCTGAGGAACTAAGTTTTTTTTTTTTTTTAAGGTTTTCAAAATAACATTTATTTCTTAAAAGTTAACATGTGCATAATAGGACACCAAAGAACACAAGAAGCGAAATACAAAGTCATCCATCATCACAAGCAGTTTACCATTTGATGTGTCCTTCTAGGTCTCGTTTGTGTATTTAAACACAACTAAGCATCCATTTTTATGTAATTAAGATCATACAGTTATGTATCATGCTTTTTCACACATCATTAATATTTACCATTTCAAAATCCCAAAGCTATGAGTATTTTGATAACCAAAAATACACTACACCAACTTAATCTGGAAGGGAAAATAATGTAATCCTTTCTTGGCGACAAAAACTTCAGAAAAGACAAAAATGGCAACAGGCCTCTAGATAAAGATATTGGCAGAGTTATGATTAAAATACTACATTCCCTTAACGTTCAATTAAAAATGAGACATAAAGCAACAGCGTACCCAAAGTGTAATGCTTTTAAGAGGATTCATTATCTGATCTAAACTATTGAAGTATTAGCAAGGAGGTATGTTTCCGCTGAGTTACTTAACAGTGTATTCCTATAGTACAGCTAAGAGATGCACACACATCAATGGTTATCATCAAAGTATAAAAAGGAACACATCCACATACTGCCCTCCCTTTTATACTTCCTTCAGCCCCTCTGCTGCCAACCTAATGAACAAGTCCTGGTGTACATTTCTCAGATGGTTTAACAATTCCGTGTCCAAGATGCTACTTTTTTACCAGTTATAACAAAGATATTTACAAATTGGTTAATTCACTAGCTCTACTGTTTAATCATACATTGTCACTTTAGGACTCCTAAAAAGCCTAGATGTTGCAAAATAATGAATGAACCTTGTCCATAGTAAGCATTGGTACTTTACAAAAATGCACATTTAGACCTATGGTTATAACCTAAAACTGTCTTCTAGATGTGGAGATACTAGCTAAGAGCCCTTCCCTTCACCCTTCCTCTTACCCCTCCTCCAGCATATCAGTGACTAAGTACAGGACTATATCTAGCTCCAAGAGGTGGATTAACGTAGATGCTCCCAGAAGACACAGCCCTTCCTAAAAATCAACAAAAGGGCATTTATTAAGGGGTTATTTTACTACCTCTACTTTTAATATACTTTGGGCATTAGGACTTGCTTATTCTTTAATACACAGCAATATTAACTAAAACACACAAATAGAACAATGGTTAGACAATCTGAACTTGTCTAAAGACTCATGGGCACAGATCCCTTCTCTGTACTTCCTTCCCTGTCCACTCCCCGCCTCCCCACCACCCAGTGAATAGTCAGCTTACTCTCCAAGACTCAAGTTTAACAATTTCCACTCCCCCAATACAACCATTCCTATTAATTAACAGAAAAAAAAATACTTAAAAGGTGTTACTTTTAACTCTCTATTTTCAACATATGTTGTGTACTTTTACACATCTAGAAAGATTAGATGTTTCAAATACAGATTTAAGTTTGTCCACTATGTATACACGTAGTAGCACTGAAGAAACTGCACACAAAGGCTATAGTCACAAAGTGTCTCCTAAACAGGAACACTCTGGCCTAGAAGCTTCCCCTTCTCATCTCTATCAACCCAGTGGATAAGAATAATAAGCATCTGTAATGCTTAGAGGGGATTTTAACAATTTTACTTCCTCCAGTTGTTTTCAGAAGTCTTTCCTATGAATTTTAACACAAAGTGTACACAATGTATTTATCGGCTATTTTTGTCATACACTGGCAACCTCTTTAACATCTAGGAAGACTAGATGTTGTCAATTTGGACCCTCTGTCCTTTATGTACACTATGTACACAGCCAAGTAAAACAAAACGCAGAGACACACCAGACAATGGTTAGTCTTGGTATAAAGCCCTTTACACTTTCTTCTTTCTCCCTGAACCAGCACAAATAAAATAATGTGTACTGCTCAGAGAGGTGGTTTGATCATTTTGATCACTCCATTTCTAAAAGACAGTATTTCATATGAATTTTAACAAAAGGATATATCTACAAAATATGTTACTTCATTACCTCTACTTTTAACATACTTGGTGCACTTCTAAACATCTAGAAAGACTAGATGTTTCAAATAAGGACTAAAGTTTGTCCACTATATACACAGTAGTGTTGAATAAACTACACACATGTAACAATGGTTAGATCTGAAAGTGTCTTCTACATAGGAACATTCTAATCTAGAACACTTCATTTCTCCCAGTACCTCCTTTCTGCCATCCATCCAACATTGGGCAAGTACAGGCACAGGTGTCACTTAGATGTGATTTACAATTTCACTTCCAAAGGCCCTTTTCAGAAGACGGCCTTTCAATGAATTTTAACACAAAGTGTACAAAATGTGTTAGTTTACTAACTCTACTTTTGTCATACATTGGCAACCTCTTTAATATCTAGAGATTAGATATTATAAAATTGGGACCCATTGGTCCAGTATATACAAAATATATACAGTAAAGTTAAACAAAATGCGTGTAACATATAGAGCAATGGATAAGTTGAAATGTTCTAGTACCTGCTAGCAAAACATCTTTTGCAATCTTCCCTCCCACCTCCCTAAACCCAATGAACAAGCACAGAGTATACTGTTCAGAGAGGAGGTTTAACAATTCCATTTCCAAAGACAGTATTTCCCATCCGTTTTTAAAAGCTATTTACAAGAAGCATTATTCTACTAAAACTACTTTTAAATACATCAAGCACTTCTAAACATCTAGAAAGAATAGATATTTCATATAAGAACTTACTTGTCCACTATGTACACGGCACTGTTAAATGCAATTGCACACACGTACCAATGGTTATAATCTGAGGTATCTTCTAAATATGACCATTTTGGCCTGAACCATTTCCTCCCTCACTTCCTTCTCTCCACCGCCAATCCCGTGGACAAGTACATGCATGTGTAATGCTCAGAGGTGGTTGAACAAATTCATATCCAAAAGTCATTTACAGAAGACAAGCTTTCCTATGAATTTCAATAAAGTATGCAAAACGTGCTCATTTTACTACTTTGTCATACACTGGCAACCCCTTTAACATCTAGAGACTAGATGTTGCAAAACTAGGACTCAATTTGTCCATTATATACACGATATACACAGCAAAACAAAACATACAAAAAATAGTTTTGTCTGAAAATGTCCACATATGAACACACTAGCATATTACCTTTTGCAATTCTTTCCCTCCCTCCTCCAAACCACTGAACAAGTATAGACAATAGTATACTGCTCAGAGAGGTGGTTTAACATTTAACATTCCCAAAGACAGTACTTCCTGTGAATTTTAACAAAAAGATGTTTACTACCTCTACATCTAACACACGTTGAGCACTTCTAAACATCTAGATGGACTAGATGGTTCAAATAAGGACTTAATCTGTCCACTATATACAGAGCAGTGCTGAAGGAACTGCACACATGTTACAGTTGTAATCTGAAACTGTCTTCAAAATACCAGCATTCTAGCCATTCTAAGACCAACCCCCTTCTCTCTCTCCCCCCTCCACCAACCCAGAGGGCTATCATGCTCAGATTTTCAGAAGACAATCTTTCCCATAAATTTTAACACAAAATGTACAAAATGTATTATTTACTAACTATTTTTGTCATACACTGGCAACCTCTTTAACATCTAGAAAGACTAGATGTTGTAAATTAGGACTCATTTGTCCATTATATACACAGCAAAGTGAAACAAAATGCAGGAACATAAAAAAGACAATGGTTAATCTTGCTTCACTATAAACACACTGGCACAGAGCTCTTTGCACTTCCTTCTCCTCCCCGTGACCTTGAACCAGTGCACAGACAAACAGTGCATACTGTGTACTGTTCAAAAAGGTGGTTTGGCCACCCCTCCCCCCCCAAAACAACATTTCATACGAATTTTAACAAAAAGATATTTACAAAATGTCTGTTTACTACCTCTACTTTGAACATGTATCAGGCACTTTAGAAGATCTAGAAAGACTAGATATTTCAAAAAAGTACTTATTGTCAACTACACATACAGTAGTAAGGAGTAAAACGCACACACAAACCAATGGTTCTAATATGCAAATGTCTTCTGTGACCAGTCTGGCACAGAACCTTCTTTTCTTCCTCCTCAACGTCTTCCATTCCATGTCCTCTAACCCACGGAACAAACGTGGACCTCTGTGGCTCCTGATGTCGCCTCTAGAGGCGGTCAAACAACTCCATTTCGAAAAGTCATTTCTAGAAGACATTTCTTTTCTACGGTTTTTTTTAAGAAACAAATAGGCATTTACAAGACATGTGACTTTAACTCTATCATACGTCGGCAACGTCTTCACATCTAGAAGGCCTATATGTAGCGAAGTTTTCTTTCGAAAGGTTGGGGGGAAAGTTGAGAGCAGCTTTTTCATATTATATACACAGGCCTTCTATAACCGGCCAGTAAATCTTCCCAAAGGGTGGCTGGCACTTCCTATTGGCCGCATGTGGTGCGTTATTCTACCATTTCTATCTTAACGACATCGAGGTCTTGGTAGAACGACGACCAACCACCCGATGACCCGATAACGTTCCACCCGTCGTCGACCGGGGCTCCGCTCACCTTCCGGGCCCGTTAAGGCCTTTGTCCGTTGTTGTCCGGACGAGGTGAGGTCTGGTCCAACTGGGGCGGAGAGGTCACCTCAGGTCCCGGATACGTGCGGGCTCCAAGGCCTAAGGGTGGCTGAGCTGGCGTCCACGTAGAGCCCCCTTCCTGGGCCCTCGAGGCTCTAACGGCCTTCCGCAGCGTTCCAGTGGCCGCCATTCTTCTCGCCCTGCCACGCCCGGCGCTCAAAGGCGCCACGTTCTCGGTGAGCTGCCGGAGGCTTCGCCTAACCCCTGCAGCGTGGGGTCAAGAGACCCGGCGGTGGGTGGGATCTGGGCTCCGAGGGGCCGCCGCCATTAGGTCGCGGAGGTCGGGGTGTGGGGGCAGTTCGTTGCTGCTTCCAGGCTCGGGCCCTGCCAGTGGGTGGCTGCGGCGAGGGCTCTGGGGCTCGGTAAGACACAGCCTGAGCTTGTCCCGGGGGCCCCCCAGTTCACCTGCCGACCAGAGGCCGGAGGGCCTGGAGGGCCTGGAGGGCCTCGGGCTAGAAGGCCGCCATCCGCTTCTCACCGTGCTCTCTGCCGTAACTCTGAACTGAGTTTCTTAGAAGATAGGAATGTATTTCACTGAATCTACTGGATGATGCATAATAAAATAGGAAAAAATGATACCAGTTTTTATAACGCTAATTTAACTTCCAATTGTCAACTTCTCACACGGGGGTTTTCATTTGTACATCCACTCCTGTACCCTCAGCAGCCTCTTCTTCTTTCCGCTCCAGATCAGGCATACTCTCCTGTACCACTTGTGTTCACTGGGCCATTGTTCCACTGGGATTTGGGCTCCCACTTACCTAAACTCTTCACGTCTACTGGCCTCTGTACTGCTGCTACCTAGAAAACCGTGTTTGTAGTTTTAGGAGCATAGGTGAGGGAGAGGGCCTGGGGTGGGCATCCTGAGTTAGCAGAGGAACGCTGATACTTGGCTGAGTCTAAGAAATGTTTTCTAGGTGACTCGGAATACTAACTCTGTGGTCATGCAGATTTTAAATGTCAACTAAACAAATCAAGATTAGACTGGGAAAATTCCATAGGAAGCCTACACACTTCTTTCAACCAATAGACCTTTTGGTCTGGGAAGAGATTGGAGTAGTTTATATTAAGGGTCTGGTCTAGCTGCTACATTTTCCTGATTCTATATCTCTTAAAATATTTTGTTTTAAAATTACTGAAAATGATGATGAAAGCCTGATCAAAAAGATATGAGAAGAAAGAGTATTTGTAGAATGGTATTTCCAGCAATGAATTAGAATCTAAAATATGCAGAGAAGGGAAATAGTGAAGCCAGATGCATATTCAAAAACTTGGATTTGACATGAAAGATGTTTTGTTTGGATTTGTTCTATAGTTATCTGTTTGCAAAGAACTTCAGCTGCCACCTACTGATTTCCACTGGAGTGCCAACTTGGTGGCTCTGTCTTACTCTGCTACCTCAGGTGAAGCACATTCTACTCAGGTAGGTGACTTAAATGCTTATTGAAGTACATTTTTTAAAATAAGGGAGTTCTAAAGTTGGAGGAATCCTCCAGCCCAGTTCTGAAACGTAGCTATAAAGCTACAGGAATCAAGACGGAGAGGTGATGGCAAAGAGATGGACACACAGGGCAGTGGAACAGAATAGAGAGTAGAGATATAGACTCACTCAAGGATGGCCCTTTGATCTTTGACAAAGGCGCAAAAGAAATTCAGTGGATCAAGGATGGTCTTTTCAGTAACTGGTGTTGGAATCATTGGCTGTCTTTATGGAAAAAAGAAGCATTCCTCCTAAACCTCATTCTTTATGTAAGGATGAACCCAAAATGGATCAGAGATCTAAATGTAAAACTAAAAACTTTTGGAAGAAAGCAGGAAAAAAAATCATCATGACCTGGGATCAGGTGAAGAGTTCTTAGAAATTACCAAAAACATGATTCATAAAAAAAAAAAATAGATAAATTGGACTTAATCAAAATTTAAAACTTGGCTCTGCCAAAGGCACTGAAAAGAAAATGAAGAGAGAACTACAGACTGGTAGGAAATAGTATATTATATAAATATTATATACGATTTATATATCCAACAAAGGATTTGTATGTAGAACATAAAATGAACCCTCAAAGCTTAGTAAGAAAACAGACAACCCAATTTAGAATAGGACTTGAATGCTTTACCAAAGAGGATATAAGGATGTCAAATAAGCACATGAAGAGGTGTTCACATCATTAGCCATTAGGAAAATGCAAATAAAATAAGTGAGATACCACTACACCCCTATTACAGTGGCTGAAATGAAAAGCACTGACACTACCAAGTGCTGACGAGGATGTGGAGCAACCGGAACCTCATACATTGCTGGTGGGCCTGCTGGTGGTACAGCCACTTGATTTTCACTTCTCATAAAGTTAAAGTACCCTTGCCCTATGACCCAGCAATTTCATTCCTGCCTATTTACTTTAGAGAAAGTAATGCTTATGTTCACACAAAAAAGCAGTACACTAATGTCATAGCAGCTTTATTTGTGATAGCCAACGGCAGAAACAATACGAATGTCCTTTAAACTGATTTATCCATAGGATGGAATACTACTCAGCAGTAGAAAGGTATGAGCTACTGATACATGCAACAACAACCTGGATGAATCTCAAAGACGTCATTCTAAGTGAGATAAAGGTTCTATTCAGTGTCAAATATAACCAGAGTCAAAAGGTTATATTCTATATGATTTCATTTGTTTGGCATTCTCAGAAAGACAGAGCTATAATGATGGAATTAGATTGCCAGGGGTTAGGGTAGGGAAGGGTGTGACAGTAAAGGGAAAGCGTTAGGGAGTTTTGGGTGCAGATGGAACTGTACTGTATCCTTATCGTGGTGGTAGTTACATGAGTCTACACATGTTTTAAAATTCACAGAACTGTAAAAAGCAAAAGATTTTATGCGGTCTGAAGAGAAACCAGAGTATAAAAATTCATAGAACTGTAAAACAAAAGGGGGAAAATGTCAGTTTTACTGTATGATAATTTTTTTAATATGAAAAAAAGGAATTTTTATTTCTGATTTCTTTTAATCAATAGTACATTGCCCTGGTTTCTTTATATCAGTGTCAACAAACTCCCAACTTGGGCTCCTTCTTTTATTGTGGTTACTGAGTGTTATGGTCTTGTTTTGAGGCTGTTGCTGTCATGGTTGCCACCAGAGAAGGATCCATCCGCTATTGGCCAAGCCTTGCAAGTGAAGACACTTACACAGAGACGTCTGTAGATCTGGGAGGTGATAAGACTTGCAGTTTCCTAACAACAGTGCAGGTATATGATATTCTTTTATATTTATTGGAAAGCTGTGATTTGGCTTGGAAGTGGGATTTAAATGACTAAAAATTTGGGGTTTTGAGCACATCATACAGGCAGGGGGTGGGGGGAATCAAAAAGAGGCAAGAAAAGAATGTCAGGATCTAGGATTTGAACACTTAGACAGAGGGAAACCCTTCTCATAGGACTCTGCAATATCAGTAGTGCATAGTAGCCGATGTTATTCATTTCTGTCAGAAAGATCTTCATAAAATGACGTAGAAACTCTTAGACAGTAGGAGGAATGGTTTGCTAATATATACTCTGCAGGTTTACTGAAGAAATCTGATACTTGATTTGTTGAACCTGCATGATGGTGAACCTATCACTTAAAAATCAGAATTAAAAAATACATGCAGTTAAAAAAATTGCAACAGTTATTCTGTGTAGAATTAATATTAAGTGAATGGATTCATAAGTGACTTTAATAAAATAGCACTGTTCTTTTTTATTCTTTTAGCTTTGTTTTAAGGTACAGATGATCTCCTTCTGTATCAAAGTGATTTGTGTTAATTTGCTTTTCTTAGTCTTAACTGCTTAACTAACTTTGCTATGTTTGTTCACAGGGAGGAAGTTTTATTTTATCCTCATCGGGAGGCCAGCTGATTCGCCTGATACCTGAAAGTGTAGGAAAAATTCATCAGCATATCCTGCCTCAAGGGCAAGGTGTGCTTTCGGGAATTGGTCGGAAGGTTTCTTCTCTTTTGGGAATTTTATCTTCTAGCAGTGATCTCATAGTAAGTTGATAAAATAACTTTGTTTTACAAGCTTCTCTTAGTGAAATCAATAAGTTGGCAGTTCCCTGTGAAGTTGGTATTGCCTCTGTATGAACATGAGCTGAAAGCTTTGATCTTTCAGTGAAGCATTTTTATTATGATGGTCAAATGAGTTCATGCCCTGTAACGTTAATATTCTTAAGTCACACAGATTATCTTATAAGTAAATTCTTTGAACTAAAACTATGATGTAAAATTATAAACGTGTTTAAGGATTAATTTTGCTTTCTAGACATAACCAAAAGTGTGTTCTCCACCCCCATGACTCCAGCTATCTGTGTGGATGACTCAAATCTATGTCCGCTGGGCTTCTGCCTCAGTCTCTGGAATAGTGAAGGGAGGCTGATGGGAACTAATGTGTGGGGGGCATCTGCTCTTTGCTAGGTGCTCCATGTTTGTTACCTCCTGTAATTATTAGATGACCTGTAACGCAGAGAGCTTCATTTCCAATTTGTAGATGAGGAACTGGCCTCAGTGAGGCTAAATGCCCAAGGTTACAGAATCACTCGGCAGCAGATTCATACCCACGTCTGTTTGCATTGAGAGCACACCTTTTTTTTTAAACTATGCTATTCCCTCTAATTTCAGGTTGCTATTATTATCTGCTTCCATAACTGGTCTTTGAACCTAAAACGTGACATGTCTGGAGGCAAATTGCTGATATTCTCTTCTCTCCTGTTGACTTACAAAACTCATTTCTCTTTTGACCTATTTCTAATGGCACTGTCACTTTTTTCAGAGACCCAGGTATAAAACCCTGGTGTGTGTGTGTGTGTGTGTGTGTGTGTGTGTGTGTGTGTGTGTGTCTCTCTCTCTCCTTACCAGGTTCTATAGGTTTGGCTTCTTTCATGTCTCACTGCCATCCCCATCTTCCTGCTTCCATTGTAAGGCCCTAATATGCACTCTTGGTTAATTTCCCCTAATTCTTGGTGCCAGTCCGCTTTACTCACTGTTGGCTCCTCCGGTCCCATTAGTGACTAGAGTCATGGTGACAGGAGAAGTGGAGACAGTTAGGGTTTTCACTCAACAGTTCTGTATACGCAACTTAAAAAACACATCTGTTCTTCAGAAGCAAGAAAGACGTTAACATACCCACGTGGAACTACACACAGCCCTACCAGATTCCTTCTCCTGTAACACAGCTCTTGTGCTCACAAGCCATTGAGACTATCTCCCTTGCTTACTAGGTTTACAAGCTCACATTTAAGACTGTGCTGTGTGTGAACCTTAATTTTGCTTCTTTCCTGGTTGTAATCCGCATTCCAATTAAGCAGGACTGTGTCTTGTTCTCTGAAGATCCTGTGACTTTCCCACCTCCCAACTCTGCTCTTCCTGGGCCTTCTGCCTTTATATTTGTGCCTGTGGAAACCCTCCTTACTCAAGGTCTGTTTCAGGATCACTCCTTCCTTCGAGTCCTAAATGAAGAATTCTGCTAGGATTACTAATCAAATAGTTATAAAATGTACTAATTTTGAATTTCAGAAAAATAGTTCATTAACATTAGAACGTAATAATCTATAAACTTTTTTCTCCTCTCCATACAGCTTTCAAGTGTCCTTTGGGATAGAGAGCGATCAAGCTTTTATAGCTTGACAAGTGCAAACATCAGTAAATGGGAATTAGATGATTCTTCAGAAAAACAAGCACATAGTTGGGATATAAATAGAGTCCTGAAGGAAAACATTATTGATGCTATCTGGGTAAGGAACAGTAACATTCCTCTCTGTAATTTTCATTTATGTGAGACTGCTAGTTCCTTTAGTTGTTGTATTTATTAGAACACATTTCAGTGTAATACACAAAGTTTCAGCCATCAGATAGGCTGAAATGGAGTAGTCAATCTTTAGAAGTATTGGAAAGCACTGATTTACTTAACTTTTTAAATGCATACATTCATTCAATAAATGTTTGACTTACTGTGGATGAGGCACTTTAGTAGGTGCTGGGGATATAAAGGTGAAAAGAAACGATTCCTAAACTCGAGCTTACGTTATTGATATTTTCATGTAGGGATCTGAAAGTAACTATGAAGCTGTTAAAGAAGGGGTCAACATTCGGTATTTGGATTTGAAGCAGAACTGGTAAGTAATTAATTTGTCCTGAAGAACATAGGAGTTGTTTGGAAAAACAAACTGATGTTTGTTATAAAATGATGAGCAGTCTTGCTGTTTCTCGAATGCCTCTAATGCTAATCTTATACTATGATGTCTTAACTAAATCGTTTGGTGTTGTCTGGCGATGCTAATTCATTTGAGAAATACAGGCAGTTGTCAGCCTTCCACTGTGTGTTCCATTAGCTGTCTGCCCTCAGTAGGGATCCGTCTGTTCTGCTGTCACAGCCGGAGCCTCTAAGAGCTGCCTACCCCGCTGCTGGGGCTGCTCCATGCTGTCATTTTTCCTGACTCAGTGGAGATGCCAGGCGCTCTTCTCCAGCCCTTTTTCTGTTGCTGAAGGAGCTTTAGCCTGTGTTTGTCGCTGTATTGAATAAAGGAAGGATGGGGTGAGGTTTTGTCGTGGTGGTACAAGTTAGAATTCAGTCATGGTTTATACTCAGAGTGAATTTCCTTAGAAATGGTGCTCTAAATGGTGCTTAAGATCCCAGGTTAGTCTGATAAAGCTACTTAATCCCATGTTATTGTTTAGCTTTAATACCAGAGGCCATATGGAACTTAAAAACCATTTGTAATATGGCTTCTGTGGCAGAGCTCATAATGAGTGCAAATACATGACTTGTAATTTTTCAAAACGCAACTTACCAGAAGTTAAGGAGTATTTTTATGTGTTCTAGAGTAATTTAGTTTAGTAGAACAAATTCTACTTGTTTCTTGGCTTGAAGTTGTACTGTTTAATTCTTCTCTCTTGGGCTATTGGGACTATCAGGACCCTTTATAGTTTCTGAAAACCACATATGTAAACTATCAAAGAAGTAAAAATAATAGTATATATTTAATTTCCCAAAACAGTTGCATTAGATACAGTGTATCTTGTTTTCATTTAGCTTTACCAGACCTTCATAAATTTAGAACTGCTACCAGGACACAGCCCACTGTGGGTGTAGGATGCGGGGATGCAGACGTTTCCTCATGTGTAGTTTTCAGAACGGAGACACAGGTTGAGAACAGAGAAACCTGCTTAGGACTGGCTGTGCCAAGACAGACCCTGGGCACCTCCCCCGGTGCTGTCATGCTAACGCAGCTCGATTCTCATGGGGCCTGTGAGATGCAGCTCTCACCCTCCTTCTGGGCCCCTCCCCACCATAGCTCCAAATGATGCGGTCATCGCTCTTTTGAATACTCTTGTTCCGGTGATCCGTGCACCGCATCTGGGTGGGCCTCTTCTGTTTAAGGAGCGTGTGTGTCTCCCTGATGCTTATTGCTCTTCCTCGGTCGATTGCTCCTTTTGGCCAGAGCTGCAACCTCGGCTCCTATTTGCAGTGAACAGCCTCATGAGTTCTTTTACCAGATGATTACTGACGCAAAGCTCAGGTAGCTTCATTCTGGATTTTTTGAAATCATAAATGTATTGCCCTGTATATACTTGCATAAAAATTTGTCAATTTAAAAAAAAAAATTCTGTTTATTTATTTATTTATTTAGGCTGCGCCGGGTCTTGGTTGCAGCACACGGGATCTTCATTGAGGCATGTGGGTCTTCTGTTGCGGCACATGTGCTTCTCTCTAGTTGTAGCACGCGGGTTTTCTCTTCTCTAGTTGTGGCGCACAGGCTCCAGAGTGTGTGGGCTCTGTAGTTTGTGGCATGCAGGCTCTCTAGCTGAGGTATGTGAGCTCAGTAGTTGTGGCGCGTGGGCTTAGCTGCCCCGCGGCGTGTGGGATCTTAGTTCCCCAACCAGGGATCGAACCTGCGTCTCCTGCATTGGAAGGTGGATTCTTTACCACTGGACCACCAGCGAAGTCCCTGTCAAATTTTTACTGATTTGCAGAATTGGTTATCTTCCTATCATCTTTGCTACCTAAAATACCTTCATGTTTTTTTAATCAGGAAGATTTTTTTTTATAAAGATGTCAAATGAAACTGGTCCAAGCACCACTCCCTGAGGAATCCTATGTTAGCTGTGTCTCTGGGCCTCAGGGGGCACCCATTACCCCACAGCGGTCCAGTCTTTGGAGTGACTTCAGTGTCGAGCCTCATCTGGACGTGGCCGTCTCTCCCTCCCTACCTGGTGCAGAGGGCAAGAGACTGCATTCTCTGCGGCCTCACTCGCTTCCTTCTTAACGTGTCATCAGTAGCTCTTTAGGTCACTGCCAGTATGTTTGGATGTGGGCCAGTGTCCTTGAATTCTTCTCGGGAATTCAGGTAGAAGTGATAAGGGCTGGGGAGCTGGAGGAAGAGAACACAGTGGAGAAGGGAAATGAGAGCCACGTTAGGACTGCTTGGTTTGAAGTGCATGTTGTCCAGCCACTAGCTCGGTTTATTATTTTTAGTTGTCAGTAGAGGGTGCTTGCCACCCTGTTAATATTTCTGAGACTTGAACCGAGAGTTGCTAAAAATGCTACTAAATATTTTAGAAGGGTTGAGATTAGAGACCATTTAATTGGTTGGGGGCAACAACTTTGATAGACTTGAGAGGACCATATACACTTTAAGATGGAAAAAGGTTTGTTTTTCACATATACAGCAGCTTGAATATACAGCAGCAGTTCTATGATTGGTTATTAAAATTAAAAACAAATTTTTTTTCCTCTGTACAAAAGTAAGCTTTAAAGAACAGATTAGATCAGGGGTTGGCAACCTTTCCTGTGAAGGTTCCAAAACTGTTTTATATTTTCAGGCTTTGGGGACCATGTGGTCTTCACTGCAGCTCTTTTACTCTGTCAGTGGTAGCATTAAAGCATCCATAGACAACACATAACAAGTGGCGTGGCTGCATGGCAGGAAAGCTTCATTTACAAAACCTCAACCTGGACTCAGTTTAGTCTGAGAGCTGCACTTTGCCAATCCCTGTAATTGGTGATTTGTTGGTCTTTTTAAGTCAGATTTATTGAGTTATATTTTACATATAGAAAATACCTTGCACCCTTTTCAATGTATAATTTGGTGAGTTTTGACAAACGCATAGTCATTTAACTAGAACCGCAATCAAGATACAGAACAGTTCTATCACTCCAAAATTTCCTTGGTACTCTTTTGTCAACCCCTCTCTCCACCTGCAGCTCCTGGCAACCATTGATGTATTTTCTGTCCTTAGAGTATAAATGGAATCATAGGGTATAAAGCCTTTTGAGTCTGGCTTCTTTCACTTAGCATAATGCATTTGATATTCATTCAGTGGTTTCTTCCTTTTTACTGCTGAGTAGTAGTTCATTGTATAGACTTACCAGGATTTGTTTATCTGTTCAGCAGTTGAAGGATGTTGGGTTGTTTCCAGTTTTAGGCAATCATGAGCAAAGCCACTATAAGGTCCCAGTCTCTGGGACTGGGCTTGCTAGGTCATATGGGAAATGTGTGTTTAACTCTTCAAGACATTGCTGGACTGTTTTCCCAAGATACAATAGATCTTTCTTTCTCACTAATTAGCGATGGTCTCCTGATTTTGTCAGCGGCATGGCACCTGGCAGACAAGCCCTGTCTCGTCTATTACTCGCTGGTAACAGTAGAAGATAACGGCTACCAAATGTCAGATGAAGTGACTGTGGAAGTCACTCAGTATAACCCACCTTTTCAGGTAAGGTACAAAGTGACAGTAACATGCGGAGTTCTTTTCCTAACCATTGCAGGGTCAGATTCTTTGAGAAATTCATCTGCAGAGCTTGGAAGTACATTTTATTTTATTTTTTTAAAATCTCTTTATTGTTATTATTTTTGGCAGCTTGCGGAATTTTAGTTCCCTGACCAGAGATTGAACTTGGGCCCTTGGCAGACAAAGTGCAGAGTCCTAACCACTGAACTGCCAAGGAGTTCCTGGAAATACATTTTAAATAGCTAGTTTTTAGGCATTGCATTGTTTGCCATCTCATATTCAGTCCTTTGTTCAGCCTTAGCTAAAGAGGAGTGAGAGTGGGAGCCCCTCACAGCGAGGGGCATGCCTCTCCTGCCATAGCTCTGTGAAGGGGTCTTCATTTCAGTATCGCTGAGAAGGAAAACATTGATGATGAACTGCAGAGTGAAAAATAAGGAAGAGACCTGACATGAGCTGGGCTTTGGTTTTGAGCCCTATATACTACAGAAAAATCCCATTTTTCCTCAAAGTAGGATTATATTTGTAGGTAACCACATTATATACTTGTCAAATTTCATGTGAACGATTAAAAGGCAAGCTCTCTAATTTTAAGCTTCTTAATAGCAATCGAACATTGTTGAATAAGTATGATGTTTTTGAGGAAAGGCCTTAACTGCTGTAAATTCATTTCATTTAATCTTGTATAGTATCTAATTCTGTTGAACTCTCACTCTTAATATGATTTGTGTAGCTGAGTGCTATAAGGAAATCTTTTAGTTTGGTCTTTTATTTCAAACAGAAATAAACCTTATGTGTTCTGATTATACAAGAAAAATATGCTCAGTGTTAAAATTTTTCAGACAGTGGGAAAGGGTATAAAGAAGACAATTTGAGAATAAAAAAATTCCATGTTTATGTTATGTTTGTAAAATTCTTTTAATAAACGGAATATCCTTTTTAGCTTTTGCTAATTTTATGATTTAATTAGGTCTTATTTCTATTTTTAATTTCATATATGATCAAATTAACTCAGTTTTCTTGTGCTTGATATCTGGACAGTGAAGAAAAAGACAATATTTATCAGGGGTCGTTTATAAATAAATTTGTCAATTCTAAAATAAGTAATGAACTAATCCTTTTATTTTCTTCCTCACATTTGTTACAGGCGGTTAGTTAAAATCTTATCACCATGGAAACGTTTTCAAACTTTGCTAATTATTTGCAACTCAGCAAATGGTCTCTAATTGATGTTTACAAACTTATTCTGTCATGTTTTGTAAGTCATCTGATGGATAGTGTTTAGGTTTTCACAAGGATAATCAACAAATTATTTTATCATTTTTATGAGCATACAAAAGTGTGAATTACAAAATCATACAAACAAGTATTTTTGTTTCAATTCTGATTAAATGTAATCTTAAATTTAATTTTCAGTCTGAAGACTTGATTATATGTCAGTTGATGGTCCCAAACTTTTCAAACCAGACTGCCTATCTGTATACTGAAAGTGCTGTCTACGTGTGCTCCACAGGAACTGGGAAGTTTTCTCTTCCTCGGGAGAAAATCGTCTTCAATACACAAGGTAGGGTAGTGGTTTTAGAAAACAGGATTAGGGAACTCATTAGTCATTCTGAGCAGTTTTTGTTCTCTTTCCATAAACTTTGCTTCAAGCATGATGCCTGTGACATTCAATCCCACGCCTACAGTAGCTGAAAAACTGGAAGGGTGGTAGAGTTCCCAAACTGATACATTTATGGGCAAAAACTAGTAACGTTTTTCCCAGAAGAGGCCAAGAAGAAAAGAACTGATGCTAACAGAAGTAATTGCTTGTTCCTGGTCAGTAAGAGTGACTTATTCTGAGCTGATGTTCTTTAAATGTTTGTCCAGACCCCTGGGTAAGAAGAATCCCAGGTGCTGGACTCATGCAAGGGTGCTGGAATTGGGGGGGGAGGTGTGGGTGATGGGGGGAGCCAGCCAGGAGTGAAAAACACCAAGCAGACAGTCTCATTAGGGTCTTTATCTTAAGGGGCAAAGGGCAAAATCCATGTGAGGCAGCAGGATGGAACCTCAATTCTCTAGTCCCAGCACCAGAGCCTTGACTGGGTGAGTGGGATGCTGTTAAGACTACAAGAGAGCTTAAACCTTTTCCTTCCGCACTGGCTTTCTCAGTAAGTCAAGGTAGGGTTGGCAAGCTGTACTCTGAGTCTTGCAGAAGGGATGATTTTCTCGTTTGGTGCTCTGTACCCACTACTCTTGCAAGGCACAGTGAAGGACACAGCCTACCACTCCAGATAGTGGGGAGCCTTGACTTTTGACGCGGGATTACAGAGTAGGAGTAACGCGGCAAAGGATATCACCAGGATTTTCTGCTGGGAGGTGGATTTAGGAAAGTACTTTTTGGTTATGTCTATCTGATCGTGTATTTTTCTTTCTCTTAGGAGATAGTATTTTAGGAGCTGGTTCCTGTGGGGGCGTTCCTATCCTTTTTTCCAGAAACAGTGGATTGGTGTCGATTACTTCAAGGGAAAATGTGTCCGTATTGGCAGAAGACCTTGAAGATTCCCTGGCATCTTCAGTTGCTGGACCAGGCAATGAAGTAACGTGGTTCCATAAGATTTTTTTTTTCTTTAAAGTATAGTTGATTTAAAGTGTAGCTGATTTGCGAAGGATTTAACGATTTTTATCAGGGTGTTTCCCACAAATGTTTAAAAGTCAGACACTTTTAAAAGAGTTGTGATGAAGACATTAGTTCTTTTATCTCTCTCATCTTTTTTGTCCTCATATTCAGAAGCGACTACTTGTAAGTCCTTCAGCTGTTTTTTTTGGCGTTTGCCTCCACATTTCTAAGTAATATGCGTGTATTGCTGTCTCTCATTCACTAATTCTCGTCATCTGTAGATCTCCTGTCGGAGGATGAGGACTTGGGTAACCTACATTCCTCTCTGCCTTTATCACCCCAGTGTACATTTTTTCCATTATAAGGGCTATGTGAATGTTGTTTATAGTCCAGAGTGAAGCAGTGTGCTGATTCCATTTCCTTTAGTGTACAACTTTGTGCGATTCTTGGAGTGGACTAATTTCATATTTGCTTACTTTTCTTTGATATATGGCTTAATCTTCCCACACCCTCCAGCAGCTGCGTAGGCGCCTTTCTGTAAAGCTTTGCCCAGGGTCACGTCTCTAGAGAAGCCCCTTACCTGCTGTCTGCCTGGAACTTCCCTATTTCTTGTCCTCAGGGCCTGTCCCCGCACTGCACCGGTTTGCCTGGCCTCCTCCCTGCTCTGTCACTTGCTGCTCCTCCCTTCTGGTTTCCATCTTTGTCTGTTGCAGTTGGAACCACAGATGTGTGGTGGTTGTGTTTCTTTTTCTTCTGGGATGATTTTTGAGGGGAGAGTGGGGGAAAAAAACATCATTTTTTTTTCCTGTCATCTTGAATTCTGAAATACCCTGATCCGTAAAAACGATTTTTATCATTCTTTTACAGGAGGCTAAAAATTAACACTCTTTGGGGTAATTTCCATTTGAATAGTATGTAAAATATATAGACTGTGTAATTCAAAATGAAAATGATTTGATACAGGTTCAACAGAAAGTAACTTTTTTTTTTACGTTTTTTCTTTTGTAATCATGTGGTTTTCATAATACTGCTGTATGTTAAGATTGAAATCAACCATCATGCTTAGAAATACACTTTGTGATGAGTTGTATAAGGGTACGCCTATAAGAAGGTTGTGTTGTGATGAAATCTGCAGATGATTTTACTCACAATAGAATTCCTGAATTATATATACATTCTCTATAGGACTTTAGTTGATCATTTGGTGTGTTTTATCTTGTTTCAATAAATGTCTTAAGTATCAATATATAAACCGTTGGTATGGAGAGTACGGCAAACAGCTGTGTGTCTGTACTGTTGCTCTCATAGGTGGGTCCAGTGTTTAGTCCAATAACTAAGAATATTCTTATACCTTCACCTCTAAATTATAGTTTGTTTTTTTACAGAGTGTGGTTTTTGACACCTCTACCAAGAATGAAACTATTGCCCGGGAAGATAAAACCAAATTGCTAAAAGCTGCTTTTCTGCAATACTGCAGGTATGACAAGTCTTTAAAATTACTGCCCTTTTAATGTTTGAGGACACATGTTACTGACATATGCTGCTTATTTGTTGACTAGTGGGAATGAGTTGGAGGAGTGAAGCCATCCAGGAGAAGATGTTTTTCTGAGCTTTAGCACTTTAACAAACTCTTGTTCGGAACTTGGTAGCCGCGGGAGGGTTCCAGCTAGGCTGGCAGAAACCTGGTGTAACACAGCCTCTCCACTCGATGGAAACAATGTCCCACTAGAAATGGTGGTCATGAAGGCAGCTTGCAAGCATGCTTTATGTATAATGTGAAGGCAGTGAAGTTGCATACAAAGGGTTATCATCGCTGTTGTAAAGGAATTAGTCTTGGCCTGTTGGTTGAGTTCTGCTGTGTAGAAATCACCATAGAACTCAGTGGCTTATTTAATACAGCTTCTGGCCCTGCGTCTGGCTGTTCGGGGCTGTGCTGGGGTGGCAGTTTTCCTCGTCCTGCCTGGGCTCGCGCATGGTCTGTGGTCAGCAGCCAGCTATCTGGTTACACTTGCTCCCATCTGGGGACCCTGGCTGGTCAGCTCTGTCTGCCTCATGCGGCATCTCTTCCTCTAGCAGGCTACCCTGGCCTGCTCACAAACCTCAGGGTTCTGGAAGTGGAAGGGAGGAAGCCTCGCTGCACAAGTGCTCTTCGAGTTCCTGCTTGGTCACATTTGCTAATATCCCGTTGGCCCCAGCGAGTCCCGGGGTGAGGCCCCGTGGAAGGCTGCTCGCAGGAGGGTGTGTGCGGGGTGGAGCAAACAACCGCACTCGCTCTGTCACACTTGCTGACCCTATACAGTCGTTTCAGTTTGTCCTGCACACACGTTCTGCGTGTTCTGTATCTGGTACCTTCCATTTATATTGGAATGAATGCTCGGGAAAATTGTGATCCAGCCCTTGCTCTGTCCCGATTAACTGTGTGAGACTTTGGACACATTGCTTAATGTCTCCGGAACTGGAGTTTAGCAGATCTTTGTTTTGAAGAAATAGTCAGACTTTACTGCCTCCATTTTTGCCGCTCTCAGCTCACAGTCCCGTAATTCCACTCCTAGTGGCGTCTGGTGCGTGGAGGCTCCCTCTCACAGAAGGGACATACTTGAGACTTTGCAGTGCATTTACAGTTTGAAAATTCTGTGCCATCGTACTGATGGTCTACTGAGCTTAATTTCCTGTCCAGAAGAGGGCACCAGTGTTTTGTTTCTGTTTTTAAATAGTATTCTTTTAAGTCTTGTTCTGTTGCATGGTGTCCAGTCTGACTGCCAAGATTTGGATTAATACTCTGATTTTATCTTGTATAAATTTATCCTTTAATTGACAGTTCTGTCAGACTCGTGGCATCTCAACATTTAAATGGTAATGGAGTCCCTGTACTAGTTTCCTGTGCCTGCTGTAGTGAATTGCCACAAACTGGGTGGCTTAAAACAATAGAAATTTATTCTGTCACAGTTCTGGAGGCCAGACGTCCAAGAGAACGGTGGCAGCAGGGCCGTGTACCCTCTGAAGGCTCTGGGAAAGGGTCTTCGCTAGCCTCTCCCTTAGCTCCTGGTGATTGCGGGCAGTTGTTGGCTTTCCTTGGCCACATACGCATCCCTCCAGCTGTCTGTATTGGCATATGGCCTTCTTCCCTGTGCATCTGTCTTCACGTGTCCTGATGATGACACCAGTCATTGGGTTTAGGGCCCACCCTAATCCAGTAGGACCTCAGCGTGAACTTAGCTGATCGTATCTTCAAAAACCTTATGTCCAAATAAGATCACGTGCTGAGGTTCTGGGTGGACTTGGATTTGGGGGGACATTATTCAACCCAGTATAGTCATTTCTAAATGTTTTACTGGGGAAGATGATTAAGTACGAAAAGGGGTCCCTGACCTCAAGTGCTCAGAGCGTAGTAACCTTAGGACCGGTGTTATTGGACTTCTGACACAACTGTGTTATCCTGTTCAGCATAAAGTACCATGAGGTTAACAAGAAGTCATTTCTGGGGTGGTATCAGCCAATGGTCTAAAAAAATTAGCCTCTTCACAAATGGGATCATGGAACCTTTAAAGCAGCATTTCTCAGCCTTCTCACTACTGACATTTGAGGCCAGATGGTCTTTGTTGTGGGGCCGTCCTGTGCACTGTAGGGTGTTTAGCACCATCTCTGGCCTCTTCCCATTTGATGCCAGTAGCATCCTTCCCCCCAACCCGTGACAACCAGAATTATTTTCAGGGGGTCAAAGCTGGTGGATAGAACTCTAAACTATTATCCATTCAGTTTTTTGCTAAGGTAATATTACTATTTTTATAGCATGGTTTCTTTGAAATTAATTTTTATATTATTTTGGTTTTCATTTTACTTAATATAAAATCTTTTGTTTGTGAGAGGTTTAAGAAACTTAGTCTTTTGATTAAAATAGTTCATTATTGAGTGATCATGCTATGGTCCACTTTGTATTCCCATGACCTCTAGCATAACTAGGTTTCCGGCTTCAACCTTGCCTTTAACACTTCGCGGCAGTTTTTCTGTGTTTCTCTGGTCAGCTCTGTCTCCTCTTCTGCAGAGAGCATTTCAACCCTTTCCTCGCCTCGCTACCTTCCCATTTCTCTGCCCCTTTCCCCCCCAAGCAGCTGACTCAGGCTCCTGTTGCACAGAGGTAGTAGAAGCCATCAGAGGACAACTCCCTGTACTTAGCGCCCACAAACTTACCTGCATCCCGACTCCTCTTCCCTTTCCCTCCCTGCGGAGTAGGAAGAGGTGTTCTTCTTCCTAAGGCCAGTCTCTCTGTTCTGAGTGCCATTGTGTCCTGTTTCCCTTGAGGCTGTACTCTCTCAGTTACTCCCCTTCTACATCTTTGACCTTGTGCTGGCCTCTTCTCATCAGCTGTTAATCATATTTAATCTGCCACTTTTAAAAAAGACCAGTCTGGGCTTCCCTGGTGGGGCAGTGGTTGAGAGTCCGCCTGCCGATGCAGGGGACACGGGTTCGTGCCCCGGTCTGGGAAGGTCCCACATGCCGCGGAGCGGCTGGGCCCGTGAGCCATGGCCGCTGAGCCTGCGCGTCCAGAGCCTGTACTCCGCGACGGGAGAGGCCCCAATAGTGAGAGGCCTGCGTACCGCAAAAAAAAAAAAAAAAAAAAGACCAGTCTTTGATTTGTTGTCCCCCTTTGAGCTAGCACCTCTTCTGTTTGTTCCTGTTTACAGCTAAACTGCCTGAGACGTCGTCTCCAGTTGTTACCGTCTTCCATATTTTTCTCTTTCTACTCCCTGCGCCATCTTTCCTCCTTCCTTGGCTTCATTTGCTGAAGAAGCACAGCCCTACCTTGCTCTGGGCCATTACATACAAATGAAGAATGTTCAGAAGCAGTTGTGTGTTCCACAGGAACCTAGTTGTAACACATGTGAAACTGTGCTTGTCTTCTCCAGAGCTTATTCTTTCTTTCCTAGCCCCTGTTCCAGTGGCAGGTCCTAGCAGCCACAGTCAGTTGTTCAGTCATCCTTGTGCATCAGAGCCAGCCGATGGCCAGAATTTCCCTCCTGTGTCTCTTTCTCAAAGCTGTCTGCCTGTCTCCTAGCTGCTGCAGCTGCTGCTGGTGGAAACTCCCATCCTCTCTTGCCTGGATAGATTTCTGCAGTAACTTCCTCACTGGATTTTTCTCCCTCCTGTCTGATCCCTCATCTCCATAGCGTAGTTAGAATGATCTTTTAAAAATAGAACAGATTGCAACATTTCCTTCTAAGCTCAAACTCCGTCACATGCTTTACGAGACCTTCTGTGCTCTGTCCTTTGTTTCTAAGAGGTCTGCCTTGGACCCTTCTTCCCTCTCTCCTCACTGGATGATCTTCTCTCCCCCAGGGCTTCCGTTCTCTGCTGGGATGCAGGCGTACTTCTTAGAGGTGTGCCTTGTGCTCTCTCTGCCGCTGTGTGCCCCTCCCACACTCGCCCCCACCTCCCTGCACCTCTTCCTCCAGGAAGTGTTCCCTGCCTGTCGGGGGTTTTGGTTTTCCCTCTGTGTGCTCTGTGGCCTCTGTGCTTTCCCTGTCTAGTGTGTGTGTCACTGCTTCTTTGATTATCTGACTCCTCACGCCACTGTATACTTTGTGAAGTCTCAGGACTGTGTTCTGATGTCTTGTTTATTGTTCTGTCTCCAGAGCCTGCATATTATCAGTGTTCAACACATATTTGTTGAATTAATGAATGCATAATTGTCTCCCTTTTAAATAAATGTTATTAGAAGTAATAAACTTTGGGCTAACATATGGGACTTTTAATTTCACAATTAACTTTTTCATGATGAGTTTAATACTTTCACTTTTTTAAAAAAAATTTTTATTGGGGTATAATTGCTTTACAATGGTGTGTTCGTTTCTGCTTTGTAACAAAGTGAATCAGCTATACATATACATATATCCCCGTATCTCCTAATACTTTTACTTTTGTTTTCTGATTTTATTTCAGAAAAGATTTAGGTCATGCTCAAATGATAGTTGATGAGCTGTTTTCCTCTCACTCTGATTCGGATTCCAATTGTGAACTAGACAGAGCTGTTACCCAAATCAGCGTGGACCTGGTGGACGACTACCCTGCTTCTGATCCACGGTGGGCTGAGTCTGTCCCCGAGGGTAAGAGCATCCTAATGTTAATGTTATGGAGAAGAACATTCTGGTTCTTTTGTTCAAGCGTTTCTCAGTGCATATTTTTTATCTTCTGAAACAATTTAATATTAATTCAGTATTTTATAAAAGTTGTAACTTTCCTTATAGTAGATTTTTTTTTTTTTGCGGTACGCGGGCCTCTCACTGTTGTGGCCTCACCTGTTGCGGAGCACAGGCTGCGGACGCGCAGGCTCAGTGGCCATGGCTCACGGGCCCAGCTGCTCCGCGGCATGTGGGATCTTCCTGGACTGGGGCACGAACCCATGTCCCCTGCATCAGCAGGTGGACTCTCAACCACTGCGCCACCAGGGAAGCCCATAGTAGATTTTTAAAAGGGCTCAGAACAGGGAGCTCCTGGTTGGTCTTAGTGGTTAGGATTTGGAGCTTTCACTGCCATGGCCCGGGTTTAGTCCCTGGTCGGGGAACAGAGATCCCGCAAGCTGTGCGTCATGGCCAAAATAATAAAAAAAGAAAAAAACACCTCATCTATTTTACATACATACATGCATGCATACATAAAGGGCTCAGAACAGGTCTACATAGTAGAATAGAAACTGAGGAAACATTGGAGCAAATCCTACATGTTCTGTCTGAACAGGTTAATCAGCCCTACTTAGCTTTCTCAGCATGTTATTTCTAAAAGGAAATTGGTGGCATAGGTAGGCATTTGACACTTGCCCCAAATTAAATGATAAGTTTAGCATAACTACTGAATTTGGCTAATGGAAATTATGTGCTTCTCTAAGAGCAGCAGTGGTCAGATCTCAGCCTGTAGAAGTGGGCATATGTCCTCTTGTTCAGCCTGGGTGACTGTCCCTCCATGCAGCATCGGGGCACTCGGGTCCCCAAGGACCATGCAACTGTCACAAACATCCTTTCAATCCCTAATTTCCTGCCTAGCAAGTAATTCTCATTAGAGTCTTAGGAAGAAAACATCAGTGCTCACCTTCTTTCTTTGACTATTTTGAGCTGTCAAGCTTAGAATGATACAAGTGATTAAACTAATAATAACACATTTGTGTTTTGAATAAATACGGTATGAATTGTATCAAACCCCCCAAAGTTTCGTCTAAATTTTTAACCTCTTGGGTAATGTAATTAATAATTGCATTGAAAGGTTAGTACTTTCCTTTTGTATAGATTTTTCTTAACTTTTAATAGCGGTACTTTCTGTCAAGCCAGTGTATTATGTTTTTGTCTTGTTATTGTGTTTCACCAGAAGCACCTGGGTTCAGCAATACATCTTTGATTATTCTCCACCAACTCGAAGATAAGATGAAAGCCCATTCTTTCCTTATGGACTTCATTCACCAAGTAGGCAACCCAGTCGCTGTGAACAGGGATGGCCGGACACCTGGCTTTACTGTGCCCTTTGTGGCTCTCTCCAGGACAGTGGGAGACCCTTTCTCACTAATTCTGAGGTGTTTCATTGGGTGGGACATGACTAGTGTTGTCCATTTTCTTTGCTGACTTAAGTAAATCATTCCAGGGCTGTGTGGAGGCCTGTTACTACAAGAAGCAAAGCTGCATTGAAAATAGGATAAAAAGAAGAAAAATAGTGTATTTCAGCAGAAATGTTATTTCAGCTTTTCTTGTTACATCCTATGATACCCTGCTTTTCATTCGGATTTCCTGTGTGCTTTTATATAAAACTTAGGTTTTCCCGAGTTGATTTTGTATTATTAGAAAGACAGTGAAGAATCTGAAGGCGGTGACATGTTTTCCTATGTGGATGTTTAATTTCGAGGTGCCGTTAGCATCAAATACTCACATAAAGTATTCTTTTTTTTAAGCGGTAAGGGAATTCCCATTTATATTGAACCTAATAATAGAAAATGTTTTTGCTGCTAGACAGAGTTGTTACACAAAATCACCCATCCTTACCTTGTTGATCAGTTGTGGCTCCCAGGCATAATCCAAAAGAATTAATTTAAATCCAGTTTTGCACACTTTCTCCCAGAAGCAGTATGCCTCCCCGTTAAGGAGACTGAAGTCAGTGCCACCTAATAGCACCTTCTGTGGTGGCGGGAGCGCCCTGTGGCTGTGCCGCCCAGCATGGCAGCCTCAGTCCTGTGTGCCTACTGAACACTTGACATTACTGCTGCAGCTGAGGAGCTGAACTTTTCTAAACTTAAATTTAGTTAACTTAAAGTCACCACTTTGCTGGGTAGTGGCTACCTTATTGGACAGTGTGGTTCTAGAGGATTCCAGAAATACCTTGGTTTCTAATACCTCACTCTGCTTCAGTTTTTTATTTTTATTTTTTTGCGGTACGTGGGCCTCTCACTGCTGTGGCCTCTCCCGTTGCGGAGCACAGGCTCCGGAAGCGCAGGCTCAGTGGCCATGGCTTACGGGCCCAGCCGCTCCGCGGCATGTGGGATCTTCCCGGACCGGGGCACGAACCCGCGTCCCCTGCATCGGCAGGCGGACTCTCAACCACTGCGCCACCAGGGAAGCCCTCTGCTTCAATTTTAATGCACAGTCTGGCTCCAGTCTGCTCTTACTGTCTGGGCAAGAGAACTTTATTTGTTCATTGAGTCTTTTCTTAGTGTTTTAGGTGGGCTGCAGATCAATGGGGAAAAAACATGTTTTCTTCTGATGTAATTGTCAGGTGTTATCAGTTAACTCTTAATACATAACAAATACCCCCGGATGTGGTGGGTTAAAACAACTGTGGGTTAGCAGGGCGGTTCTTTGCTGATTTCCCCTGGGCCCTCTCCTTGAACTGCATTTGGGGTGGGCTGAGCTGGCAGGTCCCCAGGCGTCTCTTGTCAGACTGGCAGTCGGTGCCACCGTCCGCTGGGGCCTCCTGGTTCTCCCCCCACTTAGTCTTATCCTCCTCTAGGCTGGACTGGCCTCCTGTGGTCTCCAGGCGGCGCTTCAAGGGGATGAACTTAGAAGCTGTAGGCTTCAGACGTCACATATTATCACTTCCACCAAAGCGACGTTGGTCGAAGCAAGTCACAAGGCCAGGCCAGATAAAAGGGATTGGGAACTTGATTGTGCCTCTTGATGGGAGGAGTGGCAAGGTCACGTTGCAGAAGGCTGGGGTGGGAGGAGTCCGTGGCCCTCACAAGCCACACTGCGGGGATGCTAAGTTATTGGGGGGGGGTGCGAAGGGGGAGAGCCATGGGTCTGGAGCTGTTGTGGCATCTCTTGGTACAGCCTCCCTGGGCCTCAGACCCTCGTGGAGTCACACAGCTGTTGGCAGCGGCATCCGTTGCAAGGGAATGTCTAGCCAGACCTAAAAATCCCAGTCTGCCTGTGCCTTTATATTTCCTTTAATATTTAGAGCTCATTTCATTGAAAGATTTACATTAATAATCAGGAAAAATGTACAACTGGATACTTGTATCTAAGAAAATAATTCTGAATATAAAACTCTCCTCCTCAAGCCAGAAATGGGCATCAAGCAAATCAGAGGCAGCTGATGCAAAGGGTCAGAGACACCCCCCCCCCATACCCTCCCCATGGCTTTAGGGTTCTGGAAGGTGGAGGCTGCTGAGTTTCTAGTTCTGAAGGTCTGGAGTCTAGGGGAGTTGATCAATGTAGCTAGAAAAGAACAATTTTATGATTTTGATAACCATAAACAATCATTTGAGGAATAAGGTAGGTAGAGACAACAGTAGTTGACCCTAATCTTAGAACAGGAATGTCTGTACTTTCTTACAGGTGTAAATGGCCCTGGCTGAAGAGAGAGAGAGAGAGAGAGAGAGAGAGAGTTAGAGTTAGGAACAGCCCCAAAGACCAATAGACGGAGGTCTTTCTGGGGGAGGATGGGGCCAGCATCTCTGTACCCAGTGAGCTGCTGGTGGAAATGTGACTGCGTTCTGTATGTTACTGTGAATGCTTTGTAAGAATATGTGTTCGTCTTGTCTCAAGGTCGGCTTGTTTGGACGTCTCGGCACTTTTCCAGTGAGAGGGCTGCCGATGGCCACACGGCTGCTGCTCTGTGAACACGCTGAGAAGCTGGCCGCCGCCATCGTCCTCAAGAACCACCACTCAAGGCTTTCCGACCTTGTCAACACAGCAATACTGATGGCCTTAAACAAGAGGGACTGCGACATCCCGTGCAACCTGACTCCCGCAGACGTCTTCTTCAGAGAGGTGAGACAAGACCTGTCCTCCCCTTAGTGCGGCTCTGGAGCGCTGTGCCATTTACAGAACGGGCCCCCGGTGAGGAAAGGATTGAGAACAAAAGATGTCATTGAAGTTTTAAATTGGACTCCGTGTTTTCTGGGTAAATTATCCCTCAAAAGTATCACTCATTTATCGCTTTCCCTGTAAGTTAGGGCTTGTAAAGATGACTACAGAGTCTTCCCTGTCACGTCTGGATGTTTTCCTCGTGTTTCTCCACACCACGTCTTGACTCTGCCCCAGAGGGCGTCTCCATGGTGGGCTCCCCTGTCCCCCGGCTTCTGTTGTTTTGATGAAGGTGCAGCACCATCAGGTCAGAGCTTGGAGCTGTCGTCCCCAGCTTCCTTCCTTGCTGCTTCCACCTGTTTGCTGTGCCTGCTGTCAGACCAGGCTCCTCTCAGGCCGCCCTCTCCGCCCCTCCAGCGACTGCTCTGTCGCAGTTCCCCTTCAGGCCTGGACCTAACTGTGGCTCCCCATCTTGCTAGCCCGGGGCTGCACCATCCCGCCTTGGTCCCCTGACTCCTGCCCACATCTTTGTAAACAGTCCCTTCACTAAACTCTCCTCAGCTGCCTGCTGGGATCCTGCTCTACACCTCACTTTTAAAGTCAGATTTAGGGGAAAAGAAAAACCTGCTGTAAACTTGGGAGGGAGAAAAGATGAAGGTGCTGGCCAGCTGGTGGCAGCTGGGCACTGGTCAGAGCACACAGCTCTGGTACCTGAGTGATACCTCGCAACCTCATGAAAGGCAGGGCTGACTTTCCCGTCTCCCTTTACAGGTGTTGACGCCAAGACCCAGGGGCCGGTTGACTCAGCTGAGACCACAGACCCTGGCTCTGAGCCACCATTCAGCAGGCTGTTTTGGGTGTGCTAGTCAGTTGCTTCAGGAGTTTGTAGTCCTTCACTAGGGCTGTTCCTTCTCCCTTTGTGGCGTTATCTGAGTTTAGAAACAGTGCTAGCTCTTCCCCCAGCTCTGTGGAATTTGGAATTGTTTTTTGCATTTGGGAAGTTTTTCTGTTTGGTGCCTCTAATTTTATCTCCTTCCTCGTGCAGTCCGGCTGTCATCTAGCATCTAACAGCCTGTGCCAAGGGTCTCTTCTACTCTGAATATTTGATGTACTGCAACCAAAAATAAGACACTGAACTATGTTCAGTTCTGTTGACTCCATAAATGTATTTAGTTTGAAGAAGGCCTCATTTTTATACATTTGGGCTTTTTTTTCTAGGGAATGTAAGGCAAAGCACTTTTCTGTTTTATTTTGTTTTTTAATCAAGTATACCTGAAATCTGAATGAAAAAAAAGAAAGACAGTTCACCTCAAATTTCATGATCTAACCAAACTGTTGTCATTTTTGTGTCCTTTTTTGTCTGTTCGTACATAATTTTACATGATAAAGTTTTTGGTTTTCTTATTTAATTATTAATGACAAATTGAGTTGAGCAAGAGCCTGGTTGCTTTTTCTGCTTTGGGATCAAAGTGCAAAGCATACTAGTTAATTATGTATAAGTACATTTTTCCAATTAACTGGAAAAAAAATAGGGTCTGGAAGTTATCAATTGGATGAATACATAATTCATGAGTAGCCCCGTAGGAATATGACAGGAAAAAAAAAACTAAAAATGTGATTGGTTCCTCAAAAGAATGCTCCATATGGAAGATAGTAATGTTTAAGACTGTTTACATCACCATTTATTTTAATTTCTCTTTACATTTACTGGTCTTAAGCTTCCTTTGGGTGAAGTTCTAAAGGTCCTCCCCATGGCATAACCATAATAAAAAGAGAGAGCTGAAGAGGTATGCATGTGTTTAGTGAAAAAATATGTATCAATTTTTTTTTTCTTTTTACCTGTCCATCTACTTGGGAGTGGTAAATTACATTACAAACAGGTATGCATTTTAAGAGAAGAGCTGGATAACCCAAGTCAGGCTCTGATTGGTGGGCTGTGTAGGGGAGATGTGATCTCACAACCCTGGATAGAAGGTAAAATAATACAGACTCTGCTTGAGGGTTGACCCTCCACCTGTAGCCAGTCTGGAAGGAGCCCCCGTACCTCCTGGGGCTCTATAAAATGAGTTAACTGCTTCAGAACAGGCCCTCAACGGTGTTGGTACAGCTTATGAGCAATGTCTGAAACCACTGAACATGTAACTCATGTGGTAAGGCTGTCTAGCAAGTGTCTTGGGATTTTATTTGCTTTTACATTATTTCGTGCCTTTTATATCACATATGCTTTCATTATCTTTTTCACATTAACAGTGTAAAAAATTCTTAGAAATTCAACGTGCCAGAGGTTTCCTGCTAGGGCTGTTAGGATGCCTTTGACTGACATCAGAAATACTAAAGGAAGAAGAGTGATTTTGTTTGGGCTCCGTTGTGCATGTGTTTATGAACCGTTCGTTCACCTAGTTTGTAAGTCCTTGAGGGCAGCGAATCTCATTTCCATTTCTCCTTATCTCTGAGCGCCCGATGCTATGCAAACTCTGAATGCCAAGTAAATATCCACTTGATAAATAAAGGGGGAAAAGCTTAACTGGGGGCTGAAACTGGAAACAAGTGTTTCAGTGCTTGACATTTTTGCACAGTTACCTTCATGTGTTAATTAATGACAAAAAATAGAACAGTTACAAGTTACGTATTTAGTTAGTTTCTATGTAGCTACTGCTGTTCTACAAACATTTCTATTATGTCTAAAGAAAAGAAATTCTTCAAAGAAAGAAATTAGCAACCTCATTGGTTGGATAACTATTTTTTTTTTTTTTTTTTTTTTTTTTTTTTATGCGTTACGCGGGCCTCTCACTGTTGTGGCCTCTCCCGTTGCGGAGGACAGGCTCCGGACGCGCAGGCCCAGCGGCCATGGCTCACGGGCCCAGCCACTCCGCGGCACGCGGGATCCTCCCAGACCGGGGCACGAACCCGCGTCCCCCGCATCGGCAGGCGGACTCCCAACCACTGCGCCACCAGGGAAGCCCTGGATAACTATTTTAATCCATTAGTTCATTCGTTTAATTCATTACTTTGGAGTCTCGCATTGTTATGTGACATCATTTGTAGCCTAGTACTATTTAAAGGTGGCATTGAGCCCTCATAGCTATAATAAACAAATATTTCAGTTACTTGATATTTAAATTAAAAACCTACCGGCTACCAATCCAGATTGCTTGTTTATCAGACTTATTTATCAGTTATTTGGGCTCTCCACCTTTTAAAAGTTAGAAGATTCTAACTTTTCTTGGCTTTTAAATTTGTTTTCATCACTGACTGTCCCTTTGACTACTGAGCAGAGGGTGTGACTTAGTGAGGAAAGCCTGCTGAGTCGATTCCAGGCAGCTGTAAGCGTGGCGCATCGGCATGGCCTCTGTTCCTAGTAGGTACCGTCTCTGTCCTTCCTCAGGTGTCCCAGGTAGATAGCGTCTGGGAGTGCTTACTGGAGCACGAGGAGCAAGTCTTGAAGGACACGGCCTTGGAGCCAGTTGAATGGGCGGAGGCGGCGATCAGTGTGAACAGTATTCTCAAGGTACGCACGCATGCTGAAGATACCAGCAACTCAAAGCCCAGGTTGTGGATGGAGGAGGAAGTGGCCTCCATGTTCCTACTTTGCATCACCAGTGATCCATAATGGTTTAGGTATTCGTTCATTCCAAAAAGTTAGGAAAACCTCAGTCATTTTATCAGTCAGTTAATACACATCTGAGTGTTTGCCTTGTGCATGTTAGAAGTTTCTATTTGGTAGAATAAACCTTTTATTTGGAGAAGACATGTATATCATTGCAAAGGTATTAATGTTACTGTAACTGTCTGCTTTTTAATTACACAAAAGCACACTACTTATATTATTGATTAAAATGTTTCATTTAATTTTAGCTCATGGACTTCATAGTAATTGTCTTCCTAGTTCGGTTACCATAGTTCTCTAAAACTGAAGTTAAACTCTAGAGTAAAACAAATTTCAAATGCAGAAAGAATCAAAAAGTAGTCCAACAGGTCTGTGCCGAGTAATTTTTTGTAATAATAGACTTGATGTTTCAGATAATCTTAGAGATCCTGGGATCCCTTGCTTCCTGCATGTGATAACACATTTCATTTTCCAGGACATGCTGCAAGCTGCTAGTCATTATCGACAAAATAGAAACTCCTTGTATAGAAGAGAAGAGCCAGTAGAAAAAGAACCTGAGTATATTCCGTGGACAGGTGAGATTGCAAGCACTGCACCCAAATATACTGATTCATTAGCAGTTGATGAAAATATATTTCTACTGGTCTGTCACTTTCAGAAGCCGTATTGTTCTCCTAGTGCGAGTTTGTGAGTGAAATGAAAAATAACATAAGTGCCATCTCCAAGATGAGTAGTTCTTACGGAAATCACTTTATTGCCTTGGAATAATTTGTAGATCTCTCTGTAACTCATGTTTTAAACTGGTACTCACGCATCTACTAGGTTTTAGTACGTATAGCTATTCATAGCAGCAGGCCCTGGATGTACTGACTGTATTTTTTGTTGATTTAATACAAGAAAATAAGTGGAGTAGCATTAAAGGAATTTAGAAGGAAGAAGAATCATGTTTACCTGGCTCTGCTGAGGCCGTCCTCATGGAGAAGATGGGTTTGAGCAGGACATAGAAAAGTATCAGCTGACCTCCTATTTGATTTCTTTTTCCATCCATCAAGGCTGACGGGATATAATTTTTAGGCAGTTGGTCTTTCCCGTAGCCATTATGGAATCCTTACTTGTCATATTATTTTGTGTGATTTTACAGCAACGAGTGGTCCTGCCGGCATTCGAACAGCAATAGTGCGCCAGCACGGGATTGTCCTGAAAATGGTTTATCCTCAGGCGGATAGCAACCTCCGAAACATTCTGACAGAGCAGCTGGTAGCACTGATTGATTGCTTCCTGGATGGTTATGTTTCTCAGCTCAAGTCTGTGGACAGATCCAGTGATCAAGAAAGATATAACAATCTGGAAATGGAATACCTGCAGAAAAGATCAGATCTCTTATCTCCGCTTCGTAAGTGCCTGATATTTAGTGAGGGCTGTGGGTCTCGAGTCTGCAGAACAGATGCAGGAGCCAAATCATTCACGCAATGTGTTATGCAGTGTAATGCCGTTAACCCCGCTGTAGCTCAGAGCCTAAAGCAGAGCTTTCCTGTGTGCAGCTTTCTGTGTTCGCTTACTCAGCCTCGTTGTCATTACTTACCAGGTAACAAGTGTCCTAGATGGTGTTAAAGATGATTTAGAAATAAATAAATTAACAGCATGTGGAGACTGCCTACCATCTCAGACCTTCACAGGAACAGCTAGACTGCAGGGTAGAGCAGACAAGGGTCGTTCCACGGTGTGGAGAGGTGCTACGGCTCTTCGGAGGAGGACACGAGACGGTCACAGCCAGGATTCAGAGAAGAAGCTTGTCTTGCTACATGAAGGAAGGGGATAGCATCTTAGGTGGGCAGTGATGAAGCAAGGGACTGAATTTACATCTTTAATGAGTTTATATGGATTATGAAACTAAATGCCAGTAACTGGAAAGGTTCCTATTAATTAACTTTAGTATATAATATGAATAAAGGTAAAATTTCAAGGAATATTTTTTTTATTGCATATTAAGTTTTCGCTAACAGGGTTTTTTTCCATCTGTTCTCATTTCCATAGTCACACTAGGCCAGTACCCATGGGCTGCTTCATTAGCAGAAAAATACTGTGACTTTGATATCTTAGTACAAATGTGTGAGCAGACTGACAACCAGGCCAGACTGCAGCGCTACATGACACAGTTTGCTGACCAGGTAACGAACCCTGGGGGTGTAGGCAGTGGACCCTGTAAGAAGACTTTACCATTTCAAATCTTACTTGGGGTTTTTGGAAGATGATACAGTCTTTTTGCAGATTACCAGATACTAATTTGTACATTATGTTTCTTTGTAAATAGGTAGACAATTCTTTATATATAAATATTACTGACGGATTCTTTGACCTCTGAAAAATATGTTAAGACTTTTATTTCTATTCTTATATTTTCAGTTATAATTAAAAGTACTTAGGGATACGGATATTGCTAGAGTTCTAAAGTTTGAGTAGAAGATCTTGGGAGCATGGGATGCTACTTTTAGAGAGCTCAGATTTCCATACACCTAAGATTCTTGTTTTCCTTCTTTGACATGCTTCCTGTTTTTGTTTTTTTACGCTTACTATTTTTTTTAAAGTTCGCATTGTGACACTATTTAGGTACATTTAAGTTGTTCCTTAAAGCCAGTCTATTCAGTCAGTTGATCTTTATGTAAAAACTGATTTTTTTTCTTACTATAAAGGTAACATTGTATAAAATTCAGGAAACCACTATAAACAAAGAAGAAGATTAAAAAATCGTTCATAATTCTACCACCCAGAGAGAACCCTTCTTAACATTTGGTTTTATTCTTCTAGTCTTTTTACTCTACCAAACATGTTTCGTTAACTGCTTATTTCACTTAATACATAACAGACGTTTGTCCATATCATTAAATATTACACAACCACATTTTTAATGTTGTTACGGTATTCATGGACTGGATGTAACTTATTTGATCAGAACTTGATTGCTGGACATGGCTTATCTCGTATTTCACAGTAGTGCTGAAGTAAGTACTTTGTGCCCATCATAACTTTTATTCCTTACAAGGATTCTTATTCTCCGTTGATATTTTCCATCCTTTTGTGCTTTGTTCCTTTTATTTTCTTTAATATGTTTACTAGTTATTTTAAGTCCTTTTGTGCTGATTCCAAAATGATCATTCTTAGGTCTGCTTCTGCTGCCTGCATATTCATATTTTTCTGCTTCTTATGTCTTACAACTTAAAAAATATATATTTATTTATTTTTATTTTGGCTGTGCCGGGTCTTAGTTGAGGCACATGGGATCTTCGTTGCGGTGTGCAGGATCTTTTTTCTTTTTTTAGTTGCGGCATGCGGACTCTTAGTTGTGGCCTGCATGTGGGATCTGGTTCCCCGACCAGGGATTGAACCTGGGCCCCCTGCATTGGGAGCATGGAGTCTTACCCACTGGACCACAAGGGAAGTCCCTTGCAATATTTTAAATTGTATTTTGGACATTGTGTATAAAAGAACCGTAAAGACGGAAATCAATGCTGTTCTTTCCCCTGGGAGACAGGTAAGATGAGAGGCAGATCACTCAATACATCAAGAATAGAGGTGGGTCAGGGCTTGACTGCAGCTTCCGTTAAATTCATTCATTTCTGGTTTCAGATGTCTTATGGGGCTGGTGTGTTCCTTGCAGAATTCCCCCTTTAGTGGAGATATCTCTTAAGTACTGTGAGACTGCAGGACACTTTTGTCTTCCTTTCCAGCCCAGCCTCACACCACCCCAGCATCCAGCAAACGTCCTGTGGGGAAACTGGATATGCCTCTCTAGATTCTGATTTATTGTGCCAGCCCACATGGACACGTGGCACCCAGTTCTGCCCCTGAGAATCTTTCATTCTGGAAGGATAGCGTCTCAGTACCGTCCAGTGGAACTTTCTGTGGTAATGGAGATCTTGCCCATATGTGCTGTCCCAAATGGAGTCTCTGACCACAGATGGCCTTCAAGTACTTGAAATGTGACTGGTGTCTCTGAGGGACTGAATTTCACATTTTAGATTAAGTTTAAGCAACTACATGTGACCGGTGACTGCCATATTATTGGACAGCGCACATCTGTGTGACCCTGAGCAAGATCCCCTTTCTGGATCTGAATGGCCTCATTTGTTAAATGAGGTGATTTGAGGACCCTACAGTGCAGGAAATGAGTGTTTAAAACTGGATTTCTATTCTGGAGTCTTAAGACCTTTGGGAGAAATTTAATACTTTATTATCAGAAATTTTTTTTTTTTTTTTTTTTTTTTTTTGGGCGCTACGCGGACCTCTCACTGTTGTGGCCTCTCCCGTTGCGGAGCACAGGCTCCAGACGCACAGACTCAGCGGCCATGGCTCACGGGCCCAGCCGCTCCGCGGCATTTGGGATCTTCCCGGACCGGGGCACGAACCCGCGTCCCCTGCATCGGCAGGCGGACTCTCAACCACTACGCCACCAGGGAAGCCCCAGAAATGTAGTTTTAAAAACTGTATTACTATATATTCTTGAATTCTTGGCTTTGTTCTTTATAGAATTTTTCAGACTTTCTCTTCCGTTGGTATCTGGAGAAAGGAAAGCGAGGCAAATTATTATCTCAGCCTATTTCTCAGCACGGACAGTTGGCCAATTTTTTGCAAGCTCATGAACATCTCAGCTGGTTACATGAAATTAACAGCCAAGAATTAGAAAAGGTAAGAAGGATTCAGTTATATGGAGCAGATTTAGGCAATTTTTTGTTTAGTTTTAACTAGTTTAGTTTTTTGTAGTTAAATACTACTTATGGATTTTTTAAAAATGTATATCTCCTATTCTCTCACATAATTTGATAAAAGTATTTTTCATTTATGATGGTACTGCCATTACTTGTTATATCTCAGTTAAAAAAAATGAAGACCATTGTGATTTGACTGTTATTACAGTAAAATGAAGCGCAAAAACTTTAACACATAATTAGCAGTTATTGGCCTTTTTTTGTAATGAGTATTTTCTTGTAATAAAAATGTTCAAATTATCAGTAAAAAGAGTACATGAATTAAAGTTTGTCCTTGACAGGGTATTGACGTGAGAGCAAATGTTGGGTTTTTTGGGGGTTTTTGTGGCTAGGCTCCTGTTACAGCCCTTTTTTTTCTTTAATTGGGGTATAGTTGTTTTACAACGTTGTGTTAGTTTCTACTTTACAGCAAAGTGGAGTTCCCTGTGCTATACAGCAGGTTCTTACTAGTTATCTATTTTATACATGTTAGTGTATATACGTCAATCCTAATCTCCCAGTTCATCCCACCCCCCACTTCCTACCCCCCACTTTCCCCACTTGGTGTCCATACGTTTCTTCTCTACATCTGTGTCTCTGTCTCTGCCTTGCACACGGGTTCATCTGTACCATTTTTCTAGATTCCACATATATGCATTAATATATGATATTTGTTTTTCTCTTTCTGATTTCACTCTGTACGACCATATCTAGGTCCATCCACATCTCTACAAAAGACCTAATTTCATTCCTTTTTATGGCTGAGTAATATTCCATTGTATATATGTACCCTATCTTTTTTTTCCATTCGTCTGTTGATGGGACATTTAGGTTGCTTCCATGACCTGGCTATTGTAAATAGTGCTGCAGTGAACAATGGGGTGCATGTGTCTTTTTGAATTACGGTTTTCTCTGGGTATATGCCCAGTAGTGGGATTGCAGTAGTGGGATTGCTGGGTCATATAGTAGTTCTATTTTTAGTTTTTTAAGGAACCTCCATACTGTTCTCCATAGTGGCTGTATCAATTTACATTCCCACCAACAGTGCAAGAGGGTTGCCTTTTCTTCCACACCCTCTCCAGCATTTATTGTTTAGATTTTCTGATGATGCCCATTCTAACCGGTGTAAGGTGATACCTCATTGTAGTTTTGCATTTCTCTAGTTAACGATGTTGAGCAGCTTTTCATGTGCTCTTGGCCATCTGTATGTCTCCTTCGGAGAAATGTCTATTTAGGTCTTCTGCCCATTTTTTTATTAGGTTGTTTGTTTTTTTGATATTGAGCTGTTTATATATTTTGGAGGTTAATCCTTTGTCCGTTGATTCATTTGCAAATATTTTCTCCCATTCTGACATTTGTCTTTTCGTCTTGTTTATAGTTTCCTTTGTTGTGCAAAAGCTTTGAAGTTTCACTAGGTCCCATTTGTTTATTTTTGTTTTTATTTCCATGACTCTAGGAGGTGGGTCAAAAAAGATCTTGCTGTGATTTATGTCAAAAAGTGTTCTTGCTATGTTTTCCTCTAAGATTTTTATAGTGTCTGGTATTACATTTAGGTCTTCAATCCATTTTTTTTTTTTTTTTGCGGTACGCGGGCCTCTCACTGTTGTGGACTCTCCCGTTGCGGAGCACAGGCTCCGGACGCGCAGGCTCAGTGGCCATGGCTCACGGGCCTAGCTGCTCTGTGGCATGTGGGATCCTCCCGGACCGGGGCACGAACCCATGTCTCCTGCATTGGCAGGTGGACTCTCAACCACTGCGCCACCAGGGAAGCCCTTCAGTCCATTTTGAGTTTATTTTTGTGTATGGTGTTAGGGAGTGTTCTAATTTCATTCCTTTGCATGTAGCTATCCAGTTTTCCCAGCACCACTTACTGAAGAGACTGTCTTTTCTCCATTGTATATCCTTGCCACCTTTGTCATAGATTAGTTGACCACAGGAGCATGGGTTTATCTCTGGGCTTTCTATCCTGTTCCATTAACCTATATTACTGTTTTTGTGCCAGTACCGTATTGTCTTGATTACTGTAGCTTTGTAGTATAGTCTGAAGTCAGGGAGTCTGATTCCTCCAACTCTGTTTTTTTTCCTCAAGAATGCTTTAGCTATTCGGGCTCTTCTGTGTCTCCGTACAAATTTTAAGATTTTTAGTTCTAGTTCTGTCAAAAATGCCATTAGTAATTTGATAGGGATTGCATTGAATCTGTAGATTGCTTTGGGTAGTATAGTCATTTTCACAATGTTGATTCTTCCAATCCAAGAACATGTATATCTCTCCATCTCTTTGTGTCATCTTTGATTTCTTTCATCAGTGTCTTACAGTTTTCTGAGTATAGATCTTTTACCCTCTAGGTAGGTTTATTCCTAGGTGTTTTATTCTTTTTGCTGCAGTGGGATTGTTTCCTTAATTTCTCTTTCTGATCTTTCACACTTAGCGTATAGGAATGCAGGAGATTTCTGTGCGTTAATTTTGTATCCTGAAACTTTACCAAATTCATTGATGAGCTCTAGTAGTTTTCTGGTGGCATCTTTAGGATTTTCTATTTATAATATCATGACATCTGCAAACAGTGACAGTTTTACTTCTTCTCTTCCAATTTGTATTCCTTTTATTTCTTTTTTTCTCTGACTTCCGTGGCTAGGACTTTCAAAACTATGTTGAATAGTAGTGGCGAGAGTGGACATCCTTGTCTTGTTCCTGAATCTTAGAGGAAATGCTTTCAGTTTTTCACATTGAGAATGATGTTTGCTGTGGGTGTGTCATATATGGCCTTTATTATGTTGAGGTAGATTCCCTCTATGCCCACTTTCTGGAGAGTTTTTTTTATCATAAATGGGTGTTGAATTTTGTCAAAAGCTTTTTCTGCATCTACTGAGATGATCTTTATTCTTCAATTTGTTAATATGGTGTATCACACTGATTTGCATATATTGAAGAATCCTTGAATCCCTGGGATAAATGCCACTTGGTCATGGTATATGATCCTCTTAATGTGTTGTTGGATTCTGTTTGCTAGTATTTGGTTGAGGATTTTTGCATCTATATTCATCAGTGATATTGGCCTGTAATTTTCTTGTTTTGTAGTATCTTTGTCTGGTTTTGGTATCAGGGTGATGGTGGCCTTACAGAATGAGTTTGGGAGTGTTCCTTCCTCTGCAATTTTTGGGAAGAGTTTGAGAGGGATGAGTGTTAGCTCATCTCTAAATGTTTGATAGAATTCACCTGTGAAGCCATCTGGTCCTGGACTTTTGTTTGTTGGAAGATTTTTAATCATACTTTCAATTTCATTACTTGTGATTGGTCTGTTCCTATCTTCTATTTCTTCCTGAAAGAAATAGAATGGAAGCTTATACCTTTCTAAACATTTGTCCATTTCTTCCAGGTTGTCGTTTTTATTGGCATAGCATTGCTTGTAGTAGTCTCTTAGGATGCTTTATATTTCTGCAGTGTCTGTTTTAACTTCTCCTTTTTCATTTCTAATTTTATTGATTTGAGTCCTCTCCCTCTTTTTCTTGATGAGTCTAGCAAATGGTTTATCAATTTTGTTTATCTTCTCAAAGAACCAGCTTTTAGTTTTATTAAACTTTGGTATTGTTTTCTTTGTTTCTATTTCATTTGTTTCTGCTCTGATCTTTATGATTTCTTTCTTTCTACTAACTTTTCTTTTTCTTCTTCTTTCTCTAGTTCCTTTAGGTGTAAGGTTAGATTGTTCATTTGAGATTTTTCTTGTTTCTTGAGGTAGGCTTGTATAGCTATAAACTTCCCTCTTAGAACTGTTTTTGCTGCATCCCATCGGTTTTGGGTTGTCATGTTTTCATAGTCACTTGTCTCTAGGTATTTCTCGATTTCCTCTTTGATTTCTGCAGTAATCTCTTGGTTATTTAGTAATGTATTGTTTAGCCTCCATGTGTTTGTGTGTTTTACGTTTTTTTCCCTGTAATCGATTTCTAATCTCATAGCATTGTGGTTGGGACAGATGTTTGATATGATTTCAATTTCCTTAAATTTACCAAGGCTTGATTTGTGACCCAAGATGTGATCTGTCTTGGAGAATGTTCCGTGTGCACTTGAAAAGAAAGTGTAATCTGCTGTGTTTGGATGGAATGTCCTGTAAATATCAATTAAATCTATTGTGTCTTTTAAAGCTTCTGTTTCCTTATTTTTTTTCATTTTGGGTGATCTGTCCATTGGTGTAAGTGAGGTGTTAACGTCCCCCAATATTATTGTGTTACTGTCGATTTCCTTTTTATAGCTATTAGCAGTTGCCTTATGTATTGAGGTGCTCCTATGTTAGGTGCATATATATTTATAATTGTTACACCTTCTTCTTGGATTGATCCCTTGATCATTATGTAGTGTCCTTCCTTGTCTCTTGTAACATTCTTTATTTTAAAGTCTATTTTATCTGATACGAGTATAGCTACTCCAGCTTTCTTTTGATTTCCATTTGCATGGAATATCTTTTTCCATCCCCTCACTTTCAGTCTGTATGTGTCCCTAGGTCTGAAGTGGGTCTTTTGTAGACAGCATATATATGGGTCTTGTTTTTGTATCCATTCAGCGAGCCTGTGTCTTTTGGTTGGAGCATTTAGTCCATTCACGTTTAAGGTAATTATCAATATGTATGTTCCTATTACCATTTTCTTAATTGTTTTGGGTTTGTTTGTGTAGGTCCTTTTCTTCTCTTGTGTTTTCTGCTTAGAGAAGTTCCTTTAGCATTTGTTGTAGTGCTGGTCTGGTGGTGCTGAATTCTCTTACCTTTTGCTTGTCCGTAAAGCTTGTGATTTCTCCATCGAATCTGAATGAGGTCCTTGCTGGGTAGAGTATTCTTGGTTGTAGGCTCTTCCCTTTCACCACTTTAAATATATCATACCACTCCCTTCTGGCTTGTAGAGTTTCTGCTGAGTAGTTAGCTGTTAGCCTTATGGGAGTTCCCTTATATGTTATTTGTCATTTTTCCATTGTTGCTTTTAATAATTTTTCTTTGTCTTTAGTTTTTGTCAGTTTGATTACTGTGTCTTGGTGTGTTTCTCCTTGGATTTATCCTGCCTGGGACTCTCTGCACTTCTTGGACTTGGGTGGCTATTTCTTTTCCCCTGTTAGGGAAGTTTTTGACTATAATCTCTTCAAATATTTTCTCTGGTCCTTTCTCTCTCTCTTCTTCTGAGACCCCTATAATGCGAATGTTGATGTGTTTAATGTTGTCCCAGAGGTCTGTTAGGCTGTCTTCATTTCTTTTCATTCTTTTTTCTTTATTCTGTTCCATGGCAATGATTCCCACCGTTCTGTCTTCCAGGTCACTTATCCGTTCTTCTGCCTCAGTTACTCTGTATTGATTCCTTCTCGTGTAGTTTTCATTTCAGTTATTGTATTGTTCATCTCTGTTTGTTTGTTCTTTAATTCTTCTAGGTCTTTGTTAAACATTTCTCGCATCTTCTTGATCCTTGCCTCCATTCTTTTTCCAAGGTCCTGGATCATCTTCACTATCATTATTCTGAATTCTTTTTCTGGAAGGTTGCCTATCTCCACTTCATTTAGTTGTTTTTCTGGGGTTTTATCTTGTTGCTTCATCTGGGACATAGTCTTCTGTCTTTTCATTTTGTCTGTCTTTCTGAGACTGAGGTTTTCATTCTGCAAGCTGCAGAGTTGTAGTCCTTCTTGCTTCTGAGAGCAAATGTTTTATACATGTCTCTTTTCCCAGTAATTAGTGTGGGTGGCTGATACTTTATGTGTAATTACTCTCAGAGTATGGTACTCATCTGTTTTTAGGCTTGCTAGCAGTGACTTGATCTTTCATTGATACAGCTTGGGGGGAAACCAGGTTTGGGTTTTACTTAATCTTTATTGCAACTTGAATTAGTATCCAAGATTTTATCATAGTTTTCATATTTTGTTTATTGTAGGCTCATGCAACACTTCTGGGTTTGGCAAATATGGAAACTCGTTACTTTGCAAAGAAAAAAACCCTTCTTGGCTTGAGTAAATTGGCTGCATTAGCTTCAGACTTTCCAGAAGATACACTGCAAGGAAAAATTGAAGGTAAAATACAGTATTTGAACAAGAAGACACACAAATCAGTCATACTGTCAGTGTATTCTTAGAATGTGCTCTTGTTATCATTTAATGGGGTCCATTAGAAACAGGAGCCATCTCCTTTGAGAGGAGTGCTTTCTATTCAGTGTCCTTAGGCAATTACTCAGTTACATAATTAGGATTCTCTTTTTATGGAAAAGTAATTTGTGCCTTAAATAAGAATTCCTAAAGAGTAAATTCAAATGATTTGAACAGAGTACTCTGATTACACCCCTAGTGACTCATATGCTAAGAACAAACTGCAAAGAAACTTGACGTTTACTCAGTGGGTTTGCTGTAGGTGGTGGTAATTCTGTAGTGGTGGTCTGCTGTAGGTGGTGGTTTGGGAGATTCTTCCTCATTCTTTTATTTTTAAACGCTAATAGTGCCTTTTGTTCTAGAGAAGTGTGTATATGTTCTGCAATGCTGGCTGGTAGTCTGAAAGGGGAGCTGTATTTTAACCTGCCCACCAGAGTTAGATCATGTTAATCAAAATATCTTAACACAAGGCTTTATTATTGCTGTTTCCCCCCCAACTTCTGGTCATCACTTTGCATTTTGATCACTTCTTCTTAGCTTTTGCTTTCTTAGCACAATGAGAATATTTTCAGGTCTCAGTAATTTCCTACAGACTATTATCCCAGTGTATCTAATTGAAGGGAGTAGATTTTTAAGAGATAACTTTCTATTGGTTATACAAGTTCAATTATGGAAATTAGTAAAGTATAGAAAAAACAACAACAACAAAATAAATTGTCTATAATCCCACTGCCCTAGAGATAATTACTGTTACTTTTTTAATCCTCCCAGTCTGTTTTCTTAGGTATGGAAATTGCGCAAAACAGTTTTGTTTAATTTTTACAAGCTTGGGATCATGTGGAATGATGCCAGTATTTGAATGAGCATATCTGTGATTTAGTCACTCCATTTTGCTGTAACTGCTGTTAGCAAACAGTTCTCTGTCCTTTTTTCCTGCAGCCCAGCTCATTCTCGTGGGTGAAGCCAGGTTATGATAGTTCGTGTAAATCAAAAGCCCCTGTCACCCTATCGTATGGCGATAAATAACCATTGCTGGGTAATAGGTCTGGTGCACAGTCCTCTGGCTTGTGTTTTTCCTGGCATGTACTCGTGGTGGCTTTTAAGTAGATCATTTCCCTTAGTGAATGAAATTATACTAGAAACTCTGGTAAAGTGAAAAGTAGTACTTTACAGAGTAACCTTAAAATGGCCTGAGAGACCTCAGATTTGGGGGACTTGTGCTTCTGAAATCCATCTGCTCTACAGTTGCTTCAGTTGGTAGGTTTGTTTTCTTAGCTCTTCTCTCCCCTCCTCATATTTCTGGTTGCTGTGATAATCCACATGACTTGGATCGAACCCTGAATATTTGTATAACTAGGAATCAAGAATAAGCAGAATTAATAACATTCTAGGATCACTGAATTAGTGATGGGATTACCTTTAGAGCTGTTCCATTTCTTTTTAAATTTAGATTTGTTTATGACAGAGCAAAAGTGAATGTTTCCCCCTCCCCCTGTGTTGCCTCCTAGAAATGGCTGAGCAGGAGCGCTTCCTGCTGCACCAGGAGACACTGCCTGAACAGCTGCTGGCCGAGAAGCAGCTGAGTCTCAGTGCGATGCCGGTACTGACTGCAGCACAGCTCATTGGCGTACGTGCTTTCCAAATCCCTGCACCACTTCGTAGTCTCAAAACCACCTCAGTGTTTCCTGGACCACGTAGTACAGTTCCTCAGAGTAGTCATCTCTCCATTTCTTATTTTCCTGGTCACTTTCCCCTGGAGTCAGGTGTCAGAAGCTGCTTAGGAGCAGGGTGCCAGTTAGCAGAAAGCAGTGGGTCAGCCTCTGCCCCGCATAGCTCTCTGCCTGTTCCTCAAGACGCTTATCCAGGCGACCAGAAGAAATTACTTCCATTGTGCTTTTCTAGTACAGGACAGACATGTACCATGAGACATATTTCAGGCTCTTCAAAAACAATGGTTTTAGGAACTGGATTTGCATAGCCTCTAAGTGCCATCGTCCCCATTTCCCTCTGCAACATAGCACATTCCTGAGGACGCAGCTAGATTAGGGGCTGCAACCCAGACATGGTAATTTTGTTGCTGTGTACACTTAATAGCCTTAATTCTGCTTCTCTCTTTTCCTTTCAAGAAAGCATTTCCAGTGCAAAAGCGGTGTCATAGAATCGCCTTGAATTGCCCTAATTACGTTACTCAGAAAGCAGACAATTCATAAAAACGTCAGTATTTTAGTCATTATTAGTACCAGGTTTCCTGTCAGTGAGCTCACAGCAGCCTCTCCTGATAGAGCACATTTGATTTAAAAGTCTACAGGGCTGTTGCCTCGAAGACTCAGCATTATTTTATGTATTGGTAAGAAGGAAAAAGTTGTCCAACTTTACCTTGATACTGAATTAGTTTTAATACTACCTTCCAGTTTCAGGGATGTTAACATTGTGGGGAAAAAAGGTTCAGAAACAGTGAAATAAAATACTGTTTTCAAGTGTTGTAAGACAATGACAACAAGTAGATAGCTTTTCTTCTGAAATGGTTTGAGTATTGTCTTTGCTGTTAAAGGATTATATGCAGTATTTTAAAATGAAATTTGTTATGTTATAAATAATTTTTGGAAAAAGAAGTTAGGAAAAATTCAAATGGATATTGTTAATAAGGCAAGCATTTTTCTGATTATAAAATTACGGGACATTTATGATCATATATAGTCAGCTGTGATCTACCCAATCAGGGGTAACCATTGGTAACATATTGGTGTGTTTTGTTATCTCTTAAGTAAACTGTAGACCAACTGCATGCTTTCTCATAGGTCTCAATTTTTAAAACTACTGCAAGGGCAACATTTCAAAAGCATTGTAGCCAGCTTTAAAAATGCAAGGGCAGCTGTTTATTACAGAGTATGCTTGAAAGAGTACTGAAATGTATACTATCTTGAACTTATGAATATAAATTTACTGGCATTTTAGAAGTATATATACCAAGTTATACAAGTTAGTTACTGAGAATGAACATAGGTGTGTTTTAAAAGACAGTTTGCTGTGAGGTAGATGGAGTTTAATTTCCAAACGTGTTGCTGTTCTTTGCTATAAAGATACCTGTAGACATGATGACTTCTCTGTAAATCTCTCCAGTCTTGGTTATATGAAGAGTTAAAATAATTCTCTACCTTATCTTAACTTGCCATAGTTGTATATCTGTGAAGAAAACAGAAGAGCTAATGAGTATGATTTCAAGAAAGCTTTGGACTTGCTTGAATATATTGATGAGGTAAGTAAAATCACTTGATGATCGCAGGCAAGGATCACAATTTGCGTATGGTTTTCTGTAGAACTGAGTACATCTTGAAAATGTCTTAATTTTAAAAGACTCTCAAAAAAATAAAATAAAAGACTTTCTGGTTCAGCTACCCGTAACTCTTGGAATACGTATAGCTCTTTAGAAAAGCTGTCAAGAGATCTCACCTCTTGATAATTCTCACACATTTCCAGGTGTCTTTTTCCCTGCACAAATAAAAAATGTTGCTTTTCAAGGTCCTGACATATTTTTTCTCTTTCATCTGTTGAGTCGTTGTTAGTTTCTCAAACTGGTATGCTGCTTGTCAATTTATTCTTCATAGTATTCACCCTAAGAGAAGCTGTCTCTCAGCCTTTGAGAAAAAGATTATAATGACAATTCTGTAGGGTGAGCAGTCGGCCCTGCAACTGAAAGTAGTTTGGTAGATTATAAAGACAATAATATGTTGGCTTTTATGTTACTCTGTTTAAAATCTTGACTCTCTCAAGCTTCTTGATAAAATCAGATTATCTCAGAATAATCGGAAACAAATTCACACAAAGTTAATAGTTTTACTCTTCTGAGTAGTATTAACGTCTCAAAGAAAGGGAAATTTTTTAAAATGATAAATTAAAGCATAATAATATTTATGTGGAATTAGGAATTGACATAACTCAAATTTAAGCGTGTATTTTTTTAAATCAGGACTTAATGAGGATTTTTTTGTTTTGCTGTGAAGGAAGAAGATATAAATATAAATAATCTAAAACTGGAAATCCTTTGCAGAGCTCTTCAGAGAGATAAGTAAGTTCCCATAGTATGAATATAACATGGTTTTGGAAAAGGACTCTTTAGGAAGATTATGATACCATACACATCAAATCGTTTTGTAACCTAATTGTATTGTAACGTATATTATAAAAATGTTAATGGTTTCATTAGCAATCCTAATTTTTTTATTCAATAATTAAGGAATAGCTTAAGGACTTGGGACCACTGGTATAATTCTCTACTTTTGATTTTAAATTTTACACTGTCAGTTGGCATAGAAATGTGTATGTTCCTTATTTTCACAGAAGTTGGGCCAGTTCTGCCAAGAAAGACTTGAGGCTACAAATTTTTTTTTTTTGAATAAGAAGTTAGTACAGTTTGAGAATCAGTACCCTCTTCTAAGTTATCGCGACGTCTTTTTCACTGTAATCTCCCTACATAGGAGGATTTCTGTCCACTGGAAAGGTGGTGTTAAGATTCAGTGGCAAAGAGAGACAGAATAATCAGCTGTAGAGGTGGATTTTTCCCACGGAAAAGCATGACTTGAGTGCTAAAAGCCTTCTCTACTCGGTTTTCCTTTTTCCTGTGGCTTTGAGAAATTGCAATGGAACTATTTTTACTAAAGCATTTCTTCCTCTAATCACTCCCAGATAGTTAAAATTGTTGGCAAATTTGGTCTTGGAAGTCATCCTCCGAAGCATCTAGCTCTGCCTGTTGGATTCTCCTTCCCAATCATAAAAGATGTATTATGTCATTTGACTGGAATACCTTGTCTTGGCTTCCTGATTAAACACTCTACGGTATCATGAGGGATATAGCCATTGATTACTACAAAGGAGTGGTTCTGTGGATTTGTATTTCAGTAGTAGATAATCTCAACTAGATAAAGAAAACTTTTTAGGTTACACCAGACACTGGTTGCCATTTTACTTTTATGAGAAACAGAATATAACATTCTTTAACTATCGCCTGTGCTCTGAAGGGTCATACTTTAGGGTCGTTACTAGGTTGTTACATATAGAATTTTCTTGGGAAAGATACCTCACTACTTGGTTTTGACATCAAATACATGCTGGTTATATTGGGCAAATAGCTACCTGAGTATAGCATCTCCTATCTAATAGAGAGACTCTGGGTATATCCAACATTTAATAAAGCTCCTTTATTTAAATAGTTTTCAACAGTATCACAAAACTCAAGATTCTTCACCCCCTACAAACATCAAAACAAATCCACAATAGCAAACAAGTCATTTGTTTCAGATTATGGCCACAGTTCCATTTTCTCCTCACAGTGATTTTGTTTTCTAGCTGGTCCAGTTCAGATGGTAAAGATGATCCAATTGAAGTATCTAAAGACAGTATATTTGTGAAAATCTTACAGAAACTTTTAAAAGATGGTAAGTGGTTTGTTCATGTTGGAAATTAGTGTCACTCCTCAGTTTTAGAATCTTAGAATAATGGGGATTTGCCTAGGTGTCAAATCCAGGGGGTTAAAATTAAACGGTATCATACTTAGAATTAGAGAAACTTGTTTAAAATAAAGGGAGGGCTCTTTCCTCCCCTACATGTTGGGGAGCTGTGTCATGGTGGAGTTGCCGTCTGCTTGGCCACTTAACTCTTGTGAAGATTGAAAACCTAAAATGTGACTTCTTTGGTATATCCCGTACTGAACTGGCCATACCACGCCTGAGAGCAAACTACAAAATGTTTTATCAATCCATTTTGGACATTAATACTATAAAATTAGTTTTAAGAACAAAATAAGGGGCTTCCCTGGCAGTCCAGGGGTTAAGACTTCACCTTCCAATGCAGGGGGTGCAGGTTCGATCCCTGGTTGGGGAGCTAAGATCCCACATGTTTCAGGGCCAAGAAACCAAAACATAAAACAGAAGCAATATTGTAACAAACTCAATAAAGACTTTAAAAATGGTCCTCGTCAAAAAAAAAAAAAGAACAAAAGGAGACAGGAAGGGAGTATGTTTTGTATATGTTTTGTACCTAAGACAGGTGAGCAAAATTCCATTTGCTGATCGAGGTGCAAGTAAGTAAGTAAAGAAGCGTTTATGGTTAAATGTTTATTATGAAGGGAGAAGATGAATTAGAGGGTACTTAACTTTAATATAACTGGAGGTTAATATACGGAGAAAGACTAGAGGTGAGAGATTTTCCACATTTTATACATGAAGACGAGTGTGGCTCATTTGTTGTAGAATTATTAAATCAAAATATATGATGATGGGCTTCCCTGGTGGCGCAGTGGTTGCGAGTCCGCCTGCCGATGCAGGGGACGTGGGTTCGTGCCCCGGTCTGGGAAGAACCCACATGCTGCGGAGCGGCTGGGCCCGTGAGCCATGGCCACTGAGCCTACGCGTCCGGAGCCTGTGCTCCGCAACGGGAGAGGCCACAACGGTGAGAGGCCCGTGTACCACACACACACAAAAAAAATATATATATATATGATGATAATCCAGGCAGTGTGCAAAATAGGCTAACCTAGTGTTTACCAATCTTTTCAGATGTAAGGACACTCTCTTTAATACCAGCTGGAAAAAAGTACACAATGACAAAAAGCCACAGTAAATTCAGCAGCCCTTCTAAATGGATGTGGATTTTATTCATGATGCTGACATTTACACACATTCGGAAATTTCTGTACATATATCTGCAAGACACATTATTTAATCTACATAAGACATGCGCGGCCCAGTGCCTGGTACATAGTAGTCACCCAACAAACATTTGTTCTTTGAATGCCTAGAATTATTTTACAGATTCATAGCCCCAGTTCTTCTGTAATAGATTCCACTCTGCGGTCCTCTGCTTGAGAATCACTGGCTTAACCGAAATGACGGGGGCCTCAGAGAAGCACTGCGGAGCTCACCACACCAACTGGTGTGCCGAGGGGAAAGGGCGCTGAACTCGGTGTTTACACGCCGGAAGTTCACTCCAGATAGAGCTGTCCACCTCAGCGTTGACCTGGGTGTTTACTTATGAAAAATGAATACTTGACTACCCCACATTGACAGTAGATTTACTGAATGCTTTTACTTTCAAAGATGAATAAATAACACAAAGGCAATTAAGTCTTTTCATTGTCAAAAAAATAAAAAATTAAATAGTGAAGGGGTATAGCAAAAGAAAATATCTTTTGCTTAAAAATACTTGAAATTCAGACAGAGTTAAAATATATTAAGCTTTCTCTTTGCTAGATTTGGAATTGAAGAAATAACTGGATATGGTTGATTTCTCTGTGCTGTTGAAGAGATTCATTCGGACCCAAATCTGATGCTTTCCATGAAGTTAGCTCTTGTAAAGGTGCCACTGAACCGAATTGTGGCTAATTATTTGGTGCTATTTAAAGTTCACTTTTCAGTTGTTGCTATTTTTAGATTATAAATCATAGATGGAAAACAGAAATAGAAACCTATAATTTTACAAAAAGAATTATTAAATTTTGACCTAAGGACAAAAACAAGTGGAAACTATTATATATAAATTATAATGTGTAATGATATAATATATAATACATATATATTAATAACATAGATTTATAATATTATATATATATTATAAACCAAGCCAAAGACATTTATTTTTGGAACCTTTTAATAATATAGCTTCCATGTACAAGAATAAATTTTGGTTTTTTTTTTAATTTATTTTATTTATTTTTGTCTGTGTTGGGTCTTTGCTGTGTGCAAGCTTTCTCTAGTTGCATCAAGTGGGGGCTGCTCTTAGTTGTGGTGTGTGGGCTTCTCACTGCAGTGGCTTCTCTTGTTGCAGAGCATGGGCTCTAGGCGCACAGGCTTCAGTAGTTGTGGCACGTGGGCTTCAGTAGTTGTGGCACATGCGCTCAGTAGTTGTGGCTTGCGGGCTCTAGAGCGCAGGCTCAGTAGTTGTGGTGCAGGGGCTTAGTTGCTTCACGGCATGTAGGATCTTCCTGGACCAGGGCTCGAACCCATGTCCCCTGCATTGGCAGGTGGATTCTTAACCACTGTTCCACCAGGGAAGCCCAAGAGCAAATGTTTTTTAAAGGGCAGATTCTGGAGGTAGATATAGATAGCTTCACATTGTATTCATAGACTTGGGCAGCCCAACAATTACTCCAGCCTGTGGAGCGAATTCAGCCTGCAGATACATTTAAATTACCCACCTGGAGCTTTTCAGTTTTTACATGTTATTAAAGTACGTTATACATACAGAAAAAAACGCACGTCATTGCATGGAGTACAACATTTTTCCTAATTAGTCGCTGGCATTTAATAGTTGAGAAGAGTTCTTACGAAAGTCTTGTTTTCTGACTTGTCTTAAAAATCAAAAGATTTGCCTATACCAGACTGAAATATTTACCTGGCAGCTGTCAGCTGGAGCTGATGAGCACTGCCCACTTTGAATGGGGCGCGGGTCCTAAGTTTACCAAAGCCCCTAGGCCATCTTCCTCATGGTACCTGCCAGGGCTTTGCAGGCGTTTGAGTTTTTTTGACTCCTGCTCTAAAGAAAAATAAACCATCAAATATGTCTACAGAAGGCATGCATTATAAAAATAGAAGTTAAATAAGATGGGTTTTTTAAGAGAATTAATCTTTAGGAAATTAATGTGATATTTTCACAAGTGTAATGCTGTTTTACAGAGAAAAAGTCTCTCTTGAAAGTGTGTTAATTGTAATAAATGATATATAAATATTGCAGATTTAGTCTCATAACACTTATTATGAGATTTTTTATTGTATAATAAGTATCAAAAATGGTGCTAGGCACTTAGATGGTATTAAAAATAAACAGTATTTGATTTTGAGAAACTTATGATAATGTGACAAACTATAAAATATTGTCTTATTAATTTAAAATGTTTCTTCCAGTTCTCTTTATAAAATGAGAAAAATCGTACATACTGTTTTGTGACTACACAGATGTGCATTGGCTTTCCAACTCAATAGAGGACTGACTGATGAAGACATGGTTCTTCCCCCTCTCCAGTTGTAGAGAGAAACTAATACATTTGGCAACACTGTAGATAGCTTTCACGGCAGTGCTTCTACTAAATTATTTTCCTGAATAGGAGAATATTGTTTGAAATACTTGTTTTCTTCCCTTTTTTTAAAATTTTTAAACAAATAAACTTGAAATACAAAATAAAGTTGATCAACTTCAAGGAAAATACATATTACCAAAGTTGACTCTAGAAAATTATTTTTAAAACATTAAGCAGACCAATCACCCCAGGAAAAAAACATTAAAAACCGGTTCTCAAATAAGCACCTCTGCAGTGAAGCATTTCTAGAGTGTGGGAAGACCACCCATCCAAGCAAAACAGTGGATCTTTGATCTGGGGGACAGATAAATGTCTGAAAGTCTTTTAAGAAGATATGGTATAACTTGTCTTCCTTGATAATTCAGATTCCTGTCTTTCAAATTTTACATGTGGATTATAAGCAATCTTTCACTGATACCTTCTACCTCTCACTATACAGCTGCTTAGAAAGCTGCTTCCTCGGGCTCGAAATACTTATTTTCAAGTGAATTAGTTTAAAACTTCCACACCGAAGGAATGGCTTAAGCTGTGGAGAGAAATGAAAGTGTTTCAGATTGTATTAAAGACTTTAAATAGAGTGGCTGTTTTGACCACTAGGGCGAAGAACAGTCTCGCAGCCCCTGCTAAGTAAGGAATGTCATATTCTCAGGCCTAGCTTGGCAGATGGGAAGGAACTTAGAACAGAGTATTTCCCAATAGCAGAGTGACGTTATATTTTAAATAGAAGCACAGGTGTTTTTATCATCAGTCATCTCAGTTCGTTTGAGAGTTATGTGAAAAAAAAAAAAAAACGTTCTGTGTTTGTGTTTATAGGCATTCAGCTCAGTGAGTACCTGCCAGAGGTGAAGGACCTGCTGCAATCAGACCAGTTGGGAAGCTTGAAGTCCAATCCTTACTTTGAGTTTGTTTTGAAAGCTAATTATGAATACTACGTCCAGGGACAAATGTGATTTTGCTAAAATGGTCATTGTTCCTGAAAATTTGTATGAGTGTGTCCTTATAAAAATTTTAGACCTTAAATATCTAGAAGTTTGTACAGTTTTATAACATGTATTCCTGAATTTTTTATACTGTATTTGGAAGCTACTACAAAATAGTTGTATGACTGTGGTTTTAGTTTTTGGTTACATGATAATTTTTTCTTCCTCTTTTCCTTCTGAAGTTTATCTGTGGGTTTCATACTTGCTACCCTTCCTTTTTATCTCACTCCATCCAGGGCCCTGGTTCTGGCTACATGTATGCACGGGTCACTTCTAGGCTTCAGCCTCTGTAACTCTAAAAATGGAAAGACTGCACTAAGTTGTCTCTGAAATTGCTGTGGCTCTGGATGTTACGTACTGGACAGTGTCTGGAATATTTGGTGTCCATTTTGGTTAGGTCTGGGGAAAATATCTAGTGGGGTAAATGTCAAAATTTGCCAACTTATTATGAAACTAAAGGACAAAGTGGGCCTAATTCATTGTGAGCTTGATAACTGATTACTTCACTGGGAAAAATGTCAGACTTTTCTACATAAATAATAGAGTATTAATAAAAGTATTTTGGTGAATAAAACATATTTATGTGGCTTTCTCATCTATAAGTTACCATATAATAGGTTATAACCTGTCAGTATGGGGATTCAGTCAGGTTTATGCATTTTCAGGATGATTTACGCTGAATTCCATCTTTACCACAGTCTGTCTAGCTAATCTAAGGTGTGTGTAATGCTAGAAACCTTATAGGTTTTCTTAATGTGGCAAGTGATTTAACTGAAAAGTAGTTGTTCTCAAAGGTTTGTCCTGACCAATGTTGTCACTCAGTTTTTATCGGGCTTTAAGTAAAGATGGAGTTGCTGGCATATTCAGGCTTTGGCCCAGTTGAACCCTCACTAAACAACTTGCTCCAGCAGCTGAAAAGGTCAGGAGTTAAACATGGTGAAGAGAGTCCGGTTCCCGGCTTCACGAAGTGCAGCTCTCGCGCGCTGTCCCCTGCAGGCTTCAGACCCCGCCTCTGAGCATGTGTGGAAGGACGGGTTCATGGAGGAGCTGCTCTCGGCTGTCGCCAAAGGAGGGAAACGGGCAGCCTCGCCTCTGTCTGCGGCGCGGGGCGCAGTTAGGGATATCCTGAAGGGCACTAGGGGAAGTTAGGGAGAGGAACTTGTCAGACAGCACAAGAAATGGTTGAATTCTTGTGTTAGAAGACTGGTTTTACAGGGCCCTACGGTTCTCACCTGTGAGATCCTGTCAGGTGATGCTGTGACTGGGACACAGGACCCTGCCACCTTCACGCGCTGCCACAAACCCAGTTATCCCCGTGTGACGAAAGCCAGTCTGACGATGACCCCGGCCCATGGACCCGAGGATGTGAAGCTGCCGCTCTCACAGCAGGATGGATAGTCGTCTCATTTTGAGGGAGAAAAAGGCTCTCTCTTCTACCCCTGTTAGAGATGGTAGCCATAGCTCCAAAATGGTTGGGTTTCTTAAAAATTATTTTAACACTAGTAGTGAAATTAAGGCCTAAAATATTGAGTAATTTTTTCTTCTAAATTTTAAAAATTTGTTGCACAACGTAGTCTTCATTAAAGAATTACTGATTTTTATATAAACTGAGTAGTTGATGATGACAAAGTGTAAAGGTGTGCTGTAAAGGTGAGCATGTTTACTAGGAAAGAGAAAGTGTACTGACTTGGAAAAGGTTTTCTTCACTCCTGTCTTTGAACGCTGCTTGAAAAGTCACAGCTTGTGGCCCCAATTAAATCAAACAGGAAGGTTGGGGGTTTGATCGTGAGCAACAGGCTTTGTGTGTGGCTGTGTTTTAGGAACTTTTGAACGTGTGGAGGATTAAGACAGAATTTGAGAATCACAGCAAGAGACGGTGCTGGAATTCTTGGTGAGGTGGAAGGCGACTGATGCCCTCAGTTTTAGGGATTTCGTTAGAAATCGGGTTGTGCTGCTTTTTTTACTTTGGGGTCTGAATCGTGTTTTTCTCACAGCTTCACCCTCCAGGTGGAGGGGGCTGTCAGGAATCGGTGTGAAGCATACTCCTCGAGGTGACTGGGCCTGAAGGAGAGCCACGCCGAGGTGACTGCAGCCTCGCTCCCCACGCACGTGTGCGTTTTGAGGCTAATAACTACGAAAGTATTAGTGTAGCCCACCTACCTGTTCCTGGAGACGTTATTCAAGGAATGCTTCTAAAGAAAACAGCTTTCTATATTCCTACGTAAAATTCACTCATTAAATACCAAGGTACAAGTACTGTAGAAAATGTGAAACCTATTAGGAAAAAAGCAGTGCGTGGAGGAAAATAAACCCCTGTAATCCCACCAGCCAGAAATAGCTTCAGTTACCATTTTGAAATATATCCTAGATTGTGCATGTATCAGTATTTGGACTGTGCATGTGTTACCTTTTGTAACCTGCTTATTTTGATGTGAGGTATTGTGAGCATTTCTGTGTATCTTTAATCTGGTATTTCTCAACCTTTTTATTTTTAACATCTTTATTGGAGTATAATTGCTTTACAATGGTGTGTTAGTTTCTGCTTTATAACAAAGTGAATCAGCTGTATGTATACATATATCCCCATATCTCCTCCCTCTTGCGTCTCCCTCCCACCCTCCCTATCCCACCCCTCTAGGTGGTCACAAAGCACCGAGCTGATCTCCCTGTGCTATGCGGCTGCTTCCCACTAGCTATCTACCTTACATTTGGTGGTGTATATATGTCCATGCCACTCTCTCACTTCGTCCCAGCTTACCCTTCCCCCTCCCCGTATCCTCAAGTCCATTCTCTAGTGGGTCTGTGTCTTTATTCCCATCCTGCCTCTAGGTTCTTTATAACCTTTTTTTTTTAGATTCCATATATATGTGTTAGCATACGGTATTTGTTTTTCTCTTTGACTTACTTCACTCTGTATGACAGACTCTAGGTCCATCCACCTCACTACAAATAACTCAATTTTGTTTCTTTTTATGGCTGAGTAATATTCCATTGTATATATGTGCCACATCTTCTTTATCCATTCATCTGTCAACCTTCCTTTTCATTATCACTCCTCCTAAGGAGACTTCTTAAGACAATTTTCTTTAATCACTCTGCTCCCTTCACCCCCTCTGAAAGTTTAATACCACAAATCCATTGTATATCTTTTTATGTACCACAGCCTTTGGAGCCACACCTCATTATAATATCTAAGATTTTTTTTTTAACCCCCTAAGAACCAACTTTTCCCCCTTCAAGAATGTATGTCTTCAGGGGCTTCCCTGGTGGCGCAGTGGTTGAGAGTCCGCCTGCCGATGCAGGGGACGTGGGTTCGTGCCCCGGTCCAGGAGGGTCGCACGTGCCGCGGAGCGGCTGGGCCCGTGAGCCATGGCCGCTGGGCCTGCGCGTCCGGAGCCTGTGCTCCGCAACGGGAGAGGCTACAACAGTGAGAGGCCTGCGTCTCGCAAAAAAAAAAAAAAAAAAAGAAAAGAATGTATGTCTTCAGTATTCTTCAAGGTACAATTTTTTTTAATGACTGCCTGACACTTTACCATATATGGCTGTATCATAATTTAACAAGTCTCTCTCTTCTTAACAGTCTTAAAAACACTTGGGTTAATGGTTTGGGGTTGGGTTGGGTTGGGGTTTTGTCTTTGTTTTTTTTCTTACAGTAATACTGGAATAAATCTTTGTACAAAAATCTTTGTTCATTCCAGATACATTTCAAATGACACCGACTCTTCCTGTTCAGTTAGTGATGACATTGATAAGCGGTCAGTGAACTGTTCTAATGATTTTTAGTGTCCTTTGCTCACCTCCCCACTCTGACCTCCTCCAAACACTTAGAAGAAAGGTACTGTACCATTTATCGTTTCTTGTGTTCCAGGCACTTACCTAGTTTCAACCTTCAAATCAGTCTTAAAGGAGTAGGTGGTATCCTCAGCTGAGTGTATCTGGAAGCCACCGGCCCCAGGCCACATAGTCCGTCAGAGGGGCGGGTACACCCAGATGTGCTTTACCAAAGAGCAGGCTTTCTTAACTAGTGGGCTGGGGTGGGGACGAGGGGAGCGGAGGGGGAGGAGAAGGGAGGAGGCCAAAGGAAGCCTCGGATGGAATCATTAGTCCCTTAGAGATGCCAAAGCAGAGCGAGTCCCAGTCTGGGAAAACCAGTAGAAGATCGAAGTCCTCTCTTCCTGCCTGCCACGGTCAGCTGGACATTTCTGGATGTGTGGCTTGGGAGGGCAGTGAGTTGGTTTTTTCTTTTACCCCCCTGCTCACTGGAACGCTTCTGACTCTGTGCCTTGCCAGGCAGCCCCCCTCCCTGTTCTTTTTGAGATGACAGAGGATGGCTGCACATGGAGCCATGGCTTCATTTAAGATGTCTTTGGCCCTTCACTGGAAGAGATCCCTCGAGGATCTGTTACATTCCCGAACATACCAAGTGTTGGAGGAGGTTAAAGGGAGACAGAAAGCAGCCCGGAGCACTCCTAGGGAAGGGTGGGTCTCCCAAGCCCCTGTGTGTCCCAGGACGTGCTGTCTGGCTCATGGAGCCTTGGTTTGCTTCTTTTTAAAGCTAACGCAAATAGTACCTGCCTCATGTACCTCCAGACAGTTACAGGATTAATGGAACAACACAAAAACATGTGAAGCACTTTACAGATTCGTGTCTAAATAAGTAGGAAACACAGTAGAAGGCTTAGACTGCTTGAGATTGGGGACCACAGATATGTGAGGAGCTGAGGGGATGCGGCTGGATTGGGTGTGAGCACGGTGGCTGGGCCCTAGTAGAAGGGCCTGTCAGAGGATCGAGCTAAGGCTGCCCCCGAAAACTTAGAAGCAGGAGCTCTATGTCGAGCATACCCTGCATGGCTGACCTTTCCTCAGGGTGTATCTCAAAAGGCTGTGCAGGCAGTGACCCACTTACTCAGGCGTGGGGTGCTGGGGTGATCCCCAGAGTGTACATGTATGGAGATGGCCTTCCACCTGCTCCTCAAGGCCATTTATGAGCCAATGAGAACTCAGCAGGACCAGGATGGGCCTGCGGCCGCCCTGTGGTAGCCCTTGGGTACTATTTCAACCCGCGCAGGCGTCCCAGCTGGCGTTCCCAAGCCCACCTCCCCAAGGTTTGCTGTACCAGCAGATCTCCGCTAGCTTGTGACTGCTTGATTCATAGCTTTTCATGTGTGTCTGAATCTAACAGACCCTGAGATTAGAAAAGCTCGCTATAGGAGAGGAGTTGCCCTGAGCAACAGTTCTGGCAAATACAACCTCCTTCCCCTTTAAGATGTCAACCAAATTCTTAGGTATTCAGTAAATGACAGCATACTTCTTCCTACCTTCAAGACCAAAATTTATTCCCCTTATACTGTACATAGAGTGCATTTGCCAGGTTTTGTTTTTTTTTCTAGTGTCGCCACTTCACACTGCCACAGCAGGACACAAGGTATCGAAAATGAAATGTAGCTCTGTCCGTTATTCATGCATTCTCAAATTTCAGAAACTGAATATGAAGCCACAGTGACATTATACTCATACCGAGGCCCCGGACTAACCAAACTCCTTATTTTGTCATTGACTTTGGCCATTTTGGGGAAGGGCTGCCATGATGTGGGCTGCGGAGAAGGGTTTCATATACTTTTATATCCCTCCTCAAGAGGACCCACACCTGGAGTCCCACCACCAAATGTGAATGGTAGCTATTTTGGGAACACTTCAGCACATCAGAAAAATGAGTGGTTCCATTCTGGCTCACACTGCATCACTGATGTACCCCTTAAAGCATGTCACTGAGTTCATCACAGAAAATTGTTTCTCCTTGTGCCTTCCACAGCAAGGTTAGAACTGTTCTCATCTGGGAGCAGAGGTGGGGGGGGGAGTGAGAAGCGCCAACTGGGTAACCTCCTCTGACCCCCACTCCACCTTACCATAAGTAGATAGATCCAAATCCTTCTAGAAAATTAGAAAGGCATATCCCCATATATCAGCGGTATAAATAGAACCGCTTCAGCAGGCTCTGGTGGACCGGTGACTCTACAAGGTGGATTGGGAAGCGGCCGGCCTTGGCTGCGCATCACCCTCTAAATATAACGATGAGTTTGTTCAGCCTTTGCAGCAGGAAAACGTTTTGCCCATCCTAGAGCGCGACGTCCTTGTCCTCTGTACCGGGAGGAGGGACGGGCGCGGCTTCATCTAGTAAGAACACCTCACCGTTCCCACCTCCAGGTCATGGGCTGTGACCTTTGCCTTTCGGCCCCGGAAGCAGGGCCCTCAGTGAGCTCCGCCAAGGATGCGGGAGGGTAGGGCGCTCCGCGCGGCCCGCCGCACCCCGGAGCGCGCCAGTCACGCCCTGAAATTCACTGCCTTCACAAGCCCCCGAGCGCTCCGCGCGTCCCCGAGGCGGGCAGGTCCACGGGCCCTGGCTTTGCGCCCGGCGCTGCCACAGCCGGCCCGCGCCTCCTCCCCGGCGCTCCGCCCTTGCCTCCCGCCTCTAGCTGTCTGCCCCACGACAGCTGTGCGCCCGCCCGCCGCTGGTGACCCTCTCCGGTGGGGGTGGGGGCCGACGGGTCAGCCCTCTGGATTCGGGGAGCTCGGGGTGGGGGGAGAGACCATGTTCGCTGGGGAGCTGGCGGGAGGGGTCGCCTGCCTCCCCTGCCCGGGACGCGGGTGTGACTGCTCCCCCGGTCCTCTTGGGCCCACCACTTGAACACGGCTCCCTCCTCCCTGGAGCCGCACTTGAGGTTCTGGGGTCTGAGCAAAGACCCCGAAGAAGGGGCAAAATGTGGGGCGCACCTCCCCGAGGCCCGGTGCGCGCCCAGAGGCCGGGGTCGGGGCAGGGCGGCGGCGGCGGACAGGTGCAGCCCGGGGCGCAGGCGCGCTGGCGCGCGCCGCGCACGCGGTGACCCTCGCCGCACCCCGGGTCCTCCGCCGGGCAGCTGCGCGGGGTCGGGAGGGGCCGACCAGCGGGGAGACGCTCCATATACGGCCCGGCCCGCGTTACCTGGGCTCGGGCCAGGCCGCTCCTTCTTTGGTCAGCGCGGGGGACCCGGGCGGGGACCCAGGCCGCGAACCGGCCGGGGGAGGGGGCTCTAGTGCCCGACACCCAAATATGGCTCGAGAAGGGAAGCGACATTCCTGCGGGGCGGCGCGGGGGGAGCGCCCGAGGGCTATATAAAACCTGAGCTGGGAGACGAGCGGCCACCGCAGCGCCCCAGCCGGAGAGCAGCAGGTGTAGCCACCCGCCGAGGTAGGCGGGGTCGGGGTGGGGACAGGGGGACGGGGCACCACCGAAGGGAGTCCGGAGAACTCCGGGTAGGGCCCGGCCGACTCACTATATCAGTCCCAGCCCTGCGTCCTCAGTGCTGCGCCTCCGACCCCAGAGCCACGTGCGCTTTAAAGAAGAGACAGGAAATCTTCGTCCTTTGGAAACTTCTCCAAATTTATGCCCAGCCCCTTGGGGCTGCTCTCCCTGACACTTAGTTTGTGCCCAAGTAGATGAAAGGTTTTGCTCTAGTCGTCCTCAGGGCAGTTCCGTCCCAACCGAGCCAAAGGACAGCAAGTGCCACTACTCCCCGGGTTCGCCGTCAGGCCCAAGGGCGCCTCGGTTGTGAGTCTGGTGTGTCGTGGGGGTCCGGAATAGGCCATTCGTCCCCGGGTGGAGCGCCCAAGCCCTTCCCACGGCGTCTCCTTTCACCCTCACAGTCGCCCAGCGGGCAGGGTTCGCGGACCTTGACCCCCTAGGTGAGACCCCGGAGGTGTGGAGAGGGCGGCGCCTGCAATCAAGGAAGAGAACCCTCGGGGACAGTGTGCCCTGGGTTCCCGGATGGAGAAAAGCTCCGTGTGGTCTCCCCCCAACGCAGGGCCCGGCAGCGAAGCTCGGCCCGGGTGGCATTAATTGCTTCCCCTTCGGGACCGCGCCGGGCTGGGGGCTGAGGGTGTCCATAGGCCCCGGGGGAGGGAGGGCGCTCGGGATGGCGGGGCCTTCCGCCTGCCACGCCGAGCGTCTCCACGGCCTTCCCGACCTTGCAGAAACCAGACACCATGTGCGACGAAGACGAGACCACCGCCCTCGTGTGCGACAATGGCTCCGGCCTGGTGAAAGCCGGCTTCGCCGGCGACGACGCCCCTAGGGCCGTGTTCCCGTCCATCGTGGGCCGCCCTCGCCACCAGGTCAGGCTGCCAGTCCGCGGAGGGAGCCGGGCCGGGTACCCGCTCAGCCCAGCCCCGCGCCACCCGGAGCCGCGGTAACGAGCTCGTGGTGTCTCCGCTCCGCAGGGCGTCATGGTGGGCATGGGGCAGAAAGACTCCTACGTGGGCGACGAGGCGCAGAGCAAGAGGGGTATCCTGACCCTCAAGTACCCCATCGAGCACGGCATCATCACCAACTGGGACGATATGGAGAAGATCTGGCACCACACCTTCTACAATGAGCTCCGCGTGGCCCCCGAGGAGCACCCCACCCTGCTCACCGAGGCCCCCCTCAACCCCAAGGCCAACCGCGAGAAGATGACCCAGATCATGTTTGAGACCTTCAACGTGCCGGCCATGTACGTGGCCATCCAGGCCGTGTTGTCCCTCTATGCCTCCGGCCGTACCACCGGTGAGTGCCCGGGAGCCGCCCCACCCCCTTCCCGAGCGCCGGGCACTGAGCCGCCGCTCACCCCCCGCCCCACCCCCGCGCAGGCATCGTGCTGGACTCGGGCGACGGCGTCACCCACAACGTGCCCATCTATGAGGGCTACGCGCTGCCTCACGCCATCATGCGTCTGGACCTGGCCGGCCGCGACCTCACCGACTACCTGATGAAGATCCTCACCGAGCGCGGCTACTCTTTCGTGACCACAGGTGCGCTGCGCCCCGGGCTCCCCGGGCAGGCGGGCAGGCGGGCAGGCGGGCGGCCCGCGGGTCCCCGGGCCCCGCGCTGAGGGCTCCTCTCCCGCTCCGCCCCCCGCAGCCGAGCGCGAGATCGTGCGCGACATCAAGGAGAAGCTGTGCTACGTGGCCCTGGACTTCGAGAACGAGATGGCCACGGCCGCCTCCTCCTCCTCCCTGGAGAAGAGCTACGAGCTGCCCGACGGCCAGGTCATCACCATCGGCAACGAGCGTTTCCGCTGCCCGGAGACGCTCTTCCAGCCCTCGTTCATCGGTGAGCCCCGAGCGCCCGCCCCCCGGCCCGCGCCCGCCCCCGGGGCCCCTCGCCCGCCCGCTCACGCTCCTCCCCGTGGCCCCCAGGCATGGAGTCGGCGGGCATCCACGAGACCACCTACAACAGCATCATGAAGTGCGACATCGACATCAGGAAGGACCTGTACGCCAACAACGTCATGTCGGGCGGCACCACCATGTACCCGGGCATCGCCGACCGCATGCAGAAGGAGATCACCGCGCTGGCCCCCAGCACCATGAAGATCAAGGTGGGCGGCGCCCCCCCCCCCCCCGCCCCGCTTCCCCGGCCCGCGAGGGGCTCCGGGCCGCGGCCGCGTCCCTGACGGACTGTCACTGTCACTGTCTTGCAGATCATCGCCCCGCCCGAGCGCAAGTACTCCGTGTGGATCGGCGGCTCCATCCTGGCCTCGCTGTCCACCTTCCAGCAGATGTGGATCACCAAGCAGGAGTACGACGAGGCCGGCCCCTCCATCGTCCACCGCAAATGCTTCTAGACGCCTCTCCGACAGCCGCGACTTCTCCCCAGGACGACGAATCCGCTTGCGGCGCAGGCGGCTGACCTCGAGCCACCGCGCGGCAACTGCCCTCCAACCACCTGCGCTGCTGCCGCCGCAAACCGACACTGTTTATAACGTGTACATACATTAACTTATTTACCTCATTTTGTTATTTGTAAAACGAAGGCCTGTGGAAGGAAATGGAAAACTTGAAGCATTAAACTCAGCCGTTCTGTTATGCTGCGTAAAGTTGTCTGTTGTGTTTATTTGCGGGAGCGGGGAGCGGCCGGGGTCGGGGAGGAAGAGGGACCCCATCTTCCTCCATCACTTTGCACAATACTCCGAATGAGTGCACGCCTTTCAAGACCGTAAGTTAAGTCTTCCCCTGCTCACGGCTCTTCCCTCTGGCTCAGATCCATTCCCCAGACTGGCAGGCGCGCCGGGGCCCGACTTGACCTTCGGGCGTGTCCGGCTCTGCACTGCGCTCGGGTCGGCGGCGGCGCTGGGGCCGCGCGCGGGTGGCCAGGGGACGCCGCAGGCAGGGCGCTGACCGTGGTGCTGGGCCCAGGGGCCGCCTCGCAGCGCGCACTTACGCTCCGCCCGCGGCGGGCGTGGCCTTACAGAATCCGGGTTCCCTCCGGAATCTGCGATCTAACTGAAAGGGCTGTGTTCATTTGTAAGGGAAGATCCCCACTTCTCTTCCCGATTGGGAAGTCCTTTGCTTCGTACCAGGTGATGGTGGCATAAAGAAGCGCCCTTTCCAGGGTGGGGCGGGGGAGGAGCGGCGCTCAGAGGTCGGAGGAGGGCGAGGAAGGACCAAGTGGACTCTCCAAAAGAAGGACAGCGCATCCTAGGCGGGGAAGGGCACTGGCGGCCGGCCAACAAGGAAATGCCTGCAGGGAAGGGAGCCCAGATGGTGCTGAAGAAGAGGTCAGCAAGAGAGAAGAAGCAACCCCACTCCACTCCCGCAGTGTCTGAAAGGCACAAAACATAGTAACAGTTTGCATTTCTATGAGCGAACACTGCATCTACATATTTTAGACAGTGTTTCCCAGTCAAGACTTTCGGGAAAAGTGGTCCCTAAATGAAATAGATTCTGACTCAAAGAAGGTAATACACTCATTCAGAAATAAGTTTATAAGTAGAATTAACAGCATAGCTGTGTTATATGCCACTTTGCCATATGTTTATTCCCTCCTGTTATGGCCTATTGAGAAGCTTCCGAAATCATTGAAGCCTCCAAGGTAGGAATACTGCCAAATCCAGATATGAAGAGAATCATCATTCAGTAGAACTTAAGATTTTAATAAAACAAGTATATGATACCAAATCCGCTGAAAACCATGCATTTATCCACCTAGGATGGATAAAACTTAGAAACGAGCTGGGGCTTCCCTGGTGGCGCAGTGGTTGAGAGTCTGCCTGTCAATGCAGGGGACGCGGGTTCGTGCCCCGGTCCGGGAGGATCCCACGTGCCGCGGAGCGGCTGGGGCCGTGAGCCATGGCCGCTGAGCCTGCGTGTCCGGAGCCTGTGCTCCGCAACGGGAGAGGCCACAGCAGTGAGAGGCCTGCGTACCGGGGGAAAAGGGCTAAATTCTAGCCTTCCAGAAGTACCCAGCTTGTACGGATAATAGTACATTGACACAGGCATATCTGAGCAAACAACACACACACAGCCTGAATAACTCGTATAGCCAACAGCTGGGAAAACACGTCAGAATTACATGAGTCAGCTAACCAGCATGTTAAATCTTTTTTAACCAGAACCCCAGGTCTCTTAATTAGGATTTAAGTAAGATATTTAAGGAGGTAATGACCCGTTTCTCCTGTGGTCATAATCATCAAATGCCAGAGAGAAGTTTTCAATATAATCTGTAGCATTTCCTTCTGCCCCACCTCTGACGTTGTTCTACTGAAAACATGTGCAAAAATTAGGAATTGTGTGTTTTCACTGGAAGTGTGCCAGATGACCTTTTCTTTTCTGGTTCTTCTCTAAAAAGAAACAAGCATCGCACATTTCATTGGTGTTCTGTATCTTTCCTGCTCTCCTAGTAGGTTGTGATTATAGGTATTTGGTAAATTGTGTTACCTATATTAGGCCTGAAAGAAGATTTTTGGTTGCTGTAGTAAAGAATTATGTATATATATAACATATATATTATAGATTATGTATATATAATTAATTTTATGCATATATAATTAATGTATAATTATATATAATTTTATGTGTATATATAAAATATATATAAACACACACACACACACACACACTGTATATAGAGTGTTTATAGTGTGTATAGAGATACACACATGTTTGTGCTGGGTGAGGAGAGCACCCAGCAGCTCTAAGTGTGTTTGCAGTATGAAGAAGAGAGAAGCTCCTGTGTGACAGCAGTGTACTTGGCACTAGAGGGAATAATGTTACGGCTAATTTCCCACTGAAAAGCCATCTCAGAGAATCAAATTTTGGAGCTGTGAGAGAATTGAAAGCAACAAAAACAATTTCCCCAGCAATCACTTATGGTGTGTTTCCTTAGACCTGGTAGGTCTTATCAGGAATCTCACTGCAGTTATTTCATTCTCTCAAAAGCTCATTAAATAGCCATAATTTTGTTTTGCACCAAATCTATATTGCTAGTGCCCAGCTGAAGGAAGGAGGGACAAAGAAGAAAATGGGAAGAGAGGATGTGTCAGGATTAAAAAGAAGGATTAGGCTGAGTGGGAAAAATAAAAGGGTCTGGGATTGGGGCGCAGCCTAGGCTTTATCGTTTAAACCTTTGGCGGCTAGAATTAGACCATGGAATACCAGAGTACCTCCCTGCTGTTTAGTCCCCTGAACTGTCACCCCAGATTTGGCAGAACCCTAAGCGGTTAATGAAATATTTTATTGCCCATCTACTATGTGCCAGGGGTACGGAGAAGGCTAAGATGTGGTCCCATCCTGGGAGTTCACTGTCATGACCTCCGCCATCACCAGGCACTTATGCCTTGACTCCGATCGCCGCAAAGCCTGTTGGAGGAGCTGGCTGGGATATCGGATGCTGTGGGTATCTGGCTGCTTTGCACTCGCCACCACCAGGCCGGCTTCCCTCCCGCACAGCATTGTTTTCTGATGAGGCTGGATGGTTCCAGAAATAGATTCTTACAGGGAAACATCCATCATTGTGCTGGAGAAGGCCTGCCCGCCCCTGGCCTTGGGGACACAGACTACTGCTGCCTCTCACCTGGCAGTGCCTCTACCCTGAGAACAGGAGTCAGAATGGGCTCGGGCCACAGACCAGCCCTATCCCTGAGGGCACTCATGTGGCCAGGCCACCTGCATGCCTTACTCCCTTTCCTTCTTGCCTCATTTCTGTCGCTTACATTTCCTCTCTGCCCCACACTGTCCTTGGAAGTCACCCCCTTTTGCACTGTCGCTATGTCACAGTCCTTTTGGGGAGTTCCCACAAGCTTATGCACTGTGTCTGACCTCAGCTCAGAGAGAAGCCAAGACCTGGTGTGACGGCGCGCTGGTGAGGTGGGCAGCATGGCGGGTCCCACGTCCAGGTCCACCTGCGTCCTTGTCACCCACAGCCAGAGACACTCCCCCCAGCAGGCCACGGGCTGCACCTTCCAGAAGGGGCACAGATGGCAAAGGCAGCTGGAGGTTAGCTGACGTGAATGAGGAGTGGGGGCCCCTCATTAAGAGTGGCCCTTTCACTGGGTGCAGGAGCCCTGAGCCTTCTGATTGTCCCTGCCCCTGCTTGTCAGTTCCTTAATGGCTTACCCTGATGGAATGGAGCGGGACCCCAAGGGGTCTTCAGAGAACAGAAACGCCCCCCTCTATGTCCTCTGCCTGCCTCTTGTCTGTAAAAAAACTTTAGCCAACGAATAAATTTATTCAGAGTAGTGAGAAAATGCAGAAGCAAAGAAAAGCAGTCAAACAATAATAATAATAATTTAGTCATTAAACGAAGTCAAGGATTTTAGTTCCTCCTCAAGGGTTATAGATAATCTTCTGAGCCATATCCTGTGAGCTACCCTGTAGATATTGGAACTCCCACCAGGTGGAAGAAGTTAACTCCATGTTGACCAGACTGTAGCCATGACACGAGCTGCCGCAATTCCCAGGACTGGCCTCAAAGAAAGGGGAACGAACCGGCCCTGGAACTGAGGGCTCACTATACTGAAAACAATCAGGCTGACGCTGGTCAGGCCACCGACGACCAACTTCAAGATGATGGTCAGAGCTGCCTGTGCTGTTGCCGCCTGTAGCCCCCTCCCTCTGTCTACTCACCCCTGAAACTCCCCTATAAAAGCTCTTGCCCTCTGATTGGCAGGGGAGAATTGGCCTTTGGACATGAGTCCACCTTCTCTCCAGGTTGCCAGCCTCCAGAATAAAGCAAACTTTCCTTTCTACCAACACTTACCTCTCAAATATTAGCTTTCGAGTGATGAGCAGCCGGACCTGAGTTCAATAGCGTTGATACTGAACAGTTTCTGTGGGCGGTTGATTGGGTGAAAGACTCAAATGTGCAAAGGTGATGTTGGCGGTTCTCAGAGTTGTCCGTAGAATCAGGATTGCCTTTCCTGTGACAGTCATTGGGGTTTCCTAAACCTTACCACCACGTGGAGAGCTCTGGTCACTGGAGATGGACTCGGGAGTAGAAGTCTCTCTACATCATGGACCAAGGGTGGCCGTAGCACCCCTGGATCCTTGTTAACCCCATTTTTCCTAGTTTCCTTCATGGGACCTGTATTAAGTTCCTGTGACAGATTACCACAGACTGGGTGGCTTAAAACAACAGGAATTATTTTTTTCCACAATTCTGGGGTCTAGAACTCCAAAATCAAGGCAGGGTTGTCGTCACCTGAGGCCTCTCTCCTTGGCTTGCAGATGCCATCTTGTCCCTGTGTCGGCACGTCCTCTTCCCTCTCTTCATGTCTGTGCCCAAATTCCTCCTAATAGGACACCAGTCATGTTGGATTAAGGCCCACCCTAAAGACTTTGTTCTAATTACTCTTGTAAAGGCCCTGTCTCCAAATACAGTCACATTCTGAGGTCCTGGGGGTTAGGACTTCAACATATGAATTTGGGTTGGTGGTGACACAATTCAGCCCACAATAGGGACAACAATTTAACCCACTATAGGAACTAAAAGGCCACTAGTAACAATTCATTTTAATGGTCCATTTTAATAGCCCATTCATTGTAATAGTCCATGGACTATTAAAATGTTAATGTTTGTTTGACTGCTTTTCTCTTATGTTATGTCTCTTATGTGTCTTATGTTATATGAAGAACTTTCACATACGTTAGCTCATTTTATCTTATAAGGTAGCTAGGATAGGGATTATTACTCTACTTTCATAAATGATAACAGTGAGGCCTCAAGACTGAGTGACTTGCCTAAGTTTATAAACTTAGTTTATAAATTAGTAAAAGTGGCAGAGGAAAGACTTTAACTTGTAACTCTTGACTCTATTCTTTTATTTTCAATTTTGATGTATGCTTATATTTTATATACATTTCTTGTAAACAGCATAAGGCTGAATAGTTTTCCCAGCCTGACAATTTTGTCTTTTAATTGAGACACTTTGTCCGTTTATATTCAATGTGATTACTGGCATATTTGGGTTTAAATCTATCATTTTATTTTGTACTATTAGTCCAGCCTGTTCAAAGTCTAAAATTAATCAATATTTTTACTTTCCTTGGACAGCACGAGACCCTTGAGGACTTCTAATTCATCCATTTACTTTCATCCTGACTCATCACATATTTTCATTCTACCTTTATAAACCCTTACATATTACTATTTATCATACATCAGTCATGGTTTTAACCTCCTCAAAATACTGTAATTGTCTTATAGAGCTTAGATTTTCTTGTATATTAATAATTTTCTCTGCTCATTTCTCCTTCCCTATGGATCCCTTCCAAGGGAGATTATTCCCTTACTCCTGAAGCACAGTCTTTAGAATTTCCTTTAGTGATGGTGTGTTGGTTGCAAAATCTTTCAGTTTTTGTTTGCTTATGTGCTTATTTCTCCCTCATTCTTGAAAGACACTTTTTTCTCATAAAGAATTCCTGGATAACAGTTATTTCTTTTGGCATATTGAAGACGGCATTTCTCTGCCCTCTAAGTGCTATTGTCGCTGTTGAAAAGTCAGCAGTCTAGTCCTTCTTTGAGGAAATCTGCATTCCCATTTCCCCACATTTCAGCTTAAAAATTTTTTTTCTTTTTGTCTTTGATATTCTTAGAGAAAATCTTAGAGAAAATATTCAGTTTCTCTATGTCATACCTAGTTGTAGGTTTCTTTTTACTTATCTCATTTGGGATTTACAAGCTTTTGAATATGTGGATTGCTGTCTTTCAACAGGTTTGGGAAATTACCAGCCCTTGTTTCTTCCAACGTTGCCTTCAATCCTATTTTTTCTCTCCTCTCATTCTGAGGAATTGACAAATTGGGCTTCACCAAGTTTTAAATAGTTGCTCATCAAAGAACACCACTAATAAAATGAATAATCAGGCCACATACTGAGAGAAAATATTTGCAAAACATGTATCTGACAAAGGGTTGGTATCCAGCCTATATAAAAATAACCTATAAAATTCAATAACAGACAAAAATGTAATAAAATGGGCAAAATATTTTGAACAGACACTTCACAAAAGAATATATAAACGGCCAATAAAATAAGCATACAATCATACTCAATGTAATCAATGGCTGTTGTCAAAAACAAACAAAAAAACGGAACAAAATAACAAGTATTGGCAAGAGTATGGAGAAACCGGAACACTTGTGCATTGCTGGTGAGAATGTAAAATGGTATAGCTGCTATGGAAAAATGTTATAGCAATTCCTAAAAAGTAGAATTACCATATGATGTGGCAATTCTACTTCTGAGTATATACCCCAAAGGAATAAAAGCAGGGACTCAAAGAGGTATTTGCACACCCATGTTCATAGCAGGATTATCCCAATAGGCAAAAGGTGGAAGCAGCCCAAGTGTCCGTTAATGGAGGAATAGATAAAATGTGGTGTATATGTACAATGGACTATTATTCACTCTTAAAAAGGAAGGAGATTCTGACCCATGCTACAACATGGATGAGTCTGAAGACATTATATTAAGTGAAATAAGCCAGTCACAAGAGGACAAATACTGTATGATTCCACATATATGAGGTACTCAGAGGAGTCAAATTCATAGTGAAAAAGTAGAAGGGTGATTGTCAGGGGCTGGGGGGAGGCGGGAATGGGGAGTTAGCTTTTAATGGGAACTGAATTTCAGTTTGGGGGGATGAAAATTTCTGTGGATGGATGGTGGTGTTGGTTGCACAACAATGTAAATATACATAATGCAGTAGAACTGTAGACTTACAGATGTTTAAAATGTTAAATTTACTGTTATGTATTTTTTTACCACAATCAAAAAAAAAGACAAGCACATGAAAAAGTGCTCAAAGATTTTAGTCATCAGATAGATGCAAAATAAAAGAACAATCTTATACTATTATATACCCACTATTATGGCTAAAATTAAAGATTGCCACCAAATATTGGCAAGTATGTGGAGCAACTGGAACTTTCATACTCTGAGTGGGAATGTAAAATGGTGCAACCACTTTGGAAAACATTTGGCAGTCTCCTGTAAAACTAAACATACACCTGCTTTAACACCTGATAATTTTAATCCTAGGAATTTACCCACTAAGATTAAAGACACAGTCACAAAAGGACTTATACGAGAATTCTGATAGCAGCTTTATTGATAATAGAAAAAACTGGAAACAGGTCAGGTGTCCATCAACAGAAAAATGGATGAACAAACTGTGTACAGCTGTATAATGGAATACAATTCAGCAATAAAGAGGAACAGACTGCAAATGCACATACAACATAATGGATCTCAAAAATACCCTGAGTGAAAGAAAATTTACACATATATACAGTAAGATTGCATTTATATGATATTCTAGAACAGGCAAAACTAGTCTATGGTATAGAAAAAAACAAGAACAATGGTTGTCTCTGGGAGTGGGATGGATATTGAGAAGTGGCATGAGGGGACTTTTTGGAATTATGGAACTGTCTGTATCTTGATAAAGGATTGGGTTACAAAGGTCAGATTCAGTGACTGTACAATTAAGATTTGTGCATTTCATTTTGTGTACACTTTAATCAAAAGAAAAAATTGCAGGCAAAAAAATAAGACGTCAGAACTTCTGATACCCTCTACATTAAAAAAGGTTTTTTTTAATTTTTAAATGAAAAAAAATTTTTTTTTGTATTTTTCATTTTAGGGGGTTTATCTGAATTGCATTGTGGGTAATTTCCTCCAATTGATCTTCCAATTTACTAATTCTCCCTTTAAATTACTTAATCTATTGTTAAACCCTTTTGCTCAGTTTTAAATTTCTGGTATTGAATTTCTAACTTTTAGAAAATTTTAGAAATTATTTTATTTTAAAATTAACTAGATCACATTTTTATAGTTTTCTGCTTCCTATGGATATTCGTTAGCTTGTCTCTTACTTCTTTAAAAGAGCAAGCATAGGTTTTTAATAATATGAATCTAATAATCTTAGTGGCTGAAGTCTTGGAGTTTCTTTCTATTACCTATTGTCCCGGTTCATACTCACACTACCTTTTTCCATGTGTACTTGACAGTGTCGCGTTCACTGTCTTTGAAGAATTATTTCTGGGACACTTGGAAACCCAGAATAAAGGTGACTCTCTCAGGAAAGGACTTGTATTTGCTTCTGCCAGGGATCTCCTGGGATACCACTAATCTGAGATGATGGTAAACTAAATCCACCGCCTGAGGTCTCTTGGTCCCCCCCAGATGAGGTGGGCTGCAAATGCATGTGAGAACTCAGCCTGAGTTTACAATTTCCCAGGCGTCTGCACCCCACGCCACTACCACACACTTGGTACCAGGGCCACTCGCCTGTCTGATCCTCAAGTGTCGGTGTGGGGCAGGGCTTACCCCTGGCTCACTCCTTCACGCTTCCCCGTGGTGTAAACCTGTGTCCCAGCTTCACGAGGGAGGCATCAAGCTTTGCAAAGCTGTTAAACCCCAAGCACAAGGTAAGTGAGATAAACAAACACTCTCAGGGCAAGAGCTGTTTCTAGAATCACTGTCCTGCTGGTGATTCTTTACTATCCTGTCAACTCTTCGGTGCTTGTAAGATGTTCAAAATACTTGATGTGGCTTTTTAGTTGTTTTCCACAGGAATGTTGTTCCAAGAACTCAGCCTGTCAGATTCCCTAAAAATAGAACTCAACATCTTTCACGGTGCAGGCCTGGCTTTAGCCACCCTTGAAACACAGCTCAAATCTCACACATGGGCTTAAGGAATTTTGCCCCAAATTCTGTTGCCTTATTTTAAATCTGTTATATTTTCCCTGGGCCTAAAAATACACTGGGTCTGAAAATTCCCCAGGATAACAGGGCACCAGCTGGGAGACAGAGCTGCCTGGAGCCCTTCAGCCCAATGTTAATGTGCCCTGTGTCAGCAGGGACCCATTGGACCAGGGAAAAAATGAAGGGCAAAAGGACAAAGCAACTCGGTCAAAGTGATAAATCACCACGATGCTTTCTGTATGGGGGGATGATAGGTGATTTTTTCTGCCTTTTTTATGCTTCATTATTCTTTTCAACTTTATTGTTTTCAAGATATAAGTGTTATGTTAATATTAAAAATACTTGAGCGAAAAATGAAAAAATAAATAAACAGAGAAGAAAAGGCCCCTCTAGGCCCTCAGCCCTGAATGGTACTTCCAGCAGCAGAGATGAGTTTGGGCAGATCCATTTGCAGCCACGCGGGTGGCGGGAGGTGGGGCCGTGGAGGCGGGGGTCGGAGAACGGCTGTGTCAAGCGTGACCCCAAGGTGGCCCCCGCTGAAAGGACTAAACTGCTCCTGTCATTTCTCCCGTCTGAGCTCCGCTGGGCAGATGGCACTGGGGAGAGCATCTCTGGGTTCCAGCCCTGGCTCCGCGGAGGACGTTGGTTTCCATCGGTAACAGGAGGGGGAAGCTCTGCTCTAGGTGGTCCCCGTTCCTCTGACACTCTGTGATCACCCCCCCCCACTTCTCCTGCTCAGGACCCCCGGGAGAGGAAGGGGAGGCTGTTGTGAAGCCCCTCAGGATGCAGGACAAGGGGATGAGGAAAGGGGAGACTCCAGTGCTATAGAGTTTCTCCGCATCCAGGTTCCCTTTGAAGTTCTGAGAAGGCTCTGTTTACCCTTTACCCTTCCTAAGCCAGAGTGCCCACAGTTCTGCCTCCCCTCCCCCTCCCGCCCAGTCCATTCACGCATTTACCGAGGGTCTCTTCTATTGCAGGCGCAAGGGGCACTACATGGAATAACTAGACTGCATTTGAACTTCTCCAGTCAATGCTTAAAAAGGATGCCTACTATGCTTACCCTCTGTCTTTGGAAGGTTCTCTGGAATCTAGGTTTTCCTCTGAGTTTCGTCTCCGGCCTCTAGTGCTGGTGCAGGGCAGGCCGGTGGAGAACCAGGCTCCAGGAGGCCCGCGTGCTGGGATCACCAGGGACGCCCAGAGCCTCCCTTGGGAGACGCTGTGTAGTGATTTCTTCCTACGCTGCCCTGGCGGCGGAGGCCAGGAATTTGAAAGCTGGGGATCTCAGCACCTCTGAAATTACAGGGCGTCTCTCACTGACACGAGAGCGAGCGCGGTGGTCCAGCCTGGACAGGGTGGCGCCCTCACAAACAGCCCTTCCTCAAGCCTCTGCTCCCCTGCGCACCTCCCTTGCTGTACCCCGGGCCCAGCCCTGCACTGGGTGGTCATATTTTTTCCAAAGGGCAATCCAGGCAATTTGAAGCAAACAGATTTGTTCCCAGCCACACGAGAACACAGGGTTGTGGTTCACAGCCAGGGAGATGTCCTTTTTCTCCACCGTCTTTCTGGTTATCCAAGGTGCGGTGTGGGGCCGACCTTCCCTCAGCTGGAGAAGCCAAGACATCCAACATCTAGTCTTGATTATTCTTTTTTTTAAAAAAATATTTATTTATTTATTTGGTTGCACCGGGTCTTAGTTGCGGGCTCCTTAATCACGGCATGTGAACTCGGTTGAGGCGTGCATGTGGGATCTAGTTCCCTGACCAGGGATCGAACCTGGGCCCCCTGCGTTGGGAGTGTGTAGGTTTTTTTTTTTGGCTGCGTTGGGTCTTCGTTGCTGCGCGTGGGCTTTTCTCTAGTTGCAGCGAGCGGGGGCTACTCTTCGTTGCGGTGCGCGGGCTTCTCGTTGCGGTAGCTTCTCTTGTTGCGGAGCACGGGCTCTAGGGCGCAGGCTTCAGTAGTTGTGGCTCGCGGGCTCCAGAGCACTGGCTCAGTAGTTGTGGCACATAGGCTTAGTTGCTCCGTGGCATGTGGGATCTTCTTGGACCAGGGATCGAGCCCGTGTCTCCTGCACTGGCAGGTGGCTTCTTAACCACTGCACCACCAGGGAAGCCCCTAGTCTTGATTATCATTTAGCTCATTTTCCAAAAGCACCCAGAACTCTGTCACTCCACACTTGCCCTGCTCATTGGCACACCTGCAGCTATAAGTTTGCTGATTTACTCAACAAACTTTTACTGGGCACCTACTATGTGCAGGCAACGTGCTGGGAGACAAGAAGGCCAGCCGAAGAGTCCAGGTCTCAGCCTCAGGGAGCCCTCAGTGCAGAGTGGGAAACAATTCATCAAACAACAATGCAAGCCTGTCCATTTAGCATGGGCTGCAAGAGAGCTGTGCGGTGTGACAGTATAGAAGCAGCCAAGGGGGGTGGGCTCCTAAGCCAGGGCAGTCCAGGTGTGACAGTATAGAAGCAGCCAAGGCGGGTGGGCTCCTGAGCCAGGGCAGTCCAGGTGTGACAGTATAGAAGCAGCCAAGGCGGGTGGGCTCCTGAGCCAGGGCAGTCGAGGTTCTTTGAGGGTGAGTAGGCAGCAGCAGGTGAAGTGGGGAAGCTGGAGGTTCATGGCCTGTGGAAAGGTGGGTGTGATGGGGTGGGGATGGGGGAAGGTGGTAGGCAGAGAGGATGCAGGGGGAGGCAGACCCAGCCTGAAGACCCTCCACCGCTGACTGTATTTTTTTCTTTATTCTAAGAGTGGTGGAAAGCCATGGAACTGTTCTAAGCAGAGAGGGAGAGAGGGAGCTGCCTTGCTGGGGCAGGAGGGGGTTCCAGGACGCCTCTCAGTCTCCGACTCACCTGCGGATGCTCACTGAAATGGGCACCCGGAGCTTGCGACTGCGGCTGGCGTGGCAACCAGGCAGATTGGTGGTCCCAGGCAGGAGGGTGGCAGGGCAGTCCTGGCCCTGAGGGGGTGCACCCTGGGCTCTGAGGCGGTAGTGTGACATGGGCTGCAGCCTCTCACTTCCTCTCATTCCATTCCCACCTTGGAGCTGGCCGGGTGCTGGAATGTTCTCTATAGAAAATCCAGAAAGACCACAGGAGAATGTAGGTTTGTGCTATTTCCCTCCCATCTGAGGGGAAGGGCTGGGGAGGGGGAGGGGAGGCAGGGAAGGGAGAGGGAGGGGAGGAGGGGGAGGGAGGGGGAGGGGAGGAGGGGAGGGAGGGGAGGGGAGGCAGGGAAGGGAGGGGAGGGGAGGCAGGGAGGGAGGGGGAGGGGAGGCAGGGGAGGGAGGGGAGGGGAGGCAGGGGAGGGAGGGGAGGGGAGGCAGGGGAGGGAGGGGAGGGGAGGCAGGGAAGGGAGGGGAGGGGAGGGAGGGGAGGGAGGGAGGCAGGGAGGGGAGGGAGGGGAGGGGAGGGAGGAGGGGGAGGGCTGGGGAGAGGAGGAGGGGGAGGGGAGAGGAGGAGGGGGAGGGGAGAGGAGGAGGGGGAGGGGAGAGGAAAGGGAGGACAGGGGAGGAGGGGAGGAGAGGGGAGGAGGGGGGAGGGGAGAGGAGGAGGGGTAGGGGAGAGGAGGAGGGGGAGGGGAGAGGAGGAGGGGGAGGGGAGAGGAAAGGGAGGACAGGGGAGGAGGGGAGGAGAGGGGGGGAGGGGAGGGGAGGGGAGGGAGGAGGGGGAGGGCTGGGGAGAGGAGGAGGGGGAGGGGAGAGGAGGAGGGGGAGGGGAGAGGAGGAGGGGAGGAGAGGGGAGGAGGGGAGGAGAGGGGAGGAGGGGGGAGGGAGAGGAGGAGGGGGAGGGGAGAGGAAGAGGGGAGGACAGAGGAGGAGGGGAGGAGGGGAGGAGAGGGGAGGAGGGGAGGGGAGGGGAGGAGGGGGGAGGGGAGAGGAGGAGGGGGAGGGGAGAGGAAGAGGGGAGGACAGGGGAGGAGGGGAGGAGGGGAGGAGAGGGGAGGAGGGGAGGGGAGGGGAGGGAGGGGAGGGGAGGGAGGAGGGGGAGGGCTGGGGAGGGGAGGAGGGGGAGGGGAGAGGAGGAGGGGGAGGGGAGAGGAGGAGGGGGAGGGGAGAGGAAAGGGAGGACAGGGGAGGAGGGGAGGAGAGGGGAGGAGGGGGAGGGGAGAGGAGGAGGGGTAGGGGAGAGGAGGAGGGGGAGGGAAGAGGAGGAGGGGGAGGGGAGAGGAAAGGGAGGACAGGGGAGGAGGGGAGGAGAGGGGAGGAGGGGAGGGGAGGGGAGGGGAGGGAGGAGGGGGAGGGCTGGGGAGAGGAGGAGGGGGAGGGGAGAGGAGGAGGGGGAGGGGAGAGGAGGAGGGGAGGAGAGGGGAGGAGGGGAGGAGAGGGGAGGAGGGGGGAGGGAGAGGAGGAGGGGGAGGGGAGAGGAAGAGGGGAGGACAGGGGAGGAGGGGAGGAGGGGAGGAGAGGGGAGGAGGGGAGGGGAGGGGAGGGAGGGGAGGGGAGGGAGGAGGGGGAGGGCTGGGGAGGGGAGGAGGGGGAGGGCTGGGGAGGGGAGGAGGGGGAGGGGAGAGGAGGAGGGGAGGACAGGGGAGGAGGGGAGGGGAGGGGAGGGGAGAGGAGGAGGGGAGGGGAGGGGACGAGGGGGGAGGGGAGGAGCCGCAGCTGTCTGCCGGCCTTCCGTCACAGCGGGGGTCGGGTGCCGGCCCCCACCACCTACCTCTATTTTTACAATCAGCGCCGCTGGCAGCTGGCTGCTTGAATCGGCCTCCCAGTGGCGGAGGGACTCTGGCGGCGGGCGAGGGCCGGGGAAGCACGCAGTCGTCTCAGCGGGAATTATGAAGCGAACCGTCTCTCTTGCGAGGGGATCTTCGCCCTTCCCCTGAGAGCTGCTGTGCCCTGGGCGCGACAGCTGCCAGGCGGTCAGGGCTCTGGGGACGGAGCCGGGAGTCAGCAGGACAACAGCCTGGGTTGGGCAGCGAGCGCAAGGCGTGGGTGGCTGCGGGGCGGCTGGAAGCTGTGCTAATAGGCACTGAAACGCGCCATCCCGCGGCGCGACGGGCCCAGCGACACGCGACCGGGCGGGTAACAGACGCTCAGAACCCCGGGCCGGAGCCTGGGCGGGGCAGTCAGATGCCGGAGGAGCCGCCTTCTTCCCGGCGGCGCCGCGTCCGGCAAACCCTCGGCGTCTCTGAGCCTAATTCCCACCTGTGCGAGGGGGTAGCGAGCCCAGCCCTGCGGGGCTGGAGGATCTCAGGCGCTCGGGACTGGTGTCCGCAGCGCCGAGAGCGGGGCTACTTCTTCCTCTCGCTGTGTCTTGAGGGGAGCTCGGCATACACCCCCTCCTTTGGTCTGTGACGGGTGCAGGAGCCTTCCTGAGGTCACCGGCAGGGGTCAGGTGCTCTGCCACGCGCCTTTGGGCCCCTCTGGGTCTCAGCCCGCACGTAAAACAAGATCATCTCCAAGAGAACATCGCTCCTCTGAGCTGCGGCTGTACCTTCAACCACCTGGTGGTTTGGGGCATGGAATCAGAGGCTGATGTTGGGTCCCGGCTCCTGAATTCACCTTGTTTGCACCACAGGGTGAATGTTGACTGTGTCCATCCTGGGGATTTAGATTCCCAGAAGAGGGAGTCAGGGTTGACCCTTGCTGGAAGGAAGGGGATGGGCTGGGAGCAGCACACCCTTCTTGCCTGCTGTGAGGGGTGGCTGCTGCCCTCCCCCCACACCGTGGATCCCCCAGCTCCCGGGCCTGGTGGAGGAGAGCCATGAGTCTCTCTGGTCTGTCCTCTGACATTCCGAGCGAGAGCCTGGTGGCCCAGGGCCCAGGCCTGCCTGTGCTCTCAGGCTGGGGCGGGCCAGGCTGAGCCTGACCCCATGCAGCTCAGAGCCCCCAGGGTCACGCCCATGGAACAGGCACCCCGACCACTGGCACAGCCTCTCCTTCTGGGGACTCCGGAGCAGGCAGCTGTCTTCCCCTTCACACACTCCACCTGACCCTAGAAGGAAGCAGAGGGACATCGACAAGTGGCCAGTGTGGTTTTCCCCTTTCTCCCTGGGTGAGTAAAGCTCAGCTTTACACTCAAAGTCAAGAGCAGCCGTGGTGGGCCCCGAGGGGGAGGCAAGGGTGTCCAGACCCCGTGAGGGGCGCACACGGGGCGGCCCAGGCTGATGCACAGGCGTCCTCTCTGCCCTGCCCCACATCCCCCCTTCCCTGCGTCTCTGAGCACCAGGAGCCCAGCTCCCCTCACGCTGTGTGTCCCGTCTTCCTGTCGGGTATCTGGAATGCTTGGCTTGTCTGTGGACCTGGGCAGTGGGCAAGGTGTGGCCCCAGGGTAAAGGCAGTGGGCCTTGAGCTGCTGGGACCCTCTCCCAGGGCTTCAAGTGTCAGGTCTGGGTCTCGTTAATCTCAGATGCTCCTTGAGGGAGGTGGCCAAGCTCTCCAATAAAGTGGCCACCAAAGCCACGTCGTTCCTCCCACGGGGGCTAGCTTGGTGGGGCCGCTGGTCCAGCAGCAAGTCTCTGCCTGTCGTGACCTAGGGTCAGGGGTCTCCCCACCGTGCCCTGTGCCAAGGAGCAGCTGGCCCCAGAGGAAGCTAGAAGTTTTCCCATTTTGCAGATTGGAAAGACAAGGCTGAGAGGTGATTATAAAGTCCCAGGCTGCTGTTGCGTCAGGAAGCTGGATGTTTCTCCGGCGTCCCGGGATGCCCGGGGCAATGACACAGGGGGGATGGTGGGCGAGCCCTTGGCAGCCCTGGAAACACGGAGTCAGGCTCCTTCCTGGGGAAAGACCAAGGGGGCACGACCCTCCCCCATCCCCTCGGTCAGAATCCGCCTTGAGGACAAAGCCCGCCACCACCCTTCTCAGGTGTTTTATTTTTCTCTCTTCTAAGTGGCCTCCCCTTGTGCCATGCACCTGGTTTGCCATCTCGTGGGTTCATTATCGTCCAGACTGAGCTCCCAGCGCTGGGTCTGGACTGCAGCCTGGAGACAGGAAGAAGGGAGTGGGGGGAGAGCAGCCTTCCTGGGCTGGTCTCACAGTGACAGCTGAGCCGCATGCCTGCCATTCCCCCCAGCACGCTCATTCTCTGGATATAGGGGCTGCTGGCACAGCCAGGGCCCTGGCTCCAGGGCTGGACACACTGCTGCTTTAGGGCAAGGCCAGCGGGCCGGGCTGGGGCGTCAGCGTTCCCCCTGTCCTTGCATGGTCAGGGCCCACAGCCTGCATTCTGATTTGTGTGTATTATTAGGTCCCAGGACTCCTGCAGCCCTGGGTGAGCCTCAGAGGGTGGGCCCCAAGCCAGTCTGTGAAGGGAACTTGCTCCTGAACTTGAACTGTGTTTGGGGGTCCTCTGGCCTGCTTAAGATGGCAGGTCCACCAGCTCCTGCTGGTAAAATGGAAAGGTGCCTCAGTGCCTCTCCTTGCTGTCCCTCCAATTGCCCTTGAGCCCACCATGCTTGGCAGTCCCCTCCTGCACCTTCCCTCACCCCCGACCCCAGGGGCTCCTTTCTGTTCTACAACCTAGTTCATGGCTGACGGAGCTTCGCTGCTTTCTCTCCCTGGTGACATGGGGGAGTGTTTACTAGGGTGGTTAATGCCAGGATTCTACAAGGAGGGTTAATTCTGGGAATTGGGACCACACTGCCCTGGAGGTGAGGGGGGCGTCCCCGTCCAGGGCACAGAGCCCCCCGACCCCCAGGCAGGAGGAACGCCCAGACACTAGTTGGCGATGACTGTGAAAGGGGAGAAGCTGTGCAGCTTTGCCACTGCGAGGACAGGAGTGACAGGCCCCCCACTCTTTGCCTTTGGCGCCTGCCCTCCGCCTTGGGGGCTCAGAGCCAAGGCCAGGCCCAGTGAGCAGGTCTGGTTTGATTGGACTATTATTATTATGAGTTAATCTTTTTTACAGGTAAAGAACTTCATTAACCTTTGTTTCAAACGTTCTTTCCAGGCTTTTTCAGCGTACTGAGCTGCAGAGGATGAATTGTTTAAGCAAAGGCTGAAAAGAGATGCAGTGTCCAGGGAGCTTGGGCTTAAAACTCCCAGAGATCTGATTTTATCACATCCACGAACAAAATGTTTAAAAGCGGCCATAACAGACTGGCAGCTCCTAGTAACGTCTTCAAGTTTTCTCTTCGTCAGACGTTGACTGCATTCAGTTTGCCTGGTTCTTAGAAGCCTCATGAGAATTCTCAGCGGGCTCTGGACCCTCACCATCACTCCTGACCCTGGTTGGAGCGCACAGGTGAGGGGCTGATGCCGGGAGGCCGGGCCTGAGGCAGGAGCTGCAGGAGAAGCCAGGCCAAGTGGAGGGCACCGCACCCTGACCCCTTGCCCGGCCCCTCGGCCAGACCCCCTTCCCAGTGGGCGTCTCAGGGTAAGGGCTGCAGCCTTTCTTCCCAGGGAGCTCCTCCCAGGCGGGCAGGCTGGCAGGCCGATCTCACCTGTGCTCTCACAGCCCTGGGTGCCCCACCTCCTGGGGACAGAGGTCCTACCTCACACTGGAGACCCTCCTCTGCAGAGGTGGGCACAGCCCCCAGGGCATCTGAGCTCTCCCCACTCGCTCCCGGGGACAGTCCCTCATGACTCAGTGCCTCGGGGCATCTGTAAACAAGGGGCACCGCGGTCACCTCCAGGGGCTCTCTCTGCCCCAGCCCTGAAGTCCTGCCTGCGCTGCCATTCCAAGAGCAGGACGTGGTGGGCTCCTGAAGGCCCTCTTGGCTGTGGCAGTGCTGGTGGACCCTCCACCCTCGGGGAGGAGCTCTGGTCCCCCGACTTGCAGCACCCAGGCCGTGGACCTTCTTGTGTCCTCTGCCCTCTGCCTGCCGGCTGGGGCCACAACGGTCACCACTGGGGTCACCACTGTGTCAGAGGGAGAAGTTGATATTTCTGCTGCCCTGAGAACAGTGTCCTGAATGGGGTAAGCGCAATATATGTGTTTGTTGAATGCATTAAGGATGTATTACTTAAGACCTCAATTAGAGATTTTTCAGAAATAAACTTTTATTTTGGAAAGTTTTTAGGTTTGCAGAAAAGTTGCCATGGGAGCATGTAGACTCCCATACATCATACCCCCAGTTGCCCCACTGGAAGACATTCTGTTAACTGGGAGAGTTGTCACTGTTGGGAGCCAGCCTTGGAGCGATGCTGTTACCTACACTCCGGGCTTTCTCTGGGTTTCTCCTGTTCTCCCGTTGGTGCCCTGTTTCTGCTCCAGGACCCCATGGATGCCACGTTGCACTGGGCTATCATGTTCACCTCCTCTGGTCTGTGAGAGTTTCTCAGTCTTATCTTGGTTTTCGTGACTTTGACAGTTCTGAGGAGTTCCGGTCTGGTATTTGGTAGAAGGTCCCTCAGTTTGGGTTTCCCTGGTGTTTTTCTCATGATCAGACTGGGATTCTGGGTTTTTGGAAAGGATACTAAGAGGCAAAGTGCCCGTCTCCTCATATCACATGAGGGGACCCTCATGACACCCGTGCTGACGTGAGGGCGCGTGGCTGAGGGGGTGTCTGGCAGGTTTCTCCAGTCTGAGTGACTAGTTCACTTTCCCTACAATGTTCTTTGGAGCCCAGGCTTAGAGCTTAAAGAAGGGGGATTAAGCCCCACCCCCTGGAGGAGGGAGTATCTCCATATCCTGTTTGGAATCCTCTGTAAGGTGGAGCTGCCACTTCTCACCCATTTATTTACTTCTTGAATCATAATTTTCATCAGTATGGGTTTATAAATATAGCTGTTTTATACTTTGGGTTATAATCCAGGGCTCTATTATTTATGTTGTTGCTCATATCCTTCGAATTTGGCAGTAGAAGCTCTGACGGGTTGCGTAAGATAGTAGAAAATATGTATATATTGGTCTCTGCCCCCGGTTCCTGACACAGGGCTCCTGAAACCCTTGTGATTTCCTGGGCGTTAGGAGGGTCTTCTGTTCTAATGAGGTGACTCTGCATGGTTCCTGAGTGAGGGCTGGTCACTAGCAAGACCCAGCAGGATGAGAAGCTTGGAATTTTCAGATCCACCTCCCATTGTTTTGGGAAGGAGAAGGACTGAAAGCGGAGTTAATGATGGATCACGTGAGCCTCCATAAATCCCAGTAGGCTGGGTCTTTAGAGCCCAAGGGGAGGGGCCCACAAGGTGCTGCCTTGGCCACAGGGTCCTGAGAAACGGGGTCTTCACTCCTGCAGGAGGAGCCCAGCCAGACCCCTGCCCAGCACAAGCCTGCCCGTCTGAAGGTGGTTGGCTTTGCCTTCACCTTTGGGGACGTCAGCAGTGACCGCCCGCCAGCCACACAACCGGTTTGTCGCCAGCCCCCTCTTCTGTGTGGGCACAAAAAGTTCCCGCAGCTTGGGCCTGAGGTCTCACTCTTTAAGTCCGGGCAGAGGGCACATCTGAGGGACACGTGGGGCTCAGAGATCTCGGAAGCTTCCAAATTAAAGGGAAAGGAATCTTGGCTGGAAGCACCAAGCATCTTAAAGAGACGTGACTGTAGTAAAACAGAGAAGTGTCATAACTCTGGCTTCTGCTTCAGACCTCGTGCAGGGGGAGCCCTGCGGAGGGCTCGCCAGGACTGGGGCCTCATCGGTGCTGATCGCACAGGGAACTGTGTGCTCTCTGGGGAGAGAAGCAGGATTGAAGTCTGAGGCACGTAAGGCAAGGTAACAGGCATTTATTGGGCACCCACCATGTACCGAGCACTCTGCTGGCCACTGGGAGAGACAGCAGGGAAGAGGACACATCTCTCCTGCCCGAAGAGCATCTCTCCTGTCTCCTGAAGAAAGTAAGACGCACAGGAAACCACCCTGTTAATAGGAATGCTGGCTGGCGACACCTCTGTGATTCTGCGAGTTACGACCGGGCTTCCCGCAGACCAAGTCCAAGGCTGCTCTCTCTGCAAGCTCTCAGGGCACCTTCAAAGAGGCACAGCCAGGCACGGAGGGGAGGGTGCACTGCCCTGCCCATGTCAGACAGGCATTCCCTCCAGTAAGAACCTGAGCACCACCCTGTGCCCTTCTGCTCCTGCCTCACATAGGAGCAGGCCAGGCAACCTGGACCTCTTGCCAGTTCCCTTGGAAGCAGAAAAGGCTACAGTGGTGTGGTACATAGGATAAATAGCCCCCAGAGATGTCCATGTGCTAACCCCCAGAACCTGCGACCCTGGTACCTTATATGTCCAAAGAGATGACAGATGTGACTAAGATAAGGACCTAGAGACGGGGAACTTATCCTGGATTATGTGGCTGGGCCCAGTGGAATCACAGGAGTCCTTAGAGGAGGGAGGCAGAGATTCAGTCAGGGAAGGAGAAGTGATGGGGGCAGTGACGCAGTTGCAGAAAGGGACCAGGAGACAAGGAATCCAGGCAGCCTCCAAGGAAACGCACTCTCCCCACGGCCTCCAGAAGGAATGCAGCCCTGCGGACACCCATTTCAGACATCTGGCCTCCAGAAATGTCAAACAGTAAGTTTGTACTGTTTAAACCACTAGGTTTGGGTTATTTGTTACAGCAGTGGTAGGAAACTAATACAGCTAACTGTCTTATGAAAGATGGCCCTTTCTAGGGCTAACTTCCCTCTTGACCTGGACCACAGGTTGTACAGAAGCGATGGAGAACATGTTGCAAAGGGGGATGATTTCTTTGGGGTCTGTATTAGGTACTTGACATTGACGTTTATGTTGGGCTCCCACCACCTCTACATCAAAAGCACATTTTTATATGCATCCACCTTACTCGGGTGGCAGCAAACTTGCCTTCCGTTCTTGCTGACTTCTCTTTGGACGACAGCAATTAGGTGCCTTTGCTATTTCGAGCCTCTTCATTTCCTGGATATCAGCATGACCACAATACCCCACAGAACAGACCCTCTGCCACCCAAGGATTTATTTTCACACGTTGCTTTTCCCTTCTACGTGACAAAGTGTCTCAAGGGAAAGGCAGCTTCGCGGAGCCGGGCACACAGAACGGTGGGCGACATTTCTGTGCACACGTGTCTGTGAGGATGTGGGTGCCATGTTCTCTAAACCTCTCCAGAAATAGACGAACTAAAACTTCCACGAGATTGAGGAAGGCTTAAAGCAACAACCCCACTCTAGTCTCTGTGCATTGTAGCTGAACCCTCCATAAATGGAGGTCACATGGAAACCAGCAAAGCTCGCGTCCCACGCCCTGCCATTCACGATGGCGCTCAGAAAGCAGCACCTGCGCGTCATATAGCATCTTAAACCTATTCTCATTGTACAATTGAGAGCTGCTTCTTTGCCTCTGAGACTTGAAATATGGCGAGTCTGGGCCGTCTAGGTGCTGGGCTCCTTGCCTAGTGTGGTGGTGAGGCAGGTATCTGTCGATGCACCACGTGCCTCACCCTGGAGCCTATAACTCAACGTGGATTGGCTTGCGTCGTGTATACTTCTTGATTGATGGATGCTCAAGTGATTTTCAACAGAAGTGCCAAGACCACTGGATATCCACATGCAAGAGAATGAAGTTGGACCCCTACCTTATTCCAACACAAAATTAACTCAAAATCAATCATAAATCTAAATGCAAAAGTCAAAATCTTTGAAGAAACATGGCAATCGATCTTTGTGTCCTTGGAATAGGTGATAGTTTCTTAGATATGATACCAAAGGCACAAGTCACAAAAGAAATAGGTAAATTAGACTTCATCAAAATTAAAAACTTTTTTCCAAGTTCTGTGTCTTCTTTTTTTAAAAATTGAGATATAATTGACATATAACATTATATTCGTTTCAGGTGTACAACATACTGTTTGATACTGTATATATTACAGAATGATCACCACAAAAGTCTAGTTAACATCCATCACCACACACATTTATAATTTTTATAATCAAGTAAGTGATTTCTGTGACTGGAAGAAAATGAGGACTCAAAGTAGGTAGGTGCCAACTGCAAGCTGCCAGGGGGAAAAAAAGAAGAATAAAAAAGTGAAAGGAAGGGGAGGGGAGATGTGTGGGGACAGCAGACCCTGGGGAGCATCAATTTTTCCTTTAGAAATTTGATGGGGAAGAAAAGGCCTTGGTTGTTGACTTCATTTCCTTTTCTTTGTTCACTAGTGAATTGAAGTTTGTTTTTTGTGAAGCGTGTGTGGCATATGCTCACTGGGCAAACTTGGCCTTTTGTGACGGGCCTGTTGCATCCTCTGTTGGAAAGCGCGTCCGGTTTTCTGATTAGTTTGTAAGGACTCTGCACTCCAGCTTATGGGCAGGTTTACAAGTTGTGAGCATATTTTGCGGCTCCTCAGTTTGAGAAGCTGTGGTGGATTTGCAGGTATTTACACATTCTCAGCGTGTGTCACACATCTATGGCTGGAGTCTGGTTTTGAATTTCATGTGCGAGAAAAACTCATGTCACTGGGGATGATAAATTTCCTTCCCTCTAGAGTCTGGTAGAGCGGGGCTGAGAGTGCTTTGTGGGCCCGGAGGGGTCTGTGACACCCTTGCTCGTGGGTGAGGGAAGAGGAATGGCAGACAATCGTGGCGTGACAGGGAGAATAATGATGCGGACTTCAGATAGTGGGACAGAAGCCTCCTGACTTGCAGTGAGATCTTGGCAAGAGCTGGAATTTCTGCTGGAGAGGGTGTGGAGAAAAGGGAACCCTCCTACACTGTTGGCAGGAATGTAAATTTGTGCAGCCACTGTGAAAAGCAGTATGGAGGTTCCTTAAAAAACTAAAAATAGAGTTACCATATGATCCAGCAATCCCACTCATGGGCATATATCCGGAGAAAACTATAATTCAAAAAGACACATGCATCCCAATGTACATTGCAGCACCATTTACAATAGCCAGGGCATGGAAGCAACCTAGATGTCCATTGACAGATGAATGGATACAGAAGGTGTGGTACATATATACAATGGAATATTACTCAGCCATAAAAAAGAATGAAATAATGCCATTTGCAGCGACATGGATGGACCTAGAGATTGTCATATTGAGTGAAGTAAGTCAGACAGAGAGGGACAAATATCGTGTAGGATATCACTTTTATGTGGAATCTAAAAAAAGTGGTACAAATGAACTTATTTACAAAACAGAAATAGAGTTACAGATGTAGAAAACAATCTTGTGATTAGCAAGAGGGAAAGGGGGGAAGGGATAAATTGGGAGATTGGGATTGACACATACTACTATATATAAAATTGATAACTAATAAGGACCTACTGTACAGCACAGGGAACTCAATATTCTGTAATGACTATATGGGAAAAGAATCTAAAAAAGAGTGGATATATATGTATGTATAACTGATTCACTTTGCTGTACAGCAGAGGCTAACACAACATTGTAAATCAACCATACTCCAGTAAAAATTAATTAAAAAAAAAACTGTGTGCCAAAAAAAACAGAAAACCAAAAATCTGAGCTTAGAAGTCAAAGCCAAGGATACTCGGCCTCTCCTGATGCAACAAACGGCAGCCTCTTTAATGACGAAAGAGTCACAGGATAGAGAGGAGGTAAGGAGAATAATGACATTTCAAAATATTCTGCTTCATCACCATCAACAGATGTAATGATTCATGTGTCTCAGAGCATATTCAGGGAATAAGCAAAAAGAGGAAAGAAATAGAATTAAGCAACCTTGGCCCTACTTTGTCTCCTAACTTCTTCAATGTGACATGACACTTGTCATGTTTGTTTAGGCCACTTTTCCTCATGGTGCTAGGAACTTCTTGATCATTCTTAAGAGTGATACTGATTTTGATTACATCTTTGAAGATTACATCTTTGATTACATCCTTGTAATTTTTTTTTTTTTTTTTTTTTTTTTTTTTTTTTTTTTTTATGCGTTACGCGGGCCTCTCACTGTCGTGGCCTCTCCCGTTGCGGAGCACAGGCTCCGGACGCGCAGGCTCAGCGGCCATGGCTCACGGGCCCAGCCGCTCCGTGGCATGTGGGATCTTCCCACACCGGGGCACGAACCCGCGTCCCCTGCATCGGCAGGCGGACTCTCAACCACTGCGCCACCAGGGAAGCCCACATCCTTGTAATTTTGATTACAACTGATGATACCGTAATAAGGAGAAAAACGGATCAAAACGTAAACAAACGATTCATCGTGTGGAAACCGGCAATTGATCCAGCCCTGTTACCACTGTGTGTGCAACGCATTTCCCACAGTCAGGGAGAAAAAGCACTTTGTACCTTCATACGAAATAAAAATAATACACCCACTCTATCTAGTTTTGGTCTCACCAAAGAACAAAATCTCGAGCATTTCCTGTAAGCCTGGACTCTCAGCAGGGACCACGTCATCCTGGATTTGGGGTTAATATCTGAGACAGTAACACAACATCAGGGCGTGAGGAGCTGATCCTTTCCCACCATGAACAGACAGATGTAAACATGCAATCTGGTGGGGTTTTATAACATGAGATACTTGTTGGATTTTTTATTGGATGAGCTGGTCTTACTGAAGTCTGGCTCCCTTGCCCTTTTTGCAAATAAAAACATTTTTTTCATCCTGAAATACTTTTTGCCTCTGAAGCTTCCCTTGACAGACTCAATGAATTTGATCTCACAGTTTTGAAAAGCCACACATGTCGCTTTTTGTAGAGCCATGTGAAACATCTAAGGGGCCCCAGAGCCCCAGTGCCTGCTTTCCCATGGCTCCATCCCAGGGCTGGCACCCTCCTTCACGGTGAAACTGGCATCAAGGCTCAAGGGACAGCAACGGCCTCACTGGAAGCCTGGAAACTCCACGGGGCTGCCTCTCTCAGCCCACTGTGTAATCCATGCAACTGACAGCGCTCAGCTTCATCTCCTTGAGAAAGTGTTAGCCCTGGGGCTGCAGGTGGGCAAGATGTTGCTGGAGGAGTTTGGTGACCTTTGAACCCAGTCCCCGTCACCTAGGGCCATTTGTACGCATCCATGTATTTGGAAAGAAACATGGAGATGCATATGGCCTGATCCCTGGACCAGCCACAACGTGTCTGAAACCACCTCTGCCCTGCAAATCCAGGGCTGTGCTCGCCCCAACTGTGTGTCTGCTTTCCATCGGGGCTCCTGGACCCGGGAGGCCGCCCTCACTAGAGGAAGCCCTGCAGGCGGCATGTCAGCTCTGACGGAGGGAGGGCCGCCCCATCAGTGTGTCTCTAGCTCAATGTCAAAGCTCCGGGGTTCTAAGGGTCCCCATGGTCCTGTGGCAGCTGCCTGTGTCACGCCTGCGTTACACGGTGACTGAAGCCTTCTTACCATAGCAGGGGGTCGCTAGCAGAGCACCTGTCCCGTCCCTGCCGTTCGGCCTCAGTGAGAGGACCTGAGCGCTGACATCCCCCGCGTGGACCTTTCCGTGGGGAGAAGGAGAACGGCTGCGCGCAGACCTGGCGGAAGTGCTGCGCGCGCCGCGCAGGCGCAGAACGGGTGCTGAGGCTGGCGGGTGCTTTCTGGCAGCCGTCTGTCCACACCCTTCTGTCCTCCTGGGGACTGGCCCTCGATGCTGCCCTGCACTGTCAATCACATTGTGGTGCACCCACCCACCCACCCCCCCGCCCGCCCGCCCAATCGGAACCGGGCGCCTGACCCGGGATCAGCTGGAAGCAGCATTTGGTCCTGGATGAGTCCGTGATCCAAATGGTCCAGTCGTCGCCCAGATAGGTCTGTGGAGTGCAGAGATGGGGGCTGCTTCTGCGGGGCCGGGGCGTGCCACAGGGGGGGGGCGGGGGGTGGCGCTGTGCGGCTAGGACCCGCCCGGGGAGGGAGCTGGGAGACAGAGAGACAGGTGGAGGCGCTCGGATCGGGTCTGAGGACCCAGCCATGCCCGCATCCATTCCCATTGCTTGAATAATGGGAATTTACTTCCTTCCCACCTTTGTTTGGCTTCAGCTAGTTTGATTTGGGCTTCTGTCATTTTCAACTAAAACAGTCCCAGCTGTCCCTTGTACCCAGGCAGCTACCTAGTGGTTAAAGGCACAGATGCCCGGGTTCTGATGCTGGTTCCACCTCTCCAAGTGCAGGACTCTGAGGCCCCAGCCTGTTTCCTCAGGTGCGAGGTGGCCCCGGTCGCTGTTAAAGAGCCTGTTGGTCATGCCCAGGTGATAACGGGTAAGAAAGCTTCCAACACCTGCCAATCATTATGACTGGGTCCTTTCAAGGCCTCCAACTGTTAGGTGCTCCAAAGAAGAGCTTTCCTTTGGAAAGAATGTTATTTTTGAGGCAGTTTTAAGTGTAACTGGATTAACCCGAAGACCTCTACTTGCTTATTATAGGGAAATGTATCCAGAGGAAAGGAACACATTCCCATTTCTCCAGAGAGCTCTTCAAGAAAGGAAATCCTCCTTTACCCCAAACATTCTGCTAAATTCCAAGGCAGAGGTGTTTTAATTAAGTGTGTAATAAATACCTATGGTGGCCGGGACAGTAGTAGGTCACGTTCCTCTTTCGGCTGCCGAGCCTCTTTTAAGAGCTGCAGGGCATTTGTAGAGTTCTGATTGCTTTTTGTGAAATCGCTGTAGGCTTTCATTCACATAGTGATTTGTATGCAAATCCTTGCAGGAGGCTGAAATGCTGTTTGTTTTTTTATTGGTTTTTTTTGTTTGGTTTTGTACACCTTCTTGTTCCAGAAAAGGTTTATGATAATTTATACAAGATTATAAAAGATAAAATAAAAACAAATAAGTGAAGAAACTGGACCATGGAGGGTGGAAAGCTAAGACAAATCTAGGCAGACAAATAATCTGCCTCTTATTTCTAGGGACTTGTGGATATACAAAAATTTTTCCTTCGTGACAGATATTTCCACGTCTGCGTGTCTTACCGTACCTGAGTAAAACGAATCCCTGGCCCATTCTACAGTAGTGCTCATGGCATCCAAGGAGAAAACCAAGCCAGTTGCTCAGAAGCACGATTCTTCATAAAAGTGAGGCCAGAGGTGATTACCTCCTGTGAGTCCTCTTAAAGAGGACATTGTGCCATGATGTGAACGAAGCCTCAAAGGCAAATGCACGACAGAATGCCTTGGTGTCAGTTAGGGCACTTTCAGCAGCAAGTGATAGAAAACTGACTGAAAGAGAGATAGACACCAAAAGTTCAGAGGTGGGGCGGTTCCACAGAATTTACAGTTCCAGGAGAGCTTGGTTTCTTTGTGATTCTTTGGGGTTTTTTTTTTTTTTTTTGCTTCCCCACTGAACACTTTCTGAGACACAGTAGATCTGTTTATATTAATGTAGTAAGAAATATATATATATATTTTTTTGCGGTACGCGGGCCTCTCACTGTTGTGACCTCTCCCGTTGCGGAGCACAGGCTCCGGACGCGCAGGCTCAGCGGCCATGGCTCACGGGACCAGCCACTCCGCGGCACGTGGGATCTTCCCGGACCGGGTCACGAACCCGTGTCCCCTGCATCGGCAGGCGGACTCTCAACCACTGCGCCACCAGGGAAGCCCATAAGAAAACATTTTGACATATTAACTGATCATTTTTACTTTTGGTATTCCTGTCTACCCCGTGGCCTTTCTTTTTAACATTAGAGGCTAAGTCCAGAGATAAAAAAATGGAGTCAAAATCTTAGCCTTGACTCTAAATAAAATAGGCTTGTGAAAACCATAGCAGAGGTAATGTCTTGAAAACTAAGGATTTCAACTGACAAGAACCTGGCCTTTGGGGGAGGATCAAAAAGATCAGAGTGAAGAGCTGAGTGCATGATGTTTACCTGGAAATGACAACTGGAAGAACACCTACCAGCCCATTCTCTCCACCACAGAGCGAGGGGAGGAAGGCCCTTTCTGGGCTACAGGGAGGAGAGTTTCTCCAAATTTCAGAGGGTAGGATAGTAGGGAAGGCTACTGATGCTGAGGGTCTCCGAGAAGGAACTCTGTGTCAGGTGCGTCCAGGCTGAATGAGCCATGATAATGACCCTTTGATAAGTTGGGAGGACCCCCGAGCACTGGGGTCTGTGCCCTAAGAAATGGCCAGCATGGACCAGGGCTCAGAGCATCATCTAAGCAGGGTCTGTACGTGGCCAAGGCTATGGCTCTCAGGGTAGATCAGGGAAAGGTCCTGAGACTCCAGGAGGTCCCAGAGGTGCTGAGAGAGCTGGGGGAGCCTCGTGGTCCTGGTGAGGGGGTGTAGCTGCTTACAGAACTGGGAATCTGGCATCCAGGACCATAGCAAGGCTGCGGGGGATGCAGAGGCGTGGGAATAAGGGGCCAGGTGGGCAGAGATGGACTGAGGCCAGCACCTTCTTCTCCTCACAGCTGCAGCACTTACGTGGGTCCCCCAGAACCTTGACCCATCCCTAGGGCAGAGCGGGGGAGAAACATCTGAACTTAAATCCTGAAATGGCTCCATAGTCATTAATAGAGTTTGTCTGGAAATACCAAGATTATTTTTGCTCTTGGGAGAAAATAGGGGCTCAAGACAAAAGTAAACATGATCATGGAAAAATACTGTTTCATTTTCTCATGGTTGAGCTCACAGATCCTAGCGAAGCTTGGTGTAAGGTATTTTGGTGTTTAGTAAAATAATTGTTTCACTCCAACGAATACCCAATTATTGGTTATTAGCTGTAGGCAGGACTCAGATGAGTCTTAAATTTTCTCTTTTATCCTTATAGGAAAATAGTTTGCCTATATTTCCTCATTTTTATTAATTTTCTATAGTGAACATTATTGCTGTGGCATTTATTCATTCAGTAAACTACTGGGGACTTCTAGGCACCAAAGGCATCATGCATCAGTTTGGCATGAGAGACAAAATACCAGCGACTTGAATGAGATAGAAAAGTATTTCTCTTTCTTATAAAACCCTGGGAATAGACAGTCCAGGACTGGAGTTGTAGGCTCCACAACTCCACAGGTCATGCACTCAGGACTCTTCTCTTGCCGTGTATGGTCTCATTTCACATAGTCACTTCCTGGTCTAACATGGCTGCCCAGGTCCGGTCATCACACCCATATTCTGGCTAGTGGGAAGGAGGAAAACAAAGGACATGCCTAGCTGTCTTCTATGGAAAGCTCCTGGAGGCTGCCATGTGATACTGCTATTTACATGTCCTTGGGCGAATCTTGGTCAAAATGCATTGCTTTAAGAGTGACCCAGCCAAGTAATTTTTATTCTGAGTGGCATGTACTCAGAAAAGTGGCAGTTCTATAAAGATGTAAGAAAGGGGAATGATTTAAGGGGATAACTAACAATCTCTAACAAGCACTAACAAAATCTCTTGGCATGTTTCATTTATGTCAATTTAGTTCAACAAACACTGATGGAGCATTTATCACAAGCCAGAAACAGGCAAGACAGATGCTGGCGGGGTCCTCCTCCTTTCAGGCTGCTCTCCCCCTGAGGAGGCAACTGTCTTCTCATTCCCTTCTGATCTGATTTGGCTTTGCAGAGACAGATTTCTTTCAAAAATATTTTCCGCTAGCAATGTTGCCTAATGCTGAACTTTGAGGGTAAAGAACTGTTTTACTTACCTGCCACTTTGATTCTTTATGAGGAATCAGCTAGCCTACAATTACCTCTAGGCTTTGAGTGTGAATCATCCATTGATACTAAATCTCTTAGACCCAGAATCACAGAAATTTAAAGCTAGAATGGTCTCAGAGAACACGGAGCCCACCCCACTCATACACCCGGGAAGGGATGCAGAGGCTGGCCAGCGCCAGAGGTGCTCGGGGTTTGTGGTCCTCTCCAGGCCCTCTGCCTAGCCCTCCACAGGGGAGGGCAGCATCTCGCTAGACCAGCGCGCAGTACAGTCCCAGGCCTCTGTCGCATGTCAGCAGGCAGTGCAAAGGGAGGCTGTAATTGATGCTCCATCCTGCTCTTTCATCCCCAGGTGGCTTGTCCCAATTCTGCAGATACACGGTTCTGAGCCCTGCTGGAGGCAAAGCTTGCTCCTTGTCGCCTCTCTCCACCCTCCTCCCCTCTCCTCATCTGAGCCTTCCAGCCACCCACGCCACCGTCCACCCCCTCAGCACTTGTCCATCTGTCTTTCTACCCATCCCTGGGTGCAGTGGGTGGGGGCAGAACTTACCCGCACCCGGCCCGGGCAGCATGTCCTGAGCAGGCGGGTTGCGTGTAATTTGTTGTCCTACTAGTAGAAAGAACTCTGGTGGTAAGTGATTGAGTGGGTGTATAAAGAGTTAAAATTACCAAGGTCATTCTTACTTGGGCTGAAGTTACAGCCAGGAGGGCTGGGGATTAATTAGCCTGGTCCTGGCACACCTGGAGGCTGAATCAGCATCTCCTCCAGCCCCGCCCTGGTCACACAGCCTCCCGCCTTCGATCGATCGTGTCCCTCGCCTGGCCGGCCGGAGCTCCCTGCCGCCCCTTCCCCGCGGTTTCCGTCCTCGGAGCGGAGCGCATCCTCTCCTCGGCCCCTCGCGGGCACCACCTACGCTTCGCTCGAGCTTTCCGGGCACGCGCGGGAGCCAGGGTGGCCAGCGTTCTCCCCTCCTGTGCGTGAGTAACCCTCACGCAACCCAGAGGTGCAGACAGGGCAGCGGGACAGGTCGGGATAGAAAAAGACTATGGGAGCATCTCACTCCAACGGATGCAAGATGAGTCCCCTTCCAGTCCCACCCTCGGCGAACTGGTCGTCAGATGTCTCCCTGATCCGGATTCATCTGACACAAGGTCCCAACTGCTTGCCACAGGGCAGGGGTCGCTCAGGGCTGTCAACACTCTGCTTTTGAGCCTTCCTTTAAAGCACTGGGGCGGGGGTGAGCGATGGGGCATAGACGTTGATAAGTGTTGGGGGAAGGGTGTGTCTATTCTCCACAAGGAGGTTGAGAAAGTGTTGCCTGAGACGCAGAAACTCCTTTTTTCCACATGCTTTGTTGTTCTCTGTGTGTGTGTCTCGTGCATTTCAGAATTCCCCGCAGAGATTCGAACCAGAATGGAAAAAACAAATATTCCGGGCTGAAAAAGAAAGATGCTTCCTGGAAGTTATGATGGCATCGCATCGCGTGGGAGCGCCTTCCTTCTGTGGCCGAGAAAACGGAGGGCTATTAATGGATACAGATTGTGGGTGGCCTATTTCCTTGCAAGTCATCCTAAGTGGAAGGCCTAACTGTGCTCCGTCGAGCTCTTTTCCTCGAATTCATTTGCAAAAAATTGCTTCCAGAGTTTCCCTGCAGAGGAAGAACACACCATATTATTTTAGAGAAGGCCAAACACCGCGCGAGAATTCCTGGTCCCCTAGCCTTGTCTCCCACACCCGTGTGCATCCCTGACTGCAGGCTTGCAGCTACTTGGTACTCACTGTTGCTGGCAGGCTGGGGCGGGGGAGGGCGGCCCCCGTTTCCAGGCTCTACCACTCTTTTATTTTTTATTTATTTTTTTTCGGTACGCGGACCTCTCGCTGTTGTGGCCTCTCCTGTTGCGGAGCACAGGCTCTGGACGCGCAGACTTAGTGGCCATGGCTCACGGGACCAGCCGCTCCG